>NC_060126.1:42124957-42724957 GCF_021461395.2 Schistocerca americana | reverse complement strand
TGCCACGCAAAACAACAAGGGGTGCAAGCCCCCTCCATGAAAAACACGACCACACCTTAACACCACCGCCTTCGAATTTTGCTGTCGTCACTGCACACGCTGGCAGATGACGTTCTCCGGGCATTCGCCATATCCACATGCTGCCGTCGGATCGCCACATTGTGTACCGTGATTCGTCACTCCACACAGCGTTTTTCCACTGTTCAACCGTCCAATGTTTACGCCTCTTACACCAAGCGAGGAGTCGTTTGGCATTTACCGGCGGGATGGGTGGCTCATGAGCAGCCGCTCGACCATGAAAGCCAAGTTTTCTCACCTCCCGCCTAACTGTCATAGTACTTGCAGTGGATCCTGATGCAGTCTGGAATTCCTGTGTGGTGGTCTGGATAGACGTCCGCCTATTACACATTACGACCCTCTTCCAGTATCGGCGGTCTCTGTCAGTCAACAGACGAGGTCGGCCTGTACCTTTTGTGCTATTCGTGTCCCTTACGTTTCCACTATCACATCGGATATAGTCGACCTAGGGATGCTTAGGAGTGTGGAAATCTCGCGTATAGACGTACGGCACGAGTGACATCCAATCATCTAAGTACGTTCGAAGTCCGTGAGTTCTGCGGAGCGCCCCATTCTGCTCTCTCATGACGCCTAATGACTACTGAAGTCACTAATATAGAGTACCTGGCAGTAGGTGGCAGCACAATGCACCTAATATTAAGAACGTATGTTTTTGGGGGTACCCGAATACTTTTGGTCACATAGTGTAAGAAACAGGTAGTACGGCGACTACAGCCGTTATGAAATACATGAAATGTATTCGCAGTTGCGAATACGGACTACCATCAGCTGTATAATGGAATGACGAGAGTGAAAATTTGTGCCGGACCGGGAGTCGAACACGGATTTGCCGCTTATCGCGAGCGGTCGCCTTACCATTTTTTTTCTTTCTTGATTCTTTTTTTTTATTTTTAAAATTTTTTTATTTATTTCTTTTTATTTACTGTTTTTAATACATTCTTAATTTGGTTTTACTTTATACCACAACAAAAATAAATGTATCTAGCACCGCATCGTGCTCCGAGTAAAGAAAACAATATCTCGGCACGTTCCTACACCGAGGTAATGTAGATGGAGAAAACGAAAAAAAGGTGCTGCATACATGATGCAGAAGGGTGTGTCGCTACTCTCCTTACGCTTCATCATCCAGGTACGTCGTCACGTATGTCATGTTATTCCACTGTGAATCGAACTTAGTCTTGGGAGCTCACTCAGTGGGTGTCTTCTCCTACCTGTTAATGATCCAGCTGCGTGGAGGGTCGCATAGGGCACTCCCTAAGTAATTAGAAAAATACTGTCCGTATTTTGGGTTCCGTACGATCTTGCAATGACCTTCTTGTAGGTAGTTCCAAAAGTCGAATACATCTTTAGGTCCATCGTGAAGTAAGTAGTGTACCGCATGCGCACGGATCCACGTGACAGCGTTGGTCTTGGCGCGCAGGAAATACTGTTAATCCGGAAATAGTAGAAACCGAGGTGTAATGTGTTCCGGAGTCACTCGTAGAAAATACGACAAAATTTGTCGCACCAAGCGCCATATGTCTTCTGCCGCGCCACATGTGAGACGATGTTCGTCCGTGTCTGGCATCCCGCAGTCTACGCAGAGAGGCGATTCCGCCATGTTTATCTTGTGGAGGCGTGGTCGGGTGATCTGTTTACCATTGACTGTGATGTACCATGTGGATCGGACGGCTGTGTCCAGTGTAACCGCGTGAATCGTCTTCCACACCACCTTCCAATTAACCTGAGGGCTTTTGGTCTCCACGATGTTTGGTGGGCGCCTCTGCTGTAGGACATGATATATATCCCGCGCCGACGCCTGTTTCGTCGGCGGTACTGCGATACGGACACAGCTGTGTTCAATGTAAAAGTTCCCGAAGTAGTAGAAGGGTGGGGGTATGTCTTGCGTCGTCAGTGGGGGCATAAAGGAGGGTGGAGCTAAGGACTCCAACAGCAAACCTGTCAAAATTTCCGGGTGGTGGCGCCACAGCTTGATGTGTGAGCTGACATACAGGGCCACAGCTCTGTCGTGGACATGGACTAGACCAAGACCTCCCCTTTCTGGGGGAAGGGTCAGTGACTCATAACTGACTTTGAAGAGCATGCCTGTACCGACGTAGGCTCCGAATGCCGCTAATAGACGTCGAGCCATCAGTAACGTTATTGGAAGAACACGCGCTGTGTGTGGACGGCGCGATGCGAGGTAAACATTGACAAAGTGTGTCCTTTGGAGAATGTCGTGGGTCCGCAGACGAAGGCTGAAGATCTGGACCCGAATTTGTTGTAATAAGCGGCGGTAGTTAAGAGCTGCAGTGCGCCGTATGTCGTCGTGAAACTCTATTCCGAGACATTTGATAGTGCCACGAAGCTGTAGGGGTTCGACACACGCTGGGGTCAACCCGTCTCCTATGGCCATGGCGACCGATTTGGCGACGTTGAGACAGCTGCCGGAAGCCACACCGTACGTGGTAATCCATTCTAGTGCTCTGTTGACATCGTCGCGATTGCGGAACACGAGTACCAGGTCGTCTGCATATGCTGTACAGCGAAATGTGGCGTCACGGAGGGTAAGACCGGTGAGGCGTTGACGGAGGCCACAGAGGAGCGGTTCCAGTGCCAGAGCATATAGTAACGTCGACAAGGGGCAGTCTTGACGCACGGAGCGGAAAATCGGGAGGGACTGTGAGAGACGCCCGTTAACGAGCACTTTGGAAATCGCCCCTCGGAGGAGGCGCATCACGACGTCTGTGAGTTGCTGTGGGTACTGCATGTGCTGGAGAACGGACGTTAGGTACGCGTGATCCACTCGATCAAAAGCTTGGCTAAAATCTAGTGATGCCAGCGCTCCCGGGATGCGGCGTGCCCTGGCTAGGGCTATTAAGTCACGGTATCGACACAGTTCTGTGTGGATGTTGTTGATACCCTCTAGGGAAGTCTGATCTGGTGAGATGACGTAAGGTAGGGTCGGTCGTAGACGGTTTGCTAATAGTCTGGTGAATATCTTCATGTCGCAGTTGACGAGTATTAGCGGGCGGTAATCTTGTATTCGAGCCCCATATTTAGGTTAGTGAACCGGTATAATTATTCCTTCTACGAAGGTCGCAGGGAGCGGCACCGCGGGGGACATAAGCTCCCGACAGATGTCTGTTAACTTGGGAGCCAGTAACTACTGGAAAGTTCTATAAAACTCCACAGGGAGCCCGTCGGGGCCAGGAGACTTATTCGCCGCTCCTTTACCGATGGCGTCGATAACTTCGTCTTCCGTAATGTCGTTCAATAATTCAGTTTGTAAATCCTGTGGGACAATGCCGTAAACCAGTTGTGAGACTGCTGTCACCGTCGTCGGGTCGGAACATTGAGCAGAATAAAGTCGTGAGTAATGGTCGAAGAAGGCTGCAGCAACATCGCGTTGTGTGGTGTGATGACGGCCGTCCTCAGTGGTGATGGCATGAATCAGCGCCCGTCTTCGCAGTGTACGTTCTCGGATGACGTGGTACATGGTGGGTCGTTCCGTTGCGAGTCTGGCTTGTGTTCGCGCTCGGACTATCGTCCCTTCGAGGTGTCGGCGCATATGAGCTACGATCTGTGCTTTCGCACGCTGAACTGTCAACTGTCGTTCCGGTGTGGGTGGCAAGGAGGCGTATTCGCGAAGGACGGTGAAATAAAAATCGACGGTCTGCCGCCTCCAAGCAACAGTCTCACGACCATACGTAATAAAGGTTCTCTGTAGGGCCGGCTTGGCGTAGGTTAACCACCAACTAATCGACGTAGGATACGTTGGGAGGCGGCGGACGCACAAACTGCACGTGTCTTCGATGGCGCGTCGACAATCCGGAGAAGCGAGGTGAGCAAGGTTTAATTTTCAGGGATGTCGGCTGCGCTACACCCGTTGGCGACGAAGGGTGACGGCACATATATAGGCCTCGTGATCAGAAAAGGCTACTGGCCACACCTCCGCGTCACTCACCGTTGCCGCGAGAGAACGGGAGACGTAAATCCTATCGATGCGACTAGACGAGTGACTCGTGAAATGGGTGTATCCCGGTCTATTTCCTCGGACATGTTCCCATGTATTTACCAGCTGGAGATCGCCGATGAGTGTCCCAAGTTCGGGGCACGGTGAATGGCGTGGCGGCTGACCTTTAGGTGCTTGGGTGCAATTGAAACCGCCCCCTAATATCAAATCATCGTGCCTGCCCTGAAAAAGCGGTGCTACTCCTTGTGCGAAGAAGAGCGATCGGTCACGACGGCGATTCGTTCCGGAAGGGGCGTACACATTGATAAACCGGACGCCATGCACCGTTACGGCCATTCCTGTAGCGTCGGGGGGATATCGGACTTCGTCCGCCTCGAGGACCTCTCTGAGGAGAACTGCGAGTCCACTGTTGGTTGGCGAGGCGTGTGACACATGAGCCGTATAACCATACACACACGGGAAATCGGCGACGAAGACTTCTTGGAGAAAGACAATGTCAACGTCTGCTGCATTGAGCATGTCTTGGAGCAGCGACAACTTCGTACCTGTCCGAATGGTGTTAATGTTGATGGTCGTTAAGCGATAGGTCTGTAGATCGTCTCCTGAGGTGGGGGCCGCCGTCAGTGTCGCCGTAAAAGGTGGGGCCTGTGATATGCTGGCCGCGTCCGCGCCGTCATCTGGTGCTACTCGGGAGGGGCCGAGGTGTGGGAAGAGAGACCCCCCCTTCTCATCCACCACAGCGGCCGTAGAATCGTCTTCAATGTCATCCGGCCAAGGTCCGTAAGTTAACAGTGGCTGCGGTAGAACACTTGTGGGCAGAGTGACTTAGGGTGAATCCGCAGTTGTTTCCGGTTGTGTACTAACGGTGGGCGCTGTGCTGGCCATCTGTTTGCCTGAGAGAGCGGAATCGGGTTTGTCAATATCAGACAAAGTGACAGGTCAGGGCGATCTCGTGTCATCCAATTTCCTCGTCGTTCCGCCGGCCGTCCGGTCGTCAACTGGAGAAGACGTCCGCTGGAGGCAATCGTCTGAGGGTGTGCGACGTCGCTTTTTATATTTTCTCGGTGACCTTTGTTTGCGGACGTGGGTTTCTGTGTCCGAAAGAGTTTGTGGTTCCCGTATCGCATCCCACTCAGGTAGAAAGGCAGAGGTCGGTACAACCCTAGCGTCGAGTTCCATTCTCTCGTCCGAATCTTCATGTGGAGTCGATGGGCGGCGTTCTTCAATCTCTGCAGACACCGTAATGGTGTTGGTCAACCCAGGACTGGCGACAGGTGTGCATTCTAACGCTTCCTGTCTACCAAGGGGTTTGTCGTCTGTCATGACGGTCGATCGTGTCACCTCTGCGTAATTGAGGGGGAGGGCCGTGAGCGTAGGAGGTGGTGTCGTGTCATGTAATGGAAGTTGTGTGACCCGACGTTGAATACACGCCGAGCGCACATGACCCTCCTGGCCGCAACCAGAACAAATACGAGGTTGTCCGTCGTACATTACTATTGCTCGACAGCCACCTATGACTAAGTAGGACGGCACATGTTTCTTTAATTCAATTTTCACTTGTCGGACGCCGTTGAGGACCTGGTACGTCTCGAAGGTGTTCCATTTTTCGGCCACGTGGCTAATTACCGTCCCATAAGGGCGGAAAGCTGAGGTAACGACGTCCGGTGGCACTTCGAAAGGGAGTTCGAAGACTCTTAGTGTGCGTAATCCTAGTCCAGCATGGTCAACAGTAACCTATACGATGTGACCATCGGAGTGTTTGAACTTGAGAGTGTTCGCGCATCTGTTCACAACTGCGTGACATAACTCGTCATCGACCATCTTGACGTAAACGACGCTACTTGTGATGGATAGGTGGATACCGATGATGTGCTGTGTTAGTATTTGAACTTCGTCACGGATGAATCGTTCGACTTCAAAGGCTCGTAGTCGTGCGTAGTCGGGCTGTAAGCTGATCTTGATGGTAGCTTTTCTGTACGAATGAGCCATGGAGACTCAATGTTAACGGACGCGAGTACTAGCTGCGGCGAGGAAGTAAACAAAATACGCGCGCTCGCGACTCTGCGGACGGGACGTAAACAAGACGTCCTCGCCGCTCACCGGCCTAAAGCAGACTGCCTTAGGCTATCTGACAAGGGAACCTCCCCATCGCACCCCCTCAGATTTAGTTATAAGTTGGCACAGTGGATAGACCTTGAAAAACTGAACACAGAGCAATCGAGAAAACAGGAATTTGTGTGGAACTATGAAGAAATAAGCAAAAAATACAAACTGAGTAGTCCATGCGAATTATATACAACATCAAAGATAATGCAAGCTCAGAATCGCCGTGGTCCCGTGGTTAGCGTGAGCAGCTGCGGAATGAGAGGTCCTTGGTTCAAGTCTTCCCTCGAGTGAAGAGTTTAATATTTTATTTTCAGACAATTATTATCTGACAAACTCTTATGTTTTCATCACTTTTTTTCCACAAGAAAACCCAAATCGGGAAAGGTAGAAGAATCATTTTTACCCATTCGCCAAGTGTACAAGTTAGGTGGGACTACAACAATTCCTGTCATGTGACGCACATGCCGTCATCAGTGTCGTATAGAATATATCAGACGTGTTTTCCTGTGGAGGAACCGGTTGACCTATGACCTTGCGATCAAATGTTTTCGGTTCTCATTGGAGAGGCACGTCCTTTGGTCTACTAATCGCATGGTTTTGCAGTGCGGTCGCAAAACACAGACACTAAACTTATTACAGTGAACAGAGACGTCAATGAACGAACGGACAGATCATAACTTTGCGAAAGAAAAAAGGTAAACTTTTCACTCGAGGGAAGACCTGAACCAAGGACCTTTCGTTCCGCAGCTGCTCACGCTAACCACGGGACCACGGCACTCCTGAGCCAACACCCTCCTTGTTGTTGCCTATCTTTCGCATGGACTACTCAGTTTGTATATTTTGTTTATTTTTTTAATAGTTCCACACAACTTCTCCCTGTTTTCTCAACTGATCTGTGTTCAGTTTTTCAAGGCCTATCCACTGTGCCAACTTAAAACTAAATCTGAGGGGGGTGCGATGGGGAGGTTCCCTTGTGAGCACAGCTCGAACCCAGCCTCAAACTTCAAATGTCGTCAACCATGTGCCTACGACCTGCACTCGTGCATCCATTATGTACATTCCCGTACAGGGGAGACATTTTACTAGAAAGTCGCTTGCCCTGTGTCGACGGATAAATACGATTTTGCAGTGCCTGTGATATTCCGAATTGCGATGCAAACATGTCCAAAGGAATATTGAATCGTAATTCGGAATAACACAGTCACTGCAATATCGCATTTATGCGTCGACACTGGGTAAGCGACTTTCAAGTAAAATGTCTCCCCTGTACGGGAATATACATAATGGTTGTAGACACATGGTTGACGGCATATGTGAGTTTGTGTCAGACAGTCAGTAGTGCTCGGATGGCCTAATAGTAAGGGGACCGCTCGCAGTAAGTGGGAAGTCCGGGTTCGATTGCCAGTGGGGCACAAATTTTCATTGTCGTCATTCCATTATATAGCTGATGGTAGTCCGTATTCGCAATTGCGAATACATTTCCTGTATTTCATGTATTTGAAAGTAGTGGCCGGAAACTTGAGTAACTCTGTAACTAATCCAGTGGGAAATGCGATATTGGACTACGAGGGCAACATTTCATTAACCAGGAAATGTCAATAGCATCGGAAATCATCGCAATCAAGATCGTCTCTGACTGCCTGGTGAGTCACTGGAAGAAAAATTTACAGACCTGTCGGTCGTGACAGGCGTAGCAGAGTAATTGCGCCGGGGTTGTTTTCTCGACGGCTGGAGCAAATCTCTGTGTCACGGAGCGATTTCTCTACTAGGCGGGAAGCTGCCCAACTAACATCTGGCTCTGCGTCGTCAGTTCTACAGCGCACCGAGTGAGGTGAGGTGCGGTTGGTAGTACTGTGTTCACAATCGCGAGCACATCAATACCAATCCACGTCCATCCATCCGGATTCTGGTTTTCCGTGGTTCCCCTCAGTCGTTAAAATCGAATGTAGGGATGGTTACTGTTAAAAAAGACACGACCGTCTTCCTTCCGCACGAAGTTGGGTCTCCCCGCTAACGATATCGTCGTTTACGTTATATTAAATCCTACATTTGCTTCCCCTTTTGTAACAGTTTACACAGTAGCTTTCAGCAGGTACCTTCCGCGTATCCTGACAAAGAACCTTCACGAAGTTTCTTCATGAAAAACATCGGCCACCTCCAAAGCCGCGAGGTAGCCAACTCCCGCCTGTGCGATAGCTCTCGAATCGGAGGTACGCCACAGTTTCGCTTGCTACGCCGTACGGGTAGGTACTTCCGCTTCGATAGAGAGCAGTGAGTAGTGGAACTTACGTGAGGATTCGTGCTTTGTGAGTGTGTACCCTACGTCGAATTCGTCTTTGTGTTCGTCCTTATGTTCGTTTGAGTGAACTCCTGAAAGCGGCGTTGTCCACTTCTTTTGTCTCCATGGCGTCCATGTCTACTCCACGTCTATGTTTTCTTTGCTAAATTTCTGAATCCGTTACTAGTAGAAAAATTACTGATCGATCATGGTTTCTAGGTTGCTTACCGTAACAGAGATGATTTAGTTGGTGCAGTTCTCCTTGGGAACGCTGGCGCTGAATACACCAATGTTGGTGAGTGCAACCTGCCTCCTGAGGTAGGATAACGTTTACCTTAAAGACGCTTTATGTAAATTTGGTGAGGTTAAAAACAATCGCCGGTGATGATGGTCCAGCCACCATGGGCTTCAGTGTCACTGCGGGATTCGTTCCGTAGAAAAACAACTGAAACAGAATACCCCGTTTCATGTACAAGTATGTGGTTACCATATGCACGTTACGTTGAGTGGTCATGTGGGGGCGTGCTTTTTGTGTAAAGAGAGTGGTCATCTTCGTACCAATCGTCCGAGAAGGGTTTTTATTTTCGATCTTCCCTTGAACAGCGGAGTAAGTTAAAGGTGGGGGACCTCGTCCCCAATGGAACTGAATCAGGGGCTGAGCAGTCTTCTGCTAATGATGCCCACCAGACGGCTATGAATTTCGCTGCATGCGATTTTCCGCCGTTATGACCGAAGACGGGTTCCGATGTGACTGCCCATCACATGGATACTCAAGGGATCCGCAGTAATAGGCGCCGTACACAGGGTGAAGATACTAAAGACGTCGTCTCCCCCCTTCGTTCCCAACCTCGCTCACCTGCTGATTCTCTGGATAGTAGGGACGAAATCAGGACTACTAGGACTATTGAGCCGACAGTTGAGATGGTGGGTTCTGGTGGTCCTTTAATTTACACGGATGTTTCCCCTGCAGAGTCTAACAACCCTACCACAACAAAGGTCAAAAATTATGATTATGGTGTTGCTCACGCTGCTAAATACTGCAGTTTCGGGCAACAACAAAGTTATATTGTGTGGTGGGTGTCATTAGAGCACAGTTAATAAAGTCATTTCGTGAAATAATGGATAAACTAGCCACTCATCTTTTCGTGTTTCCCACGCTGGCCTCGTAAAATAATGGCTCAATCGTCGAAAATCTAGGTGGTGATGATTCCAAGCTCGGATGCAAAGAGGCCTAGGTTTTATTCTGCGATATTTAAAAGTTTTATAGATGTGTTTCATAAACCATTCTTGATGATTAAATCTTTGAAAGTTAGCACAATGGTAATGTAAAAAAAGTAATCAGCACTCCGAATTTAAGTCACACTTCTTTTTTATTGCTTTTGTTGCAATATCACGTAACACACAAAACATCACTTCACAATATAAAACATACTTGAAAACATCTTCCTCACTGTTGAAGTTCACGTTTTATAAGCTGACTACAATTCGTGTCTTTTCAACATGACGACCAAGACTTGACTCCCCCAAGGTCTGACTCTCTAATAACCGCTTACGCGCCCAAAAATCAGAGTTACAAGTACAACAAAGATCATAGTGACAAAAGAAAGAATACACATAAGAATAATATCATTGCAACATAAACATATCGCTGTATCAAAGTACCTCTACATTAATGAAATCAAATCTGAATGTTATCTCAGAAATATGTTAACTACTTTACAAAAACACAGTAGAATATTGCTGGTATCGAGAGGTTGAGGTGAGCTGCCGTAATTGTTACGTAATTCAAGTACCATTACAAGAGGTCGGAACACTTGGTGTCGATTCCCTCGTCGCCTGTTCCATTCGTTCCACCTGTTGACTCACAGCAGTTCCCTGTTCCCCTGTCTAGTATCCCCGACGGCGGCTCTGTTTCCTTCCTCATAGAGAAGCCGAACTCGGGGGTGGTTTCACACGACCTGTCTCTCCTTAAGCGCGGCCCACCGTCTCATTCTGTCGTTGATGTCAGTGAGCCGGTCTCTTTCCCTAGGGGTTCCTCCTGTGCAGGCAGCTTCCGATACAGGGCCGACAGTGATTGACTTGGATGCGGTGAAAAATCCACCCACCTCGCCAACGGCGGAGGATAAATTGCCACGTGGCCGGCGTAAACAACGGCGTGCGGTTACAAGGAAAAAACAGAGGCGTAACGGTTTGGCAGGACGCGACACCAGCCCCCTTCTATCAGATTCGTTGATGGATGCGGCGACGGTCGGTCGAGGGGTGGAATAAGTTGTCCGCTTCCATCTATTCTTATTCACTGATGACTCAAGCCTACACCTTTAATCCCCTAAGCGTTAATAGAACCAGGACAGATTTACGTTTGGTTTAGTTACGTCAGTTTATTTATGATTTCTGTGCTTATAATGTACTCACAGCAAAAAAAAGTTTTGTATCACCTCGGTTCCGAGAGTTCTGCAACCTGTACAGTAAATTGTAATAGGGATTAACATAAACATCATTTCCGCCCTTTTTATTGCTCATGAAAACCACACATTGCATGTTGTATCACCATACAGCGAGACCTTCCGTGGTCGTGCTCCAGATTGATGTACACACCGGTACATCTAATACCCAGTAGCACGTCCTCTTGCATTGATACATGGCTGTATGCGTCGTGGCATACTATTCACAAGTTCATCAAGGCACTGTTGGTCCAGATTGTCCCACTCCTCAACGGGGATCGACGTAGATCCCTCAGAGTGGTTGGTGGGTCACGTCGTCCATAAACAGCCCTTTTTCAATCTATCCCAAGCACGTTCCGTAGGGTTCATGTCTGGAGAACATGCTGGCCACTCTAGTCGAGCGATGTCGTTGTACTGAAGGAAGTCATTCACAAGATGTACACGACGGGGGCGCGAATTTTCGTCCGTGAAGACGAATGCATAGCCAATATGCTGCCGATATGGTTGTACTACCGGTCGGAGGATGTCATTCACGTATCGTACAGCCGTTACAGCGCCTTCCATGAGCATCAGCGGCGTACGTCTGCCTCACATAATGCCACCCCAAAACAACAGGGAACCTCCACCTTGCTGCACTCGCTGGACCGTGTGTCTACGGCGTTCAGCCTGACGGGGTTGCCTCCAAACACGTCTCCGAGATTGTCTGGTTGAAGGCATATGCGACACTCATAGGTGAAGAGAACGTGATGCCAAACCTGAGCGATCCGTTCGGCATGTTGTTAGGCCCATCTGTACCGCGCTTCATGGTGTCGCGGTTGCAAAGATGGACCTCACCATGGATGTCGGGTGTGAAGTTGCGCAACATGCAGCCTATTCGGCACAGTTTGAGTCGTAACACGACGACCTGTGGCTAAACGAAAAGCATTATTCAACATGGTGGCGTTGCTTTCAGGGTTCCTCCGAGGCATAATCCGTAGGTAGCGGTCATCCACTGCAGTAGTAGCCCTTGGGCGGCCTGAGCGAGGCATGTCATCGACAGTTCCTATCTTTCTGTATCTCCATGTCTGAACAACATCGCTTTGGTTTACTCCGAGACGCCTGGACACTTCCCTTATTGAGAGCCCTTCCTAGTACAAAGTAACAATGCGGACGCGATCGGACCTCGGTATTGACCATCTAGGTATGGTTTAACTACAGACAACACGAGCCGTGTACTTCCTTCCTGGTGGAATGACTGGAACTGATCGGCTGTTGGACCCCATCCGTGTAATATTCGCTGCTCATGTATGGTTGTTTACATCTGTGAGCGGATTTAGTGAAAAATCTGAACAGTCAAAGGGACTGGATCTGTGATACAGAATCCACAGTCAACGTCTATCTTCAGGAATTTTGGGAACTGGAGTGATGCAAAACTCTTTTTGATGTGTGTACTTTTAAAATAAATTTTGTTCTCCAGTTTTGCTCTCCCTGGATTTCAGACAGTTTTTAATGTGACTGCTGAATGTGCGACGGATACCGCCCTTTTCTTTCGTGAGCGTATTCTTATGGCCTATATTGAAATGCTTCATTCCGGTAGGGGTATAGGGTGTCGTCTTTCGTACCCCACCTTGGTTGTTTTATATGTACCTTGTGGTTCAGCTCATACAGTGACGCGATCGTCATTTTACGAAGAGGACAGTGGCTGTCTCTTGGGCAAGAGTTCGTCGGTGTCTCATGTTACGTGGCAATTTTAATTGTGATTTACGTTCTAGCGATCAGTTCCCAGTTTAGAATTTTTGCCGCGAATTATCTGAGATGGTTCATTCGATGCTTGTGTGTGACATGTGAGAGCTGAAATATCCCACCTTAGTTAGGTACACGTTTCTTACCGCAACCTCTTGTAGCTGTATCGACAGTTTTTATTTATCTGATTGTTTATCTGATATGATTCTTGTGGTTGACGTCATCCCCGTTTCTGGCTCAATGGCTCTGAACACTATGCGACTTAACTTCTGAGGTCATCAGTCGCCTAGAACCTAGAACTAATTAAACCTAACTAACCTAAGGACATCACATACATCCATGCCCGAGGCAGGATTCGAACCTGCGACCGTAGCGGTCTTGCGGTTCCAGACTGCAGCGCCTTTAACCGCACGGCCACTTCGGCCGGCCCCCGTTTCTGACCACTGTGTATAGCGGCTACTGTAAACTGTGAACAGCAACCGGCTAAACTGTTTCATATTCAATGGATGCTGAGTGTCTCCCACCTCACATACAGCGTGCTGGATGATGCGCTCTGGCGCCGAGTGGAAGCGTTGCCCCCTCTACGCTGTGCGTTATTCTTCGCCGTTGGATTGGTGTACAGATTTAGCGAAGCCGAAGCTCCGTCAGTCCTTAATATCGTAGGGAGACCTACGACTTTTCATACTCTCTTTTGCTAAATTGTATGAACGAGCGGATAACGCTGTGAGCGTGGGGTTGATCTGCTATTCTGTTATTCTGCGCAACAGATTAATCTGAGATGTACCCTTTACCCTGTGGCTCCTGCAAGATGCAATTTCCACCCCCGACACTACTACAGAAATCAGACAGACGCTCCTAACGTTCTAAAGAGAAATGCCTGAAAAACTTTCAGCAATAAATATTTTCTGAAGTCGTCCGCTGTAAGGAAATTACACAAAAATTCACAAATTTTTTTACGTAACTAGTGGGATACTTAAGTACTGGAGTAGTGCTAGTTAGTGTAAGAAAAACATGAAACTAACGAAAATTATTATTTATTTTGCAAAAATTCTGAGAAATCACAATGGCACTTTTAGTTATGAATTGAACAAGTTATATCCTGGTTCTTTTCGGAATGCGAAGTTACCTCTCAAGGATAGGGTTCGCTAATGAAATTTCTATACAAAGTTTAAGATTGTTGTTGACTTGGCAGAATGGCTGAGAGCCGCGCCTACTCAATTAATTACCCTTTAGAATGTTGCTAGGTACGGTCGAGGCTGTCGCATGTGAAATGCAGTGAAGTGTACTGTTGTGGAGGAAATATGGGTCTTGCAATAGCTGTAGCGCACAATACCGTAAGCTGCGATGACTGTTGTCTGCGCCGCTCGCTGCTGACAAATAAGATAACTCTCGTTCTATCTGGATTGACCTTCGCCAATCAAACTCTCTCTACGCCTTGATGAAGTCAAGGATTCCTATTCGCCCCTAGTCTAACTATTGGCGTGGTACACCGGTCATATAACCAGTCCACCGTCATGCACTCAAAAATTCGCTCACAGGCGTTTAACTATAACCCTGTCCATTCACACCGCACAATAAGTGTGTCGGCCAACACAGTGAACAACGCTTAATCGCAAGGACTCAATATAGAGTCGCACTTCGATTCGCTCTCGACAGAGCTGCTCTCCCAGTGGAGTACTGAGCAGAGACGTGTTCCTCGCTCCAAGAGCGACAACGGAACGGCGCCTCTCCACGCCGGACGTGAAGGGGTATATCTTTTGGTCTCTTCCATTACTCCTTCAGCTCAAGGCGTCAGAAATATCGTCTGCCAATCACCATTGCTCTTCTAAAACGGGAGAATGACGTTTCGTTTAAGGCGACCAATCCGGAAATTGTAGTATCGGCATTTGGCGTTTGCTGTCTCCCTGTGAAAATCTCTGAAACTGCGTGCTATGTGTAAAGAATGCGTAGGCTGGCCGCTCCCACACAATGTAGCGGAATTTGCTTTTAAGCCGAACACGGGGTCGTTCCTCCTTTCCCTCGGGCGAACGCTGTCTGCTCCACGGGCGGCCACCGACCGACGTAGATGGGTTGGGATTGGCCTCCTGGCGTGCGGTTGACTCTCTCGAACTAAGAGCTCCTGTGACCGTCGTGTCTGGAATGTATCTGTGTACGCCAGCCTCTAGTATTTCAACCCCAGTGCGCACTTGCGATTTGTTAGTTATTTGCATATCGTTTACATGAATTCATACAACATTGACTTTATCTTATCGAGTTCTTGATGTGCGGAATACGGTTGTGAGGGCGGAATATGTAAGCAATGAAGGTCAAGAGACCACGACGTCTTACAACGCCTCTTTAGGGATCCAAGACGTGCGCCGAATTAAGACGAAACTACTGCATCTCAAGAGGTATCAGATGGAGGGTTTACAGGTCAGATCTAAACCTCGGTCGCTGGTTGAATGGGAACTGACGTTACTGTATCACCTGCTTCCCACCAGTCGCGACGTTGTCTCTGCTTCATTATGTCGCCCACAGTTGCTGCAGGCTGTCAACAGGGTGATACCGTTCGCGCTCTCCACCAATACCACGCATAATTATGTGCAGTTGATTACAATGTGTGCCCCTTTCCCTATGATGCTCATGGAGCCCAGTGTGGGACGATCATGCCTGCTCAGAATGTTCACTTTTTTGCCGCTCTTCAGGCAGATGAGATGTTTACTCAAAAGGGCTGCTTCTTCCTCCTATGAATCACCTGTTCCGGATGGCCTCCCTTAAGAGTTTTATATCCACTTTTGGCTCCTCTTGGGTGCTACGTTTACGGTGATGTTAAACGAGGTTATGCAGGGAGAACTGTTCCTGCAGATTTTAAGGAGGGTAGAATAGTATTAATACCTAAACAACATGGCCGTGCCGCTGTGGATTCTTTTCGTCCTCTCGTTTTACTTAATTCTTACTATAAATCTGTAGCGAGGGCAGTTAATAGCAGGTTATGTTCTCCGTTGGCGAATGTGACTCTGGGGCATCAGAGTTGTCTTCCTGGTCGCTCAATTTTGCCTCCAGTATCAGGAAAGTGAGACGTGATTTCAGCATCTGCAGGCACATCTGTCCACTCTACCCTTGCTTTTCCAGATTTTTAACAAGACATCTCAACGTGTTTCTCATAGTTATTTGGCCCGTGTGTTGCAGATAGTCGGTTTCACCCTGAGGCTCGTCTAGTGCTCTTCCACATGTATCAGGGCGAAGACGCTTGCTAATGTTCAGCCGACGCCGCCGATCGCGATGCGACGCTGCTTCGCCGTCTCACACGTCAGTTACGAGGGATGAGTCTTTCTGGCGCAACCCTTACGGTTCAGGCGTATACCAACGATATTGTGGTCCTTATCCGTTGTAGTGAGGAGTTTCCCGTGTTAAATGCGGAATTAGACAATTATTGTCGAGTGTCTGGTGCATTGCTGAATGGGGGCAAAAGTAAAATTCTTACACTTCGGGACTTTGATGATGTTGCTGCGCCGTGGGCTACTGCTGTAGACTGTCATACATCACTGGGGGTCATCGTCACAGTTGCCCTGGCGACACTTAACTGGAATACTGTAACTCACAAAATCCAAGGGGCCACTCTGGGACACAAACCGCACCAAGTTGCAATTCTCCACAAGGTACGCATCTTTAATGCGTATGTGTGGTGTAAGGCATTTGACATTGCCCAGTCGTTCCCACTCCCTAAGCTGACGCCAAAAAATTCCAGAAATTGTCTGGGTGGTTTTTATGGGAATGTTACATATTGAGTTTGCGCCATGCTATCACGAAGAAACCATGTGTCTTAAGGTGGTTTGCTTCTGCATTATACATTCGGCTCATGGTTTTGATTATTATTGAGGATTCACATAATTTCAAAGCTTTGCTGTTCACACTTGTGCGTCCTCAGCCTGTTGATCTTGATCTCCTTACGACCCGCTAAAGAATTTTACTTTGCTGTGAGCTGTTTGAGTGCCAATGCACTGCAGTGGCCGGTAACTACGACCCGGTCTTTGGTGGCTAGCTGGGAGGCCGTGGTCTGACCAATCCCATAGAACTACTGTCGCCACGGACCCCTTGAAGACAACTCGAAGCAATGTTAGCCTCCTGGTTCATTCCATGACAGTAGCCTCTTCTTTGTATAGGAGTATGATGACCGTTAGCGTCGGATTGGGGTCAGTGACACGGACAGATGTAGTAAATGTGCTCTTGTAGATGCTACCCAGCATCCACTTACTTGCTGTGGACATTTCACAAACCGGTATTGACTCAGGAAACAGCTGGATTCCCTTATCAGATCTGTCAACACCACCTACATCACTGATATCATTCTGCAACCTGCAACTTTTTTTACGAAAACGAAAAACAATACAGTAATGTGGCTGCTCTGTCGTTTTGTACAGTTCGTTGGTCACTGCTGGTGGGCAAACCACCACCCGATGTTTCGCCAGTGTATGCGTTCCTCATACTGGTGCAGCCGGGAATTGTCCGACATCGAGGACCGTTTACTAACATGTTCATCCTTACGTTTTGCCGGCAGGGCATTGGCTGAGGCCGAACTGGGACGCCGGAGGCTTGTAATGTCATGCTCTGTAGCAAAACTGCAAAGAAACGCTCATGGGAGCCGTGACTTAACGTACCTTACTAAATGAAGGGTAGTGGATACGTAACGGTACACATGCACAGTATAAAAAAGGCGGTAACGCGTCTGCTTAATATTTAAAAAAAGCGGTAAGTGCCTGGTAAGGAACCGAAAGATTGTTGGATCGAATCACTTCTGAGCAATTTTTTTCCAGGTTTCCGTATGTTTTTGGATAGGGTCCGCCTTTAGCAAAACACAATTTTATTTTTAACCCATACATGTTTCACTGCAGTTGCAGCATCTTCAGTGGGCTTTTATTTTTCATCTGTTAAAGATAAAGAGTGTTCTTTGCTGTTTGTATACATGTAGCTATTAGTTTATAAATCGTAATTACAGATATTTGAAAAAGCACTTAAATTATGAATTCATACGTTTTTACCACATGGTGTGGTTTTTCTTATGTGTTGTGTTTCTACAGTGACCGTTTTGTTCCACAGTTTGTCATCTGCAACCACTTATACCTTAAAGTAGATAAATTATTTAAGCCAAAATTACAATTTGAAAACTTGTTATTCTATTCCTGAAATTATTTAATTCTATGTGTGTGTGTGTGTGTGTGTGTGTGTGTGTGTGTGTCTATTTACATAATGTTTCACTTACGTTCTCTTTTTATTCATCTTCATCACTCTCAAACACTACATATTCAGTTGACACTGTCACTGTCACTGTTTCACTGTTTACCAGCTGTGAAAACAAACATGGCTGGCAGTGGAACTGTTGAAGGTGTAAAAATAAGATGGCTGACAGTGGAACAGTTGCAGGTGTTCCTGGCGGTTGTTCTGAATCTTTCAGACGTGTCTGTGATATTTTGTGTGTGAAGAGAGAGAGAGAGAGAGAGAGAGAGAGAGAGAGAGAGAGTGACAGTGGATTTTAGGATTTATTTATTTATTTGTGTGTGTGTGTGTCTAAAGGGAGAGAGAGAGAAAGTGTGACTGTAGCTTTTAGGATTTGTGTGTGTGGGGGGGGGGGGGGGGGGCTGGGGTGGTAGGGGAGGGGGTGAGAGCTCTGTAGGTTGGTCTTGTCTAATAATTCTTTGAGGGCAGAGAGCAGAGTGCCATTGCAGAGAGCTGTGTATTCATTTATCACTTGTTTGCCTTCCACTATAGCTTTTTGTATCTGATAATTTTCTTCAGTTATTTGTTTTTGTAGGGGGCTCTTTCAGCATTTGAGAATTTTCAAAACCGTATTGATGTTTGTTGGGTTATGTTTCTCGTCCATGAGGTGTTTAGCGAATGTGGAATGACAGCTGTTACTTTTTAATGCTCTTCTGTGTTCGGTGTATCTGGTATTAAAGTTTCTGCTTCTCTGCCCTATATAAACTGTTTTGCAGTCCCGGCATCTTAGTTGGTAAATACCAGATGTGTTGTGTTTGTCTGTTCAAATGGTTCAAATGACTCTGAGCTCTATGGGACTCAACATCTGAGGTCATCAGTCCCATAGAACTTAGAAGTACTTAAACCTAACTAACCTAAGGACGACACACACATCCATGCCCGAGGCAGGATTCGAACCTGCGACAGTAGCAGTCGCGCGGTTCGTGACTGACGCTCCTAGAACCGCTCGGCCACTGCAGCCGGCTGTTTGTCTGCGCTTGTGGTGATTGTCCTTAGCTTTCTCTGTGTTGCAGGTGAGAGCAAACCACCTGTTTGTCATTGTGGGTGTTTCCTGTTCATGTGTGCTTATGAGTGGGTTCTGTCTGTTTGTACGTTGATAAGGAGGCTTCTGGTTTTGTGTGTTCGGTGTCCTTTTCAATTTTGTTTCAATTTTGTTGTTCAGTTTATCTATAGTGTTTGCGTCATATCCATTCTCTGCTGCTATTTGTCTGAAATTCATTATTGTAGTTGTTTTCAGTGAGTAGGGTTTTGTTCAGTCTGTGTAGCATATATTGGAAGCTGGCTAGTGTCTGTGTAGTCGGATGATTAGAGTCTTTGTGAATGCCTGTGCTGGTGGTGGTCACTTTCCTGAATATAGAGAATTGGTGTTGGTTGTTGTGTCTGTATATTGTGAGGACAAGGAAGTTTAACCTTTTGTCATGTTCTGTTTCTATGGTGAATTTTATTTTTGGGTGTACTTTGTTTATATCACTGTGGAGTTGTTGGATGCGACTTGGTGTTTCATCTAAAAGGCATATGATACGCTACCAATATATTATCTGGTATTGTTTGGGTCTTACTATTGTTTCGAATATTTTATTTTCAATGTGATTGAGACAAACTGTGGAACAAAACAGTCACTGTAGAAACACAACACATCAGAAAAACCACACCGTGTAGTAAAAAGATATGAATTCATAATTTAAGTGTTTTTTCAAATATCTGTAATTACTATTTAAAAACTAATAGCTGCATGTATACAAACAGCAAAGAACAGTCTTTATCTTTAACAGATGAAAAATAAAAGCCCATTGAAGATGCTGCAACTGCAGTGAAACATGTTTGGGTTAAAAAACAAAATTGTGTTTTGCTAAAGGCGGACCCTATCCAAAAACATTTGTACTGTTAAAGCAAACACGAGAAAAAGAGCTTCAGCCCCAAGATGATTATTTCCACGTTTCCTTTTAACCTAGCATTAAATAAATAAAAACGATATCACTAAAGCACGGCTGTGCGATGGCGCTCGAAGTGGGTGCACCGACACTGTTTATGGTGGTCCGCCCGTAGGATGGGGCCCTAGCCTCGGCGGCCCTCCTTGTGGCTATGGGAGAGGAGCAGGCAGCGCTCTGGCGTGGCCTCTCACATTCTCCCTTCTCTCATCATCATCAACATCTTCATCATCATCACCATCATCACCACACAACACAAACGTAACACTATACTCGTGTCCATTATATGCCGGCCGCGGTGGTCTCGCGGTTAAGGCGCTCAGTCCGGAACCGCGCGACTGATACGGTCGCAGGTTCGAATCCTGCCTCGGGCATGGATGTGTGTGATGTCCTTAGGTTAGTTGGGTTTAAGTAGTTCTAAGTTCTAGGGGACTGATGACCACAGAAGTTAAGTCCCATAGTGCTCAGAGCCATTTTTTTGTCCATTATACTCACCTACGCGCTACAAATACACGCTCGACACATTCCAGGTGTCTAACAACTACAGCAAATTAAAGTAACTATATATCAGAGGACAAATTCTGTACTTAATGAGGTAGCGTTCAGGGCGGGAAAGAAAGCCAATGTCCACTTCGTATGTCTGCCAGCGGGCCTCATCCGAGATGTGGAGGACGCCTTTCTTTCGGTTATCTTGCAGGGTGCAGTAGTCTGCAAGTTGTGGCTCTCGTCAGCACCAACGACGCCTGTACGTGGTTTCTGAGGCCATCCTCAGTACAGTGGAAGTGGTGAAGGCTGCTGGCATCGCGCGCGGGTGCAAGCACAGCTGGCAATGTACAGCATTCTTCCCAGAGCTGATCGGGGTTTGGAGGGTGTCAGTGAAAGACTTCGTCGACTCTGTGACGGACTCGGCTCCTAATTTCTGGGTCTGCGTTGTCGGGTGGGGAACTGCTACAACTACGCAAAGGAAGCAGCTACTCGGGTAGCAGAGTACTTGCAGAATGAACGTGGTGGTTCTTTGGTAGTTTGAAGTACTCTGTTGAACAATCGCCAGTTGACAAACACATAGCGTTCAGACTAAAGACGCTTTGACAGCCAAAATTTTATATGTAGACTGTCGAAGTATTCGTAATAAAGTTCCCGAATTTACTGCCCTCGAGGAATCTCTCGCTCAAATTATTCTTGGGATCGAGAACTGGCTGAAACACGAAGCAGAAAGCTCTGAGATATTTTGTGAGTCACGGAACGTAAAGCGGAAAGACAGAGTACTCAACTTAGGAAAGAGCGTGTTCGTTGCAGTTGCCAAAAATATTGTCACTATTGAGGTCGTAATTGAGTGTGGTCGTTCACAACAGATCTAGGCGAAACCAGGATGTTTTTAACGGCCACTCGTTTCCACTTTAACAGTCCTGGAGTCATTCAAAGAAAGTCTAGGATCATGCGGTACTAATTGGAGAGAACTTCAGCCTGCCGAGTATAGACTGAGACGCCTATGGATTCATTCCAATCTTGAAAAATGCTTTTGAACACGTTTTCCGAAAACTGTCTTCAGCAACAAGTTTGGCAACCCAAATGCAATGGGAATATCTTTGATCTTGTAACTTCAAACAGGCGACACCTTCTCAGTGGCGCCGGTATGGAGATGGGGATTAAAGATTATGATGTCATAATGTCATCATAGCGACTAAGGTTAAGAAAGTTAATAAATAAGTCATGAAGGCTTGAGTGTTTCTGACAGAAAGAGCAAATCAGCAGTTGTTAGCAACTCACTTAGGCAATGAATTGACATCATTTAGTTCTAATATCATAGTCGTAGAGGAATTATGGGCAAAGTTCAAACAGATTATAAAGAGTGTTCTGGACAATTATGAGGCTAGTAAGTGGATTAAGGAGGGGAAGAACCAACCGTGGTTAAACAGTACAATCCGGCTGACATGCCGAGAAGTTCTCGAAGTTTTTGTCCCTCGCAGGAGCAGTAACAGCGCCGTCGGGTTCTCTGTAAAGTTCAATTCTACTTCCAATGATTCTAGGTGATGAAGCGGAAAGTTACATCATTCGGGATAACGTTCTAAAGGGATACTATTAAACGTATTTATACACTAAACACCATAAAATGATAATATCGCCACAATTAATGATGATTAACTGAAAACTAACGTAGTTGAAATCTTCTGGGTTGTTAGGCCTCCTCATATTTTCTTCTAAAATAATCGACGTTTCGACCCCTCTGCTGGGATGTTCTTCAGGATGCTCCGGTGTCCACTATTGCTAGAACGCCATCAGAGACTAGTGTCACGTTCTCTTATAAAGTTGAGTTTTCCCGCGTTTGTGCTGGAGAAGTGGGAGTTTTGGTTAAAATTCTCGTGGTTGCCAATTCTAACCAATACTCCCACTTCTCCAACAAAAACGCGGGAAAACCCCTTTATAAGAGAACGCGAGACTGGTCTCTGACAGCGTTCCAGCAATAGTGGACACCGGGACATCCTGAAAAAGATCCCAGCACAGGGGTCGAAACGTGAATTATTTTAGAAGAAAATATGAGGCGGGCTAATAACCCAAAAGATTTTAACTTTAGTGACGACGGCCACGAAAGTCTGCGTACTTATATGGTTCAAATGGCTCTAAATACTACGGGACTTAACATCTGAGGTCATCAGTCCCCTAGAGTTAGAACTACTTAAACCTAACTAACCTAAGGACATCACACACGTCCATGCCCGAGGCAGGATTCGAACCTGCGACCGTAGCGGTCGCGCGGTTCCAGATTGATGCGCCTAGAACCGCTCGGCCACTCCGGCCGGCATACTCACATGAAAATTGTTTGCTGACAGCATGGACTTAGGACAGAACTAGATCGAAAGGCGTCCTATCGGCGACTGACAACAATCGCGCGCCGCCTGTACCTCGTACTTACACTAGTGATGTTTCGTAGTCGTACGTACATTTTCGTTAGCTTAAACATTGTTAAAAATGATTAATTATTTAATTATTAAATAAATAAATAAGTAAATAAAGATGATCGATTTCTGGTATTGTAATACTGTTGTAAGAAAGTACTTTGACCTGTAGGCCTCTCCTGCTGGCCACCGTAAATGCAACACCAAGAAAGACAAGAGGTAGCACAACAAAATTTATTTTGTAGATAACATGTTGACCAAGCATCAAATGATTACGTTTACAGACGTCTGTGACATGTGGTTCCTGCCAGAATCAGTAGCCAGAGTAGCCGTCATTGTTGGAGATCACCGCTGCCACACGTCTCGGCATTGAGTCAAAGAGACGTTGGATGTGTTCCTGGGGTACAGCAGCCCAAGCGGCTTCCACATGTTGCCAAAGATCATCTGGTGTGGCAGCTGGGGATGTAATCTGGGTCACTCGTTGAGCAACCATGGACCACATGTTTTCTGTCGGCGAAAGATCCGGAGAGCGAGCCGGCCAGGGAAGCACTTCAATCTGGTTATTGACGAAGAACCTTTGGACAATGCGTGCCACGTGTGGTCGCGCATTATCCTGTTGAAATATGGCTGTGGCCGAGCCCTGAAGGTAAGGAAGGACAACTGGCTCCAGCACCTCGGATATGTAGCGCCGGCTATTTAAAGTACCGGCAATGCGTACTAGAGGCGTGCGAGAGTAATATCCAATACCGCCCCATACCATAATACCCGGTGCAAGACCAGTGTGGCGGTGCATAATGCAGCTGTCCAGCATCCTCTCTCCACGGTGTCTCCACACTCGAATCCGACCATCGTGGTGCTGCAGACAGAAGCGTGCCTCGTCAGTAAAGACAACGTCATTCCATTCTGCCGTCCACATCCGTCTGTCATCACACCATTGGCGACGGAGACGTCTGTGGTTCTGCGTCAATGGTAGACGAAGCAATGGACGTCTTGCGGACAGACCACTCTGCTGTAAACGGCGTCGAATGATACGCGCAGACACTGGATGATGCGTTACAGACGCAATGTGCTGTGCTATGGTTCGGGATGTCACTGAGCGATCCGTCACTGCCATGCGCACAATTTGCCTATCAGCACGTGCCGTGGTGCACCGAGGTGAATGCGATCGACCACGTCAGTCCGTCGTACCCTCCTGCATCCAACGGTCGCATATCCGCATTACAGTTGTTTGGTTTCGTCCAACACGACTAGCGATTTCTCTGTATGATATCCACCATCTCGGTAAGCCACTATCCTTCCTATGTCGAACTCGGATACTTTATCAAACGATGTTCGCTGTTGTCTACGAGGCATAACTGATCGTCTTGTGAAACAACCACGAGGTAAACACACGTGCCGAACGTACACTCGTCGAAATCGCCAAGCCTTAAATGGCGCTATGAGGTGGCGCCACAGGCGCGCGTGATGTGCGTCTGCGCTGAAATTCTAATCAGTTGCATATCTCATCTCTGCAAACCCATGGTGTAAATTTCACTTGATTCGGATGCTTCCTTCAGGGGGTTGCATTTACGGTGGCCAGCAGTGTATTTGAATTGGAGAAGTGACTTTTATTGGGAAATATTCATTAAGTAAGATTACTTGCTTCGCACCAGGATAACTATGATTTCCCTATACACCTCGCTGCTGACGTAACGAGCGTTCCCACTTGTGGCCTCTGCACCTCACACCGTCATACACAGGCAACACCATATGGTCCACCGGTCCTTCAGCCAATGTGGGAAGTGGAATATTATTCCAGACTTTGTGCGGTCTGCGGTACCGATTCACTCACTGAATGCTACATGATATCAGCTGTCGGGAGACTAGAAAATAAGGATATAAAATGGAGCTTGTACAGAAGGGGCACGTCACATGGTGTGGCAGTAGAAGATAGAAAGAGCAAAGCCCAAGTTTTAAACTTCGCGTTTAAGAAATCGCTCACGTAGGAGAATCGTACAAACATACCGTTCTTTGACCATCATACAAAGTCCTGTATGTACGACATAGTGATAGGAATCCATCGCGTGGAGATACAACTGAAAGAGTTGTAAACACATAAGTTGCCAGGTCCGGATGGATTCCCACTTCGGTTTTACAAAGAGTACTCTTCGGCATTGGCCCTTACGTATCTTGCATTTATCACGAATTTCTCGCCAGCGCAAAGTCCCAAGTGACTGGAAAGAAATGGAGGTGACTCCTGTATAATAGAAGGGCAAAAGAACGGACCCTCAAAATTACAGACCAATATCCCCAACATTGGTTTGCTGCAGAATTCTTGAATATATCGTGAGATCGAATATAATAAATTTTCTAGAGACCGAGAAGCTTATGTCCACGGATCAGCATGGTTTTAGAAAGCGTTACTTGTGAGGAACTAAGCTTGCCCTTTTCTCACATGATATACTGCGAACTATGGATAAAGGGCAAGAAGCAGATTCCAGTATCTAGACTTCCAAACACCATTTGGCATGGTGCCCTGGTGCAGATACTTATTATAGATAAGAGCATATGACACAGTATCCCAGATACGTGAGTACCTCGAGACTTCTTGAGTAACAGAATTCAGTACGTTGTCCTCGACGGCGAGTGTTCATCAGAGACAAGGATATCACGAGGAATGCCCCACGGAAGTGTGATAGGACTGCTGTTATACTCTATACATACAAATGATCTGTGGAGAGAGGTTGGACCTGCGGCTGTTTTCTGATGATGCTGTTGTGTACGGGAAGGTGTCGTTGGTTCCAATGGCTCTGAGCACTATGGGACTTAACATCTGAGGTCATCAGTCCCCTAGACTTACAACTACTTAAACCTAACTAGCGTAAGGACATCACACATATCCATGCCCGAGGCAGGACTCGAACCTGCGACCGTAGCGGTCTTGCGGTTCCAGACTGCAGCGCCTTTAACCGCACGGCCGCTTCGGCCGGCCTCTTTTTTGTTAGTCTCTCATATAAAAACGCAGTATTGACACTTCTGTGCAGCACCCAACTTCAGATACCACCGGCCGCCGTGGCGGTAATTACTGCCGTTGGAATCGTAATTAAGTGTAACGTACAGGGTGATTATAATTAAAGTTAAACTTTCAAACCACTGTATAAAGAACACCACTAGTCAGAATGACGTCAAATTTTAACGAAATATTATCAGAGAAGGGGGAAAATGTCACAGACATCCATGCCGAAGGCAGGACTCGAACCTGCGACCGTAGCTGTCGCGCGGTCCCGGACTAAAGCGCCTAGAACCTCTCGGCCACAACGGCCGCCTGGTAGTGAACCAAAGCGATGTTGTTCGAACATGGAGCAGATAACAGAGAGGCAGGAACTATCGATGACATGCCTCGCTCAGGCCGCCCAAGAGCTACTACTGCAGTGGATGACCGCTACCTACGGATTATGGCTCGGAGGAACCCTGACAGCAACGCCATCATGCTTTTCGTGCAGCCACAGGACGTCGTGTTAAGACTCAAACTGTGCCCAATAGGCTACATGATGCGCAACACTTCACTCCCGACGTCCATGGCGAGGTCCATCTTTGCAACCACGACACCATGCAGCGCGGAACAGATCGGTCCAACAACATGCCGAATGGACCGCTCAGGATCGGCATCACAGATGAGTGTCGCATATGTCTTCAACCAGACAATCGGAGACGGGAGGTAACCCTGTCAGGCTGAACGCTTTAGACACACTGTCCAGCGAGTGGAGCAAGGAGGAGGCTTCCTGCTGGATCGGGTGGAATTATGTGGGGCCGATGTGCGCCGCTGATGGTCATGGAATACGCCGCAACGGCTGTTCGATATGTGAATGCCATCCTCCGACCAATAATGTAACCTTATCAGCAGCATGTTGGCGAGGCATTGTCTCCATGGACGACAATTCGGGCCCCCATCGTGCACATCTTGTGAATGACTTCCTTCGCGTTAACGACATCGCTCGACTAGAGTGGCCAGCATATTCTCCAGACATGAACCCTATCGAACATGCCTTGGATAGATTGGAAAGGGTTGTTTATGGACGACGTGGCCCATCAACCACTCTTAGGTATCTACGCCGAATCACCGTTGAGGAGTGGGACAATCTGGACCAACAGTGCCTTGATGAATTTGTGGATAGTATGCCACAGGCATGCATCAATGGAAGAGGACGTGTTACTGAAGGTTTCGGTGTATGGTGGTACAACATGCAATGTGTGGATTTCATGTGCAATTTTCTGTACAGGTTTGGGAACTCTCGGAACCGAGGTGATGCAAAACGTTTTTTGATGTGTATATTTTTAATGTGGAGAAATCTTTTAAGTCTTAAACTTATTTAATGTTGCACAAGAATGACCGACTCTCTAACAGGGCGGCATTTAGGAAAAAGTTATTGGAATATACTGTCTGATTCATGGGAAAAGAAAAAAGGGACACCCTGACGCTAGGATACCACCTGAATGGGATTTTGGTCATACATAATTCCGAAAGTTTCAAAACGTTTGAGCAAAGATTCATCCTGGTTGTATTATTACCGTTTGTAAACCCTGTGTTGCGATAAATGCCTGCTCAATTTTCTGGAATAACAGCCGGCCGGAGTGGCCGTGCGGTTCTAGGCGCTACAGTCTGGAACCGAGCGACCGCTACGGTCACAGGTTCGAATCCTGCCTCGGGCATGGATGTGTGTGATGTCCTTAGGTTAGTTAGGTTTAATTAGTTCTAAGTTCTAGGCGACTGATGACCTCAGAAGTTAAGTCGCATAGTGCTGAGAGCCATTTTTTCTGGAATAACATGTTCAGCATCTTTTGTACTCTCCTCTTTGCAAGCGTGCGCCAAGGTGGTAGGATGTCGTCTTCAGTGATACGGTTTCATGCTAGCTACGCTTGTAGCGACTGGTCAGGCGCTCTTAGTGATGAAGAGAGGGCAACGCACTTTAGTTAGAGTATGGGTGTGGTGATCGCTCAAGCCAGGAACTGGATGGCGTTCTGAAAGTTTCACGTGTCGACGGCGTTCCTTCGACAGGCAATAGATATGAACGGCCGATGGCGATGTGGGACACAGCTTCTCGCACTGTGGCGGCCACAGCTAGTCCGGCAAACTGGCAGTTGTTGTTAACGGATATGGGCCGTCTCTGACGCGCCCTCCTCACAGAGCCCAGATAACCACCCATTTGGGACATCGACACTGCAGGCGGGCTACTCACTTGCAGTAGACCACCACCACTGGTCCCGTTCACCCGTTCTGTTTCTTCCAGGTGTTTGATCATGCATTCCAAGGGTGCCCAACCCGCGGCCCGCAGGGTACTAATTTTTGGCCCGTGGGGCTGTTTCGTGTTAACGAAAAATTTAATTTTTATATCACGTGAAACCTTCGAAAAAGCATTCTGTCAAGCGTCGTTCGTATTATATCCCATTACAGCGGGAGTACTCAGTCCATCGACTCAACCATCTTTAGATTTTCTCCTAAATTCGTGTTTGAAGAAAATCCACGATGTTAGATTTATTCTGTAAAACCCGCCCGCAGCGCAGTGGGCCAGAATCCCAAAAAGCTGGCAAAATATGAAGAGTTGTTGAATCTGTACCAAGGTATCAAAAAATGAAAAAACAAAAAAAACAAAATGGCATATCCAAGACGGGGGCAAGTTCTTTTATTCATTTAAAAATAATTACCTGTGGAATTATCAAGATTTCTTATGAAGATTATGAGTTAAAAAACTGTTTATAATTTATTTCTTTATTTAGCAGTATTTACATAATATATATTTAAGTTTGTAGTTGAACCGGTTTCTGTCTGCTAGCACGGGCCAAGGGATATTTATACATGAAATTTTTAATTTTAATTATTAATTCATTCGTTATTTTCTTATTTATTACTTAGTTATTTATTCATTCATTTTTTTGAAATTTATTTCTTCACATGCGCTTAAAAGCGTTAAAAAGCAACTCCACGAAGTATGTACAGTGTTTGCGCTTCAATAAACATTTACTTCTTTCATAATTATTAATGCAAAGAAGTAACTTATTATTAATAATTTCATTTAAAAAATAACCAGAATATTCAGTTTAAAACATGAAACCGGAATGCAATCATTTCTTGAAGATCGGACAACAGTAATTGCGCTCGGCGACCTCTGTCCTTTTCTATTCATCCCATTGTGAAGGAGAAAGCGCTGCTTCGGCCATTTTTCTACGTATTATATTCTTTACAAAGCTTCTAGGCATCGATTATAATTTGAATTGTACAAATGTAGCTCAAGATTAATAAATTTTATTATTTTCAAGATATCTCAATAACGACATTTTGCAAGTGTCGCTTAAAACGTGGTTCAGATTCGGAGTTGGTACTAGTAGGTGGATCTGAAGGTTAATTTACGAAGGTAATAATATATACTTACGGACACAGTGCAAAAGACAGCGGAATGTCGCGGAATTCGTAATTTATCTCAATTTTTAAGCACATTTTACAATTTTTTCGTGCATTTTCCAGTATTAAGTTAATTAAAAAATATTATTTATGATTTAATAATGTTGTAAATGTTTTTTAATTAGTACATACCTCCTGGGACTTCCATATTGAAAATATTCACTTCACTTACACAGAACACAAATATTTATTTTTAACGACAAGACTATTTTGTAGCCTGGCCGGCTGCATTCACCGCTAACAATGAACTGCAGCGATTGACCTGAGCGTCCACACAGCCGGCATTCAGTAGTCCCAACGTTACTGTAGCCAACCTGACAGACCAAAATTCCCATCTAGAAACCTATTCTTTTTGCCACGTTTTCCAGATTCTGGTCCACTGCGCTCCGTCTTGAAGATATACGGCCTATCTTGGCAATATGCAACCAGCAAACAGCAAGAGCTGCGAAACCGAATACGTCTATCGCGCTGCATATTATGCAGCCGCTATGATACTGGCAAAAAAAAAAGAAAAAAAAATCAAGCCATATTACGAGGGCGATATGGTGAAGGAGTGCTTGAACAAAGTTCTTGTAATTGTGTGTCTAGACAAGAAAAAGCACTACTCAAAAATAAGTCTGTCTCTTCATACTATTACTAGAAGTGTTGAACAACATTGGAAAACAAGTTGAACATAATTAAAAAATCATGCAGCTGAGTTCGTAATTTATTTTCTTACATTGAATGACTGCTCATATACGGCGGATATCGTCCAAGTAGCGATTTATGTCAGAGCTGTTGATACTAATTTTAATAAAACAGAAGAATTGGCTCCAATGTATAAGTATACTACAAAGTCACAAGACTTGTTAAAAGGTGTTACTTCAATATTAAATCGCTTTTCATAAAAAACTTAACAACCCACAGGAGCTAAAATTAACAACCTATCGGGGCTAACAACACGTAGTGCTATAGTAGTGTCTGGGAAACACGTAAGTTTCGTTCAGTTGATTGAAAATGTGGTCCGCAAACTTGGCAACACATCAATGCTAGATTTTTATTGCGTTATCCATGACGAGAATTTATGGAAAGTGGAAATTTGTGGTAAGTACTAGGGTTACCAAACTGCTGAGGTCATCGGTCGCTAAGCTTACACACTACTTAATCTAACTTAAACTAACTTACACGAAGGACAGCACACACACACACACACACACACACACACACACACACACACACACACACACACATGTCCGAGGGAGGATTCGAACCTGCGACCGTAGCAGCAGCGCGGTTCCGGACTGAAGCGCCTAGAACCGCTCGGCCACTCCGGCCGGCTACGGAAGTGCACCGAGGGTATCAAACAGCATGGTGCAGATCGGTTCTGAACTCCAACATACGCATCATCCATTGATTTGTCAAATAATTTCCTAGAAGTCAGGACAATCGAAACACGTAGCCGGTGTGAGTGTGGACAAATCATAATTTTTTTGGATGCCATACAAATATAAACAGTAATTTCACTGCTTGTCTGAAAGAAAAAGAAAAATCGTATGGCATTGTTGGGCGAGAAGCCCCACGCGGGGGAGTTCGGCCGCCGCATTGCAAGTCCTCTGTAGTTGACGCCACTTCGGCGACTGGCGGATCAGTGATGATGATGGACACACAACACGCAGTCCCCTGCCCCGAGCGTGGTAGGCGGAAACGCTACTGCTACGCTACGGAGGCGTACCGCTTGTCTGAAATATGTATGTATTGGAGTGTAAAGCTACTGCTAGCAGTGTTCCGACACGTGCGAAGAAAAAATGATGATGTCGGTGGGACTATGTCCAGTCGAAAGGGAGGTGTAGGTTCTCCGATTTTTACTTGGAAAACTGCGATTTCAACGCATCGATAGCCATAAGGGATATGAAAAATTTTACGCGGATAATTACGGCCAGTCATAAAGAGGATGTAGATTTACGTTGGAAATTGATATTTCCAGAGCTGCGATTGACATGAGGATTATTTCCGATATTTCGCTCATTGTTGAATAGCACCAGGTTGGCAGTGCAGTCGTAATGTTTAATTGAAATTACACCGATAAATAACTGGCTGATTTCCTGGGATGAGTATGGCTGGTGTCCAGGCACACGGGAGAAGTAGCCAGTGGCCAGAAGGAATGCATTTTTCCGACAGGAGGCAGAGGCCACCATTGAGCCTCCTGAACCGATCAATTGGGGTACGAGTGTCAAGTTCACCTAACTGCATCGACATCAGGGCGAGTGCATAGCGAACTAATAGTCAGTATGTATTGGGCAGCCTTTGCGATCTCATGTGTCGCTTGAGAAGATTCAGTGTGGCGAGTGTCTGCACTGGACGATTATTCCCTCATGTAAATTGATCGGTTAATGGGTTGGTGGTCACGGCGGCAGTCTCTACAGCCTCTCACAAGGGAACCTCCCCATCGCACCCCCCTCAGATTTAGTTATAAGTTGGCACAGGGATAGGCCTTGAAAAACTGAACACGGATCAATCGAGAAAACAGGAAGAAGTTGTGTGGAACTATGAAAAAAATAAGCAAAATATACAAACTGAGTCTGACAGGAAGTATTTGGAGGGGTGAGAGGGAGGGTAGGAGGGGATTTGATGATTGGAAGGGGGTGAGTTTGCTTCTCCTAGCATTCTTTGCTGGTGGTATTGTGAACTCACTCAGTCAGTATCTGCATAGCATGGAGAGCACATAGAGCAGCCACTTCCATTGAATGGGTGTGGGAGGTGTGTGTTTGGGAACAAAAAAGGAAGTGAGTCTGGCATCTCATTTCCAAGGAAGTCGACATCCAGTATCACACATTTCTCCACAGGCAAATGGTACCTCCCAATCAAGTGTTTGGGACACGAAAGGTTGCCCGTGATCCAGCACTTGTTGTAGTGCATTGTGGGCACATGAAGATGTGATGGAGCAGTTCTCGGCAAGCCTTAAGTTTGTTTTTGTTTTTCGCCAAATATGGGTTGTAGTGAGTGTTTTATGTGAGCTTTTTTCCTGCAAATAGCAATATTTCACAAAGTCAGTCAATTTGATGATATATTTTCCGCCAAATATGCAGGAAATTAATCAAAAATGTCTCAATATTTCCAGGGAACCGATTGATTGGGGGATCGATATAGTAAGAGTTCTGACCTAACTCTAAATGGTTCAAATGGCTCTGAGCACTATGGGACTCAACTGCTGAGGTCATTAGTCCCCTAGAACTTAGAACTAGTTAAACCTAACTAACCTAAGGACATCACAAACATCCATGCCCGAGGCAGGATTCGAACCTGCGACCGTAGCAGCCTTGCGGTTCCAGACTGCAGCGCCTTTAACCGCACGGCCACTTCGGCCGGCTGACCTAACTCTATCTGCAACCATGTACAGGATGTAAAGTAATGTCATAAGAGTGGAGGTACTGCAGGTGAGTTATTTCCCATCAGAGAGGAGCTTTGTCTTCCACAAATGGGTTAAATAAAGAATATGCAGTGATATGTTACTGATATTTATTTGGATTTCGTGTTGTGCGATCCTTCATCTCCAGCAGAGACTGAGTCTTTTTTCTGCCGATTTCCAGATTGGGGAAGGGGGGGGGAGTGGGGGATGTAGAAGTGGACTAGAAGAGCGGAGGGCTGGGGGATTTTCTAGGAGGGAGAAATGTGGCTCAGAACTAAACATGTATCCCTTTTCCCAGAGGGGTGGGGGAAGTGGAGGGGATTGGGAGGGGTGGGGATGGATTATCCCCAGGTGGTCATAAATCAACCCTTAAGTGGTCATAAACTACTTAGAAGAACAATAGGTTGAGGTCATACATCAACCAGCTATCACATTTTAATTAATTTGCATATGAATTTTATATCAAAAGTGCGCTAGAATCCCCTTTTCTCTGCTACTGATGATGAAGTGTCGCTGTAGTACGATCTTCAAACGACCTCAGATGTTGTGATTCTATGTCATCTGTTCTAGGTACCATTTATCGATATAGAATTTTCATTGCTCTGTCAAATTCTTCTAGCAGTATCGTATCTTCCACCTCATTTTAATCTGTTTCATGTTCATTTTCCACAATATTATCGTTAAGTTCGTTTCTTTTTTTGTAGGCTTTGCATCTTTTAACCCCCCTCTTCTTTGTTCAATACTATGTTGGCATCCGAATTTTCATTATTCATATAATAGTTTCTCCACAGTTTAATTTTGCTATATTCGACATCTATCTTTCTGATAGCCAATTATGCTTCAATGCCTGTGCATCTCTGCTCCATCCATTCCTGCTTTGCCATTTTGCACTTTCTGTGAATCTCATTTTTCAGACTATACCTGCTTCAGTTAGTTAATTAGTTAGTTACTTCCTCCATAGAAATTCTTCCAATCCATATGTGGCATACAGCAAACCAGTGCTTACAATTTTAGTTTTTTATTTTTCAACGACGTGTTTCGCCTTATTTAGGCATCTTCAGTTTATCTTTTCTAGATGTATGCGAGAGGCACCAACATCTGCATAACGCGTTCCTGTTCACAGGATCATTTGAACTTTTCTTTTATCGTAATGATGTGGGACGAGACAGTTTACAGGATTTTTATATACAGGCTTAATGTTAATGTTAATGAACACATTGTTACATTGTTTTTTTAGTCCCACCCATGCAACTACTAAATACTAGTCTATTAATCAAACACACACACACACACACACACACACACACACACACACACACACACACACACACACACACACACGTACAGGCTACCAGTTTTGAAATACAATTTCGTCCATACACTAGAAGGAACTGCCTAGGAAAATCGATTTTAGTTTGAATTTAAAACTTGCTTTGCTAATTGTCCAAGATGTTATGGTATTGAGCGAATGTTCACAAATTTTTGTTGCTGCATACTGAACTTCGTCTGAGCAACTAATAGCGTCAATAACGACTAATAAACGTAATTTTTTGCTTTAGTGTTGTAACTATGGACATCAGTATTTCTTCTAAAATTGTAATGGATTACGTATGACAAAATTCCTTAGTGAATATATTTGTTGTGATGGAGCAGTTAAAATGCCTAACCATTTGAAGTCGTACCTACATAACGATTGCAGTTGAATCTCACATATTATTCTTTCTGCTCATTTTAATGCAATCCGTATTTTCTTTGTAAATGATCGGTTATCACAGAAAATTATTATTGAATGAAAATAAAGAAAATATGTCAGAAGAATGATTCTTTTGTGTCCAAGACTAGCAGTTATAATAAGAGCAAAAGTAGCTGAATTTAGTTCTTTGAGCAGCTCAGTAATATGCTTCTTGTAATGAAGGCTTTTAGAGATATATGCACTCTATAATTTGTTGCATTGGACTATATTTACTGACTCATTAACAGGTGCTACAACAGTTGCCGGTATAACTATTTCGTGTACAGATTTGAATATAATGCAATTTCTTAAAATTAAGAGAGACTGCATTTTCTTTGAAATACATCAACAATCTCTTATGTTGCTTTCTCTCTAGTGGAATTTATTACAACGTTAGTATCACCTGAAAAGAACCAATTTTGCTTGGTGAGTCTTAAGTGAGAGGTCATTCACATATACAATGAATAGGTGTGGACTCAAGATTAAACCTTGTGGGACATCCTTTGTGATGTCTCCGCAATCACTAAAATTTCCGCTTGTTTCAACATTGTTCGTATCATTCAGCATAACCTTTTATTTTCTGTTTGTTTAGTGTGAGTCATATCAGTTATGTGTTGACCTTTAAGTTCCATAACACTTAACATTTTCTGGGAGAGTAATGCGATTTCTGAAATTTTCAAAAACCTTGGAAAGATGATAAAACATAACAGTATTTTATTTTTACGTTTTTCCCCTTTTGACAGATATATGCCATATGTTGTGTGTTACTAGGACGGTATCTGTTGGATGCTGTCATTGACTATTTGTTCACCTATTGCTTTCACTTTAGCATTTCACAAAGCTGCCCATTCCCATTCTATTGTATTCCTCTCCTCTGATTCTGTCAGTCGTTGCCTAATGCTTCCTTTGTAGCTCTAAGATACCTTCAGTGTTAGTGTCATATTTGTACCAAGGATCAGGAAGTTATACGACATGGCGACAGGGTTGGAGGGAGAATTGTACGGCTCGTCAGATTTTTGTGCTACACATCTGGCTCTGTAGGACCAAAATGAGAAGCAAATATCCATGGTCAATGCATGAAAATAATATAGATAAAATAAGATGCAAGCTAATCCAGTTCAGAAGACAAGCTGTGAAAATAAAATATGTGAATTAGCGTAATTTATTTCCAAGAACTGCATGCCTTTTTCACTAAAGTCGAGGAGGTACGACCCAAATGCAGACTGGATTTCTGCTTAGTATTAACTGAATGAAAGCTGCTTATTCTTGGGAATAAGCTCATATTGTCAACAACAAATGACAATAAAGAAAGTATATATTGAGAGACGAAAGAATTTCCATACGTCTGAACAGGGATCGACAAGAGATTCAGGAACTTACACCACATACTGCCCGAACTGGCCGTTTCTGAGACAGAGGTACCCTTTGTGAATGGGAAAAATGTCATAAGTGAATGAAAATAAGCGAAGTGGACTAGTCTTTGTGTTGGATCCTCACTTACTGCAGATACTGTTCTAATGGTAAATATAGCAGCATCCAGTTTTTGAACAAAATCCTGAACATGGGCTTCCCATGACAGTTTACTGTCCATCTGAAAACCTAGAAACTTGAATTGCACAGACTCACGAATCGTATGACGTTTATGTGTAATCAAAATTACACTTTTACTTGAATTATCTGCCCCAAAACGTAAAAACTTACACTTACTGTGATTTGGCACCAATTTGTTTTCTACAAGCCATGAACTTAGGTTTTGAAGTGCAGTATTTGACACATTGTCTGTGTTGCACTCAATAGCCTTTAATACAAAGATAGTGCCATCAGAAAAAACAAATGTTTCAGAATCACCTGTCATATCAGAAGGCATATCTATGTATATAAAAAGACATATCCCGACTGATTGACTCATCGTCACCGATAAGGATAGAAATTTGAAATTTGCAGAGGGTGCTGATCTTATACTGTACGCATCATTTAAGAAGCGATTGTTCGAAATTTCAACCCTCAGGAAGCGACATAGGGGATGAAAGACGTTTTAAAAAGAAGTCACTGTTACGGCAATTTTGAGGCTGGAACCACGAAAATTGATATTTGTTTCTCGGTGAGAAATAAAAAATACTCCGGTGGAAAACAATCTCCACAACAAAAATAATAATGTAGGGTAATGCAATTTCGGAAACACATTTGTCTAGGAAACATATTTAGGTGATCAACATTACAAGATCACAGGTTCTTGTAAGCACTAGATAAGCCATTACAAATGTGAATGATAGTACATTAATAACAGGTGTAATCAGCTGAATGTTGACTACAAGGATGCAAACATGCATGCATTATATTGTACAGATGACGGATGTCAGTCTGTGGGATTGAGTTCCATGTCTGTTGCGTTTGGTCGGTCAATATAGGGACGGTTAACGCTGTTTGTGAATGACGCTGGAGTTTTAAGACGGTGTCCCCTATGTGCTCGATTGGAGAGAGATCTAGCGAGCAAGCAGGTCACGACAACATGTCGACACTCTGTTCAGCATATAGGATTACAAAAGAGGTATGTAGGCGAGCGTTATCCTGTTGAAAAACACCCCCTGAAATGCTATTCATGAATGGCAGGGCAAGAGGTCGACTCAACAGATTGTCGTACAATTCTGCAATAAGGGTGCGTGAGATAACCACGAGGTTGCTCCTGCTGTCATACGGAATCGCACCCCAGATGATAACTCCAGGTGTAGAGTTGACACCATTCAAGTCGCAAATGGCGGTGGTTTGGGACTGGTGGAATGCAAGCTTGAGGGCGGCTGGCACGGAGCTGTCCCTGAATCAACCGATTTGTAACGGTTCATTGTGTGACTGTGATGGCCACTGCTATTGATATCGCTGCTGCAGATAGTGTACGACGCAGCACAGCAATACGCTGATCACGACGGTCCTCTCTCTCGACAGTGCCACGTGGCCGTCTCCTTGTGATCGTACACTCTTGTGACTATCGCTGCCAGCAATCTTGTACAGTGGCTGCACTGCTGCGACGCCTTTCTGCAGGGTAGCAGAAGGAACGTCCAGCTTCTGCTGGCTCTATTGCACGACGTCGTTCAAACTCAGTGAGGTGTTGATAATGGCGTTTTTACCGCCTTAAAGGCGTCCTTGACTAATAAGAACTCACCATGTCCAGTATCAAATGTAACTAACGCTCACGAGCGTTAGAGCGTGTATTTAAAGCAAACCTGATTTGCATCCTCAGAGTGGCGCTACTAGCTCCTCTCTTATGCGACTGTTGCGAAATCTGAACAGACATCTTCTTTCAGATGTGGAAACCACCTACCAGCTTTCGCTTATGTCGCATGACCCCTAATTGGTGTTGCGGTTTTTTTCCGGTCTGTGTATATGTTTCAGTATTTTTAGAAAATCAACCCCTAAGTGAGTGAAGTAGGGGATGAAAAGTTTCATGAAAATATCTTATCATGAAAGTATTCTTAAAGCTAAATTCATGTAAATTTACGTTTGGTTTGTAGTTCATAAATTAAAAAAAAAAAGTGTTTCAGTGCTATTGGAAATTGAACTCTTAAGGGATTGAAATGGGAAATGAAATTTTTTATGGAATGTTTTGTTATAAACGTATTTTTGATGCTAAATCTACGAAAGTTTGTGTTTTATCTCCCAGTTAGAACTAAAATGTGTTTTTCGAAATTTATCCACTAAAGGGTTGAAACAGAGCATGGAGATTGTTATAAGAAAATTTCGATATATTAAAATATTTTAAATCTGAACTTATGGAAACTGGCTTTTGAAGGTCGGAAACAAAGATGAAGCTAGGGGATGAATGTTTGTATGAAAATGTGTGAAATGTATGAAAATGTATGAAAATATCACCACAAGAACTCAAGGCATGGTTTACAAAATCTCAGAAAAGACCATGCTTCTATGGCCTTCAATAGCGCGAAAAGTTTAGAAGGCGCTGTGAACTAAATCAAAGAAAGCCATTTAACAGTCGCTGTGGCAAATCGGCTTTGTCAGAACTGCATAGTAAAAGAAACGAATTTTTAATACATTAATTTTTCAGTAGGCCTAATAAATGATAATAAAATTATTTTTGTTGTGATTACTATTTAAGCGCGAGGGGAGCTGCATGCGTTAAGGTAGTCATTTATGAATACAGGAAACAGTAGCAGTCCCAGCACTGACCCCTGAGGTAGCCGCAGTTAACTATGCCTCAGTCAGACGCCACTCCACAGCCGTTCTTAATACTGTGAAGTATGACTTTTCGATGCCTGTTCTTAAAGTATGAGAGGAACGAGCTGTGAGCTACTCCTGTTATTCCATAATGATCCAACTCGTGCAGTAGTGTTTTGTAATCCACACACTCAGACAGCTTAGTTAAAACAAAATGTGGTGACGAGGAGCTTAAAACGTTCTTTATTTTTAGACTGACTGTCGCGGATAAGGAGTACACGAGTCGACGGAGCGAGACTTTTACGTGAAGTGGCGCAGAATGTGCCGGGAAAGGCCACAGCTCCGCAGAGTGTCTCGCGTCGCTGAGAATGGGCCGCTCCGGGAGCGGCGAGGCGAGTGTGGGCCGATTAGCCGGCGGGGGCGGCGGCAGCTCGGGCCGCCCGGAAAGGAGCCGGCGTGTCGCGCCGGGCCGGATTAGCACGACGGCGACACGTCGCTCCGTAGCGGTCAGCCGGGGAGCGTTCGTTAATCGCTCGCGCCTTGTTGGGCGCGTGGCCGACGGGAAAGCGGACGCGGCCCGAGCCACACCTCGCTCTGCGAGGGCCTCGGCGACGCCAGAGGGACCCTCGACTCAGATCGAATTTGCATCACACGTAATTAGCCACTGCGCGGAAGAGATGCATGCAAGGGGTGTCCACAGGGCTCGGTCCTGGGGCCACTCGTTTGGGACATAAACATGCAGCCTCTCGTGCATAGCTTGGGAAGGCAGTGCAGATCTGCTAGAGGCGACAGAATACGCAGACGACCTCCTTCTGCTGGTTGCCGGCCGTAGCCGCGAACGCTTCGAATCATAAGTAGAGAGGGAATGACCATCTTGACAGAATGGTATCAAAAAAACCAAAATGAGGGTACCACCTGACAAATCATCCTATCTGTTACTAAAGGGTCGGCTAGCCAGAAATCCAGCACCTTATAAATCAACCTATCTGTTACTAAAGGGTCAGCTAGCCAGAAACCTAAAGGTTAGAATTGATGGCTCACCAGTTTTTCGGCGACGGGAGGCTTGATATCTGGGTGTAGTCATCAATGAGAGGTGGAATTTGCATATTGACGCGGTGACCCAGGGGTCGTTAGAGGTACTAAACAATGTGATAGTGATTAGGCTTAAAAGGTTACACCTGCCAGCTGATTTAATAAAGTTATACCATAACACCGTTCTAGCTTCCATACTGGGTTGTGGATCAGGAGCATGCGCGCACAGACTCATGGTCGTGAGGACGTTGCAGCGTAAGTGGGGCAGAACTCTGGCAGGAATACTGGGATAGCGGGCGAAATGGACGCAGGACTTACCAGCTGTTACCCAATCTTAGAGAACTTTTGCAGCTCAAACGCTTCAAGCCAAGTAGACGGCTACTGCACTTCTCACGGGAAATGTACCGTAGCCGACGTACCTTTGCCGGTTCGGGAAGCAGACTACCCCATCGTGTGATTGTGGTGCTGAGGAAGGCACTCCAGACCACGTGGTCTATCAGTGCCCCCTGTTCGATAATGTGGCCGCAAGATTAAGACAAGAATTATCCAAGCATGACACGTACCACCTCATTAGAGACGAGGGTGCTTTCAGAATTATTGACAGTCACGCCAACGAGGTTTCATGAAATGTCCTGCGAGATTATGGAAGGGAAAACCAGTAATTAATAGCAGTTACTGAAAGATTCCGCCGGCCAGAGTGGTCTAGCGGTTGTAGGCGCTACAGTCTGGAACCGCGCGACCTCAACAGTCGCAGGTTCGAATCCTGCCTCGGGGATGGATGTGTGTGATGTCCTTAGGTTAGTTAAGTTTAAGTAGTTCTAAGTTCTAGGGGACTGATGACCTCAGCAGTTAAGTCTCATAGTGCTCAGAGCCATTTGAATAATTTTTTGAAAGATTCCATGCGACTATCCCATTCCGCTAGGGTGTGGACTGGATCATTGTCGTGGCGGTCGGGATCCGCCGCGTCTTGGAATAGGGGGAAGGTAGACACCAAACCAGACAGACATCGCACACCGATCATGACTCGTAGAATAGGGTAGTATTTAAGTAGGAAGTAGTTTTTTCTGCAGTATCATAAGTAGTAACTGCAGAGCCAGCTTGGTGCCAGAGGCACGCCCACTGGGGTTAACTCGGTGTGCATGCTGGACAAAAGTAGATTTGTATTCTCTGGCACACCTGTAATGCTGCAGGTAGTGTAGTTTGGTTGGGCAGTTTATTACAGTAGACCTAATGATTAAGAGTAATTGTTGCCCATAGAGTAGCCAACACTTCCTTTAGTAGTAATACGCTGCAAAGAATTGTATTATATAAACGCATGACCTACTAATGTATAAGGTGGTGGATTAATGTAGTATTCATCTTGTTATTAAAATAAATTTTTTTTTTAAAAAAGGGTGTGAATTATTGGACTATATGAAAAACAAACGTAAATTAGTTACTAACTACGGCATGCATACACTTTGTTCAACATGTAAACGTCACTGCAGATATTCAGATTTAGGTTATGACATGTTCGATATGCCTCCCATCATTAGCGATGAAGTGGCGCAGGCGAACAGCGATATTCCGCATGACCCGCTGAAGTGCCGTCGATGACCTCCTAAATGGCTGTCTTCAGGTCAGCAATGTTTTGGCGTTATTGCTGTACACCTTGTCTTTAATATGCCCCCACAAAAAGGAGTCGTATGTGTTCACATCCGGAGAATATGGCGGCCAATCGAGGCCCATGCCAGTGGCCTCTGCGTATACCGAGGCCAAAATGCGGTCCCCAAAGTGCTCCTCCAGGAGATCAGACATTATTCTGCTTCGATGTGCTCGAGCTCCGTCTTATATGAACCACAGTTTGTCGGAATCAGGGTCACTTTCGATAGTGGGGATGATATCACCTTCCGAAAGCTTCAACTACTGTTCGGAAGTCACCGTGCCATCGAGCAATATCGCACCGAGTATTCCGCAGCGGGACACTGCACACCGCACAGTCACCCGTTGAAGGTGCACAGACTTCTCTATCGCGAAATGCGAATTCTCAGTCCCAAAATGCGCCAATTTTGCTTATTGACGAACCCATCCAAATGAACGCGGACTTCGTCGCTAAATCAAACCATGCATGCGCATACTCATCCCCACCATGTCCCGCGGCCAAGCGTTGAGCATGAACTTCCTAACGCAAACCGTTCAAACGTTATGACGATTTAATTTCATATATTTCAATAATTGTCATTCTGCAGCTCCAACCGTGTTGTCAAATTCGGATAATGCTTCGCACAATAAACACACACACAACTTATGTTAAACACAAAAACATACACAGAAATTATCAACAAAACCACTTTATACGGTGCGTCAGAACAGTACGACAGCTTATTCGTTCCCTTCCAGTTGCTACTTTGCACGCTATTCGCGCTTCGTTTATTTACTTCCTGACAATTTAAAAACTTTTAACTTCACATGCTTCGTAGCACTGTTGATAAACGACCTGAAATGACGTACAGAGGCACACTTATGCTTACCTGTGTCAGCTTCTGAATTATACTATGTCGTGTAATTTCTACGACAAACTAGTGCACATTCGTTATTTTTACTCGTCAAAGCTTTGTTTCTTTGCTCTTGCGTCTCAGTGAAGATTGGATTGGATTTGATTGTTTGGGGGAAGAGACCAAACAGCGAGGTCATCGGCCTCATCGGATTAGGTAAGGACGGGGAAGGAAGTCGGCAGTGCCCTTTCAAAGGAACCATCCCGACATTTGCCTGGAGTGATTTAGGGAAATCACGGAAAACCTAAATCAGGATGGCCGGACGCGGGATTGAACCGTCATTCTCCCGAATGCGAGTCAAGTGCGTCAGTGAAGATTGTTTAATATTCTACATGAAAGTGAAAACATGTCTTCATTAGCGCAAAATACAGTGATGAGCCAAAACGTTATGACCACCTGCTTAACAGCTTGTTTATCCATCTTTGGAATGAGATATGTCACTGATTCAGCGTATCAGAGTTCCGACAGTTTGTTGGTAAGTTCGTGGAAGTATGTGGCATTAGCTGTCTACGCACAGGTCACGTAATTAGCGTAAATAACGAGCAGCCGATTTACAAACGCGGTGATGACGTCCGATAGCGACCCAGATGGGATACGTAGGATTTGCATCAGGTGAATTCGGTGGCACGGACATCAACATACGTTCACTATATTTCTCTTGAAACCATTGTTGCACGGTTCTGGTTCCGAGACACGTACAATTAAGCTGCTGAGAGATGACATCGTCGTCGGGGAAGACATCAAGGATGAAAGGATGCAAGAAGTTCGCGGCTGTCAGTGTGTCTTCCATTACTACCACATGTCCCATACAAGCAGGAGAATGTCTCCCACAACATAATACTGCTTCCACCAGCCTGCGTCGGTGACCCGCTGCACTTTTCGAGCCGCCGTTCACCTCGATGACGACGTTTGTAGAGACGACTATCGAAATAGCGTAGCAAAAACATAATTCGCCCGAAGTCCCAACACGTTTTCATTGATCGATGGACGAATCTCGTGCGCACTGCACTCATGATCGACGGTGTCGTTGGATCAACATCTGAACACGTAGGGTGGTAAACTGTGGAACTCCATGTTCAACGAAGTACGATGGACGGCGTGCTTCGAAACACTTGTGCGTGGGTCGGTATTGCGCTCCTTCGGCTGAGATGCAGTAGATCACAATTTATCTTACTTTACAGGGCAGACAAGCTTCGCCGGCTGTTGTGACCGAGCCGTTCTAGGCGCTTCAATCCGGAAACACGCTGCTGCTACGCTCGCAGGTTCGAATCCTGCCTCGGGCATGGATGTGTGTGATGTCCTTACGTTAGTTAGGTTTAAGTAGTTCTAAGTTTAATAGTCATGGGTGATTGGAATTCGAGAGTAGGAAAAGGGAGAGAAGGAAACATAGTAGGTGAATATGGATTAGGGCTAAGAAATGAAAGAGGAAGCCGCCTGGTAGAATTTTGCGCAGAGCATAACTTAATCACAGCTAACACTTGGTTCAAGAATCATAAAAGAAGGTTGTATTCATGGAAGAACCCTGGAGATACTAAAAGGTATCAGATAGATTATATAATGGTAAGACAGAGATTTAGGAACCAGGTTTTAAATTGTAACACATTTCCAGGGGCAGATGTGGGCTCTGACCACAATCTATTGGTTATGAACTGTAGATTGAAACTGAAGAAACTGCAAAAAGGTGGGAATTTAAGGAGATGGGACCTGGATAAACTGACTAAACCAGAGGTTGTACAGAGTTTCAGGGAGAGCATAAGGGAACAATTGACAGGAATGGGGGAAAGAAATACAATAGAAGAAGAATGGGTAGCTTTGAGGGATGAAATAGTAAAGGCAGCAGAGGATCAAATAGGTAAAAAGACGAGGGCTAGTAGAAACCCTTGGGTAAGAGAAGAAATATTGAATTTAATTGATGAAAGGAGAAAATATAAAAATGCAGTAAATGAAGCAGGCAAAAAGGAATACAAACGTCTCAAAAATGATATCGACAGGAAGTGCAAAATGGCTCAGCAGGGATGGCTAGAGGACAAATGTAAGGATGTAGAGGCTTATCTCACTAGGGGTAAGATAGATACTGCCTACAGGAAAATTAAAGAGACCTTTGGAGAAAGGACAACCACTTGCATGAATATCAAGAGCTTTGATGGAAACCCAGTTCTAAGCAAAGAAGGGAAGGAGGAAGGTGGAAGGATTATATAGAGGGTCTATATAAGGGCGATGTACTTGAGGACAATATTATGGAAATTGAAGAGAATGTAGATGAAGACGAAATGGGAGATATGATTCTGCGTGAAGAGTTTGACAGAGCACTGAAAGACCAGAGTCGAAACAAGCCCCCGGAGTAGACAACATTCCATTGGAACTACTGACAGCCTTGGGAGAGCCAGTCCTGACAAAACTCTACCATCTGGTGAGCAAGATGTATGAGGCAGGCAAAATACCCTCAGACTTCAAGAAGAATATAATAATTCCAATCCCAAAGAAAGCAGGTGTTGACAGATGTGAAAATTACCGAACTATCAGTTTAATACGTCACAGCTGCAAGATACTAACGCGAATTCTTTACAGACGAATGGAAAAACTGATAGAAGCCGACCTCGGGGAAGATCAGTTTGGATTCCGTAGAAATGTTGGAACACGTGAGGCAATACTGACCCTACGACTTATCTTAGAAAATAGATTAAGGAAAGGCAAACCTATGTTTCTAGCATTTGTAGACTTAGAGAAAGCTTTTGACAATGTTGACTGGAACACTCTCTTTCAAATTCTGAAGGTGGCAGGGGTAAAATACAGGGAGCGAAAGGCTATTTACAATTTGTACAGAAACCAGATGGCAGTTATAAGAGCCGAGGGGTATGAAAGGGAAGCAGTGATTGGGAAGGGAGTGAGACAGGGTTATAGCCTATCCCCAATGTTATTCAATCTGTACATGGAGCATGCAATAAAGGAAACAAAAGAAAAGTTCGGAGTAGGTATTAAAATCCATGGAGAATATATAAAAACTTTGAGGTTCGCCGATGACATTGTAATTCTGTCAGACACAGCAAAGGACTTGGAAGAGCAGCTGAACGGAATGGACAGTGTCTTGGAAGGAGCGTATAAGATGAACATCAACAAAAGCAAAACGAGGATAACGGAATGTAGTCGAATTAAGTAGGGTGATGCTGAGGGAATTAGATTAGGAAATGAAACACTTAAAGTAGTAAAGGAGTTTTACTATTTGGGGAGCAAAATAACTGACGATGCTCGAAGTAGAGAGGATATAAAATGTAGAATAGCAATGGCAAGGAAAGCGTTTCTGCAGAAGAAAAATTTGTTAACATCGAGTATAGATTTAAGTGTCAGGAAGTCGTTTCTGGAAGTGTTGGTATGGAGTGTAGCCATGTATGGAAGTGAAACGCAGGCGATAAATAGTTTAGACAAAAAGAGAATAGAAACTTTCGAAATGTGGTGCTACAGAATAAAGCAGAAGATTAGATGGATAGATCACATAACTAATGAGGAGGTATTGAATAGAATTGGGGAGAAGAGGAGCTTGTGGCACAACTTGACTAGAAGAAGGGATCGGTTGGTAGGACATGTTCTGAGACATCGTGGGATCACCAATTTAGTATTGGAGGGCAGCGTGGAGGGTAAAAATCATAGAGGGAGACGAAGAGATAAATACACTATGCAGATTCTGAAGGATGTAGGCTGCAGTAGGTACTGGGAGATGAGGAAGCTTGCACAGGATAGAGTAGCATGGAGAGCTGCATCAAACCAGTCTCAGGACTGAAGACCACAACAACAACAACAAGTCTAGGGGACCGATGACCTCAGATGTTAAGTCCCATAGTGTTTAGTGCCATTTTTGACAAGCCCCCTTACCCCACGTACTGTGAAGAGTCGTGGACTTCCAACGATTTAGCGCTTAATGGTAGTTTCATTGATCTTCTACCTATTTCCGTAGATGCTCACGACAGCAGCACGTGAACATTCGACCATCTTCGCCGTTTTCGAGATACTCGTTCCACAGCATGTGCGTAATAATGATCTGCTGTTTGTCAAAATGGCTTGTCTCAATAGAGTTTCCTATTTGCTGCCCATGTCTTTGCTAGGGGTGATCCCTCGTCCGTGTCTGCTCGGCTTACGTGCTTTTGTTACCTCGTGACGTGTCGCAACGTCAACAGCCGGCATCCAACGTCGCGGTGGGCACTGCTCTTAATGTTTTGGCTGATCAGTGCACATCGCATGTCTTTACATGCATTAATACAATCCTTTATGGAGCCCCACGTTGTGGAATGTCAGTATGACGTGTCGTATCGTGTTTTCTTAGTGTATTGTGTTCTGGTTTCAATGGTCTTTAAATATGCTTCAGATGCAAATAAAAGATAAAGTTAATCCTTGCATTAAAAACGAATATTATTTCCAGACAAAAACGTTAATACTCAAACACAGTTATGACGCCAACAACGCTCTGATGCCATGTCAATATGATTAATTATTTGTGGGCAAAAGCGCAGAAGGTACACACATCAGAGCAATAAATTTCAGTAGAGCATGAATTAACAAAGTTCTCAGGGGTTTCACTCGGAAATAGACTCGTTTCTATGTAAATAATGTACTGCTGTGTTGCTAGTAAACTTTGGAACCAACCAGTATTTTTAATTAACATTCCGTGGTGGTTAGCACACTGGACTCGCATTCGGGAGGACGACGGTTCAATCCCGTCTCCGGCCATCCTGATTTAGGTTTTCCGTGATTTCCCTAAATCGTTTCAGGCGAATGCCGAGATGGTTCCTTTGAAAGGGCACGGCCGATTTCCTTCCCAATCCTTCCCTAACCCGAGCTTGCGCTCCGTCTCTAATGACCTCGTTGCCGACGGGACGTTAAACACTAACCACCACCACCACCACCAACATTCCGTGATCGCTGCGATGGTGAATACGGTAAACCGAATGTACTGCGCAGCATATGTTCGGTACGACCACTGTTTTTTTTTTTATTAAATTGTTACCAAATAGTTACCTTTAACCTTGGGTAAAGATTGAATGAACTTCTTCATAAATAAATAGACTTGAAGAGCCGTAATTGACAAAATTAATTAGGGAGATAGCAATAATGGTTCCCAAATAAGTGAGTGGCTCGAAGACTTCGTAAGTAATAAAACCCAGTAAGTTGTCCTCGATGGTGAGTGTTCATCGGAGGTGAGGGTATCATCTGGAGCGCTCCAGGGAAGTGTGGTAGGTCCGCTGTTGTTTTCTATCTACATAAATGATCTTTTGGATAGGATGGATAGCAATGTGCGGCTGTTTGCTGACGATGCTGTGGTTTACGGGAAGGTGTTGTCGCTGAGTGACTGTAGAAGGATACAAGCTGACTTGGACAGGATTTGTGATTGGTTTAAAGAATGACAGCAAACTCTAAATATAGATAAATGTAAATTAGTGCAGATGAATAGGAAAAAGAACCTCGTAATGTCTGAATACTCCATTAGTAGTGTAGCGCTTGACACAGCCACGTCGATTAAATATTTGGGCGTAACATTGCAGAACGATATGAAGTGGGACAAGCGTGTAATGGCAGTTGTGGGGAAGGCGGATAGTCGTCTTCGGTTCATTGGTAGAATTTTGGGAAGATGTGGTTCATCTGTAAAGGAGACCGCTTATAAAACACTAATACGACCTATTCTTGAGTACTGCTCGAGCGTTTGGGATCCCTATCAGGTCGGATTGAGGGAGGACATAGAAGCAATTCAGAGGCGGGCTGCTAGATTTGTTACTAGTAGGTTTGATCATCACGCGAGTGTTACGGAAATGCTTCAGGAACTCGTGTGGGAGTCTCTAGAGGAAAGGAGGCGTTCTTTTCGTGAATCGCTACTGAGGAAATTTAGAGAACCAGCATTTGAGGCTGATTGCAGTACAATTTTACTGCCACCAACTTAAATTTCGCGGAAAGACCACAAAGATAAGATAAGATTAGGGCTCGTACAGAGACATATAGGCAGTCATTTTTCCCTCGTTCTGTTTGGGAGTGGAATAGGGAGAGAAGATGTTAGTTGTGGTACGTAAAACTATCTTAAATATTTCAGGCGAGGGCACTACATTGAAAGTGGAAGAAGTTTATGATGATTAACAAATGTATTACTGTATTCCGAAAGCGATAAAGTAAATAATTCCTACAGTTATTGTTAGCAGATCTGTATTATGATAAGAGCTATTACAATCAGGTCGTCTAAGCCAGCGGTAATCTTAGGAGAGCTAGAGTCAGTGTTTATTCACTGGATAGAAGGAGGAAAGAGCAGTAAATATTAATGTCTTTTGTAATCAGAATCAGAGATCACACAGTCGTATGTAGATGCTGATCAGCGCCGCTGAACTCCTTTTATCACTCGCTTCGCACTATTTGGTTCAAAATGGCTCAAATGGCTCTGAGCACTATGGGGACTTAACTTCTGAGGTCATCAGTCCCCTAGAATTTAGAACTACTTAAACCTAACTAACCTAAGGACATCACACACATCCATGCCCGAGGCAAGATTCGAACTTGCGACCGTAGCGGTCGAGCGGTTCCAGAGAACCGCGCGGCCACCCTGGTCGGCTCGCACTATTTCTTTCGTTTTGGTGCATTGGAAACTAGCTACTTGACTCCCAGGGGATGTCCCATGCCGTGCCCATAGCCACATTAGTCTCTCGCAGTCAAGTCGTCTAGCAGCCTGTAGAATTCAATCGCGAAGTAATTCCTGTGTTGCATCGTCAATGTGAGGGTTCAAGGGTTATAGTAAATCCTTTTTGCCAGCCGGGGTGGTCGAGCGCTTTTAGGCGCTACAGTCTGGAATCGCGCGACTGCTACGGTAGCTGGTTAGAATCCTACCTCGGGCATGGATGTGTGTGATGTCCTTAGGTTAGTGAGGTGAAAGTAGTTCTACGTTCTAGGGGACTGATGACCTCGGACGTTAAGTCCCATCGTGCTCAGAGCCATTTGAAATCCTTTTTGGTGCATAGTAAACAAGCTAATGGACACCAAGTGGAGATCCATGCCGTAATCATAGCCATGTTAGTCTCTCACAGACAAGTCGGCAGGCAGCCTCTAAGATTGAATCGCGACCCAATTTCTGTAATGTATCATCACTGTGAGGGTGCAAGGGTTATAGTAAATCGGTTTTCGTGCATCGGAAACAGGCCCTTGGACTCCCAGGTGATGTTGCATAATGTGACCATAGCCACGCAAGTCGCTCGCAGACAAGTTGGTTAGCAGCATGTATGATTCGACCGCGACGCAATTTCTGTGTTACATCGTCAATTTGTGGGTGCAAGGGCTATAGTAAATCCCTTTTTGGTGCATCGGAAACAAGTTACTGGACTCACTGGGGAGGTTCCATGCCGTGACCACAGCCACGTTAGTCTCTCGCAGACAAGTCGGCAAGCAGCCTGTAGGATACAATCGGGACGCAATTTCTGTGTTGCATCGTCAATGTGACGGTACAAGGGTTATAGTAAATCTGTTATGCTCAGGGATTTTCTCTGTCTCGTGATGACTGGGTGTTGTGTGGTGTCCTTAGGTTAGTTAGGTTTAAGTAGTTCTAAGTTCTAGGGGACTGATGACCATAGATATTAAGTCCCATAGTGCTCAGAGCCATTTGAACCATTTTGAAATCTGTTATGGTGTTTCGGAATCAAGTGATTGGACTCCCAGGGGCGGTTTCATGCCGTGAGGATAGTCACGTTAGTCTCTCACAAACAATCGGCAAGCAGCCTCTAGGATTGAATCGCGATCCAATTTCTGTGTAGCATCATCAATGTGATGGTGCAAGGGTGATAGTAGATCCGTTTTGGTGCATTGGAAACAAGCTACTGGATTCCCTGGGGAAGTTCCATTATGAGGTCATAGCTGCGTTAGGATTCGACCGCGACGCAGTTTGTGTGTTGCATCGTCAGTGTGAGGGTGCGAGGGTAATAGTAAATCCGTTTTAGTGCATCGGAAAAGAGCTGCTGGAGTCCCTGGGGAGGTTCCATTAAGAGGCCATAGCTGCGTTAGCAACATGCAGAGAAGTCGGCATACAGCATGTAGGATTCAATCGCGACGCAATTTCTGTGTTGCGTCATCAATGTGAGGGTGCAAGGGTAATGGTAAATCTGTTTTGGAGTATTGGAAACACGCTACTGGACTTCCATAGGAGGTTCCACGCCGTGCCCATAGCCATGTTAGCGTCTCGCAGAGAAATCGACAAGCAGGGTGTAGGATTCATTTCGACGCATATTTCTGTCACCCATAGTTGATGTGAGGGTCCAAGTGTTATAGTAAATCCGTATTGGTACATCTGAAACAAGCTATTGGGATCCCAGGGGAAGTTACATGCCGTGACCATAGGCATGTTAAATTCTCGCAGACAAGTCGGCAAAGAGCCCTTATGATACTAACGCGACGAGGTATCTTTGTTGCATACGTAACGTGAGAGTGCAAGGGTTACAGTAAATCCGTTTTGGAGTATCGGAAACAAGCTAGTGGACTCCCAGGGCAGATTCCATGCCGTGACGATAGCCACGTTAATCTCGCGCAGACATGTCGTCAAGCAGCTTGTAGAATTGAATTACGAACAAATTTCTGTGTTGCATCGTCATTGTGAGTGTTCAAGGGTGATAGTATATCCGTTTTGATGCATTGGAAACAAACTAAGGGACTCCCAGAGGAGGTTACATGCCGTGTTCATGGATCCGTTAGTCTCTCGCAGACAACTGGGCAAGCAGCCAGCAGGATTCAACCGCGTTGCAATTTGTGTGTTGCATCGTGAATGTGAGGGAGTAACGGTTATAGTAAATCCGTTTTTGTGAAACGGGAACAAGCTACTGGACTCACAGCGGAGTTTCAATGCCGTGACCATTAGTCTCTCGTAGACAAGTCGGCAAGCAGCAACCAGGATTCAACCTTGTCGCAATTTCTGTGTTGCATCGTCAATGTGAAGGTGCAAGGACTATAGAAAATCCGTTTTGGTGACCGGAAACAAGCCAGTGGTCACCCAGGGGTGGTTCCCTTCCGTGACCATTGACCCGTTAAGTCTCTCGTAGACAAGTCGGCAAGCAGCAACCAGGATTCAACCTTGTCGCAATTTCTGTGTTGCATCGTCAATGTGAAGGTGCAAGGACTATAGAAAATCCGTTTTGGTGACCGGAAACAAGCCAGTGGTCACCCAGGGGTGGTTCCTTTCCGTGACCATTGACCCGTTAAGTCTCTCGTAGACAAGTCGGCAAGCAGCAACCAGGATTCAACCTTGTCGCAATTTCTGTATTGCATCGTCAATGTGAGGGTGCAGTGGTTACAGTAAATACGTTTTGGTGAATCGGAAACAAGCTACTGGACTCCCAGGGTAGGTTCCATGCCGTGACGATAGTCACATTAATCTCTCACAGACAAGTCGGCAAGCGATCTGTAGGATTCATTCGCGACGCAAGATCTGTGTTGCATCGTCAATGTGAGTTTGCAAGGGTTACAGTAAACACGTTTTGGTGCATCGGAAAGAAGTTACTTGGCTTGCAGGGGAGTTCCATGCCGTATTATAGCCACGTTAGCCCTACGCAGAAAAATCGGCAAGCAGCTTGTAGGATTTAATCGCGTCGCAATTTCTGTGTTGCATCGTCAATATGAGGGTGCAAGGGTTGTAGTAAATCCGTTTTGGGGCATTAGTAACAACCTACTCGATTCGCAGGGGACCTTACATGTCGTGTTCATAGCCACGTTAGTCTCTTGCTGACAAGTCGTCCAGCAATCTGTAGGATAATATCGCGACTCAATTTCTTTGTTGCATCGTCAATGTGTGGGTGCAAGGGTTACTGGAAATACGGTTTGGAACATCGGAAAGAAGTTACTGGACTTCCATTTTATTTCCATGAGTTACTATAGCCACGTTAGCCCCTCGCAAAGAAATCGGAAGGACCTTGTAGGAATTCATTGCGACTCAATGTCTGTGTTGCATCGTCAATATGAGCGTGCAAGGATTACAGTAAATACGTTTTGAGGCATCGGAAACTAGCTAGTGGACTCCAAAGCGAGTTTCCATGCCGTGACGATAGCCTCGTTAGTCTCTCCCTGACATGTCGGCAAGCGGCTTGTAGGATTTAAACGCGACGCAATATCTGTATTGCATCGTCAATGTGAGGGAGTAAGGGTTATAGTATATCCGTTTTGGTGAATTGGAAACAAGCTATTGGACTCCCAGGGGAGGTTACTTGACTTGTTCATAGCCCAGTTAGTCTCTCGCAGACAAGAGGGCAAGCAGCCTATAGGATTCAATCGCGACACAATTTCTGTGTTGCATTGTCAATGTGGGGTGCAAGTGTTATGGTGAAAACCGTTTTGGTGCATTGGAGACAAGCTATTGGACCCCCAGTGGAGGTTACATGCCGTGATCATAGCCACGTTAGCCTCTCGCAAACAAGGGGGCAAGCAGCATGTAGGATTCAATCACGACGACATTTCTGTGTTGCTTCGTCAATGTGAGGGATCAAGGTTTATAGTAAATTCGTTTTGGTACATCGGAAACAAGCTACTGGACTCCCAGGGATTGTCACATGCCCTGACAAAGTCACGTCAGTCTCGCGCAGATAAGTCGGCAAGCAACCCGTAGGATTCAATCGGGACTCAATTTATTTGTTGCATCGTCAATGTGAGGGTGCAAGGGTGATAATAAATCCGTTTTGGTGCATTGGAAACAAGCTACTGAACTCTCAGGGGAGGTTACTAGCCGTGATCATAGCCACGTTAGCCTCTCGCAGACAACTGGGCAAGCAGCCGGCAGAATTCAATCGCGGCACAATTTCTGTTTGCATCGTCAATGTGAGGGTGTAAGTGTTAGAGTAAATCTGTTTTTGTGCAACGGAAACAAGCTACTGGATTCACAGGGGAGTTTCAATGACGTGACCATAGAGACGTTAGTCTCTCGTAGACAAGTCGGCAAGCAGCCAGCAGCGTTCAACCGTGTCGCAAAATCTGTGTTGCATAGCCAATATGAGGATGCAAGGGATATAGTAAATCCGTTTTGGAGTATCGGAAACAATCTTCTTGACTCCCAGAGTAGGTTCCATGCCTTACCCATAGTCACGTTAGCTCCTCGCAAAGAAATCGGCAAGCAGTTTGTTGGATTTTATCGCGACGCAATGTCTATGTTGAATCGTCAATATGAGGGTGCAAGGGATATAGCAAATCCATTTTGGAATATCGGAAACAATCTTCTGGACTCGCAGAGTAGGTTCCATGCCTTACCCATAGTCACGTTAGCTCCTCGCAAAGAAATCGGCAAGCAGTTTGTTGGATTTTATCGCGACGCAATTTCTGTGTATCACCGTCAGTGTTAGGGAGCAAGGGTTACAGTAAATACATTTGGTGCATCGGAAAGACGTTACTCAGTTCGAGGTGAGTTCCATGCCATACTATTGCCACGTTAGCCTCTCGCAGAAAAATCGGTAAGCAGTTTGTAGGATTTAATCGCGACGCAATTTCTGTGTTGCATCGACAAGGGATATAGTAAATCCGCTTTGGCGTATCGGAAACAAGGTACTGGACTCCCAGGGTAGGTTCTATTCCGTGACCATAGTTACGTTAGCTCCTCGCAAAGATATCTTCAAGCAGCTTGTAGGGTTTAATGGCGACCCAATTTATGTGTTGCATCGTCAATGTGAGTTTGCAAGGGTTACAGTAAACACGTTTTGGTGCATCGGAAAGCAGTTAACCAACTTCTAGGTGAGTTCAATGCCGTACTATAGCCACGTTAGCCTCTCGCAGAAAAATTGGCAAGCAGCTTTTAGGATTTAATCGCGGCGCAATTTCTGTGTAGCATCGTCAATATGAGGGTGCAAGGGATATAGTAAATCCATTTTGGAGTATCGGACACAAGCTACTGGACTCCCAGGGTAGGTTCCATGCCGTGACCATAGTCACATTAGCCCCTCGCAAAGAAATAGGCAAGCACTTTGTAGGATTTCATCGCGACGCAATTTCTGTGTTGCATCGTCAATGTTAGGGTGCAAGGGTTACCTTAAATACGTTTTGGCGCATCGGAAAGAAGTTACTTGACTTCCAGGTGAGTTCCATGCCATGCAATAGCGACGTTAACCTCTCGCAGAAAAATCGGCAAAGAGCTAGTAGGATTTAATTGTGACGCAATTTCTGTGTTGTATCGTCAATGTGAGGGATCAAGGCTTATAGTAAAATTGTTTTGATGCATTGGAATCGAGCTACTGGACTCCCAGGAGGGGTTGAATGCTGTGACCACAACCACGTTCCCTCACAGACAAGTCGTCAAGCAGGGTGTAGGATTCAATCGCGACGCAATTTCTGTGTTGTATCGTCAATGTGACGGCACATGGGTTATAGTAAATCTGTTTTGGTGTATCAGAAACTCGCTTCGGAACGCCCAGAACTGGTTCCATGCCAAGATCATAGCCACGTTCGTCTCTCGCAACAAGTGTTCAAGCAGCCTGTAGGATTCAATAGCGATGCAAATTGTGTGTTGCATCGTCAATGTGAGTATGCGAGGGTTATACTAAATCCGTTTTCGTGTATCGGAAAGAAGCTACTGGACTCTCAGGGGATGTTCCATGCTGTGACCATGCGCACGTTAGACCCCTACATACAAGTAGGCTAGTAGACTGTGAGAATCAATCGCGACGCAATCTGTGTTGCAGCTTAAATGTGATAGTGAAATGGTCGTAGTAAATCCATTTTGGTGCATCGGAAACAAGCTACTGGACTCCAAGTTGAGGTTCCATGCCGTGACCAGAGCCACTTTAGTCACTCGCAGACAAGTCCTCAAGCAGCCTGTAGGATTCAATCGCGACGCAATTTCTGTGTTGTATCGTCAATGTGAGGGTTGATAGGCTATAGTAAATTCGTTTTGGTGCATTGGAATCGAGCTACAGGACTCCCAGGAGGGGATCAATGCTGTGACCACAGCCACGTTGGTCTCTCGCAGACAAGTCGTCAAGCGGAATTATTGATCGCGACACAATTTCTGTGTTGCATCGCCAATGTGAGGGCTAAAATGTCATAGTAAATACTTTTTTATGCATCGGAACTAGCTAGTGAACTCCCAGGAGAAGTTGCATGGTGTGACAACGGCCACGTCACTCTCTCGCAGACAAGTCGTCAACCAGCCTGTAGGATTCAATCGCGACGCAATTTCTGTGTCGTATCATCCATGTGAGGCCTTAACGGTTATAGTAAATACGTTTTGATGAATCGGAATCAAGGTACTGGACTCACAGGAGAGGTTACATGCTGTGACAACTGCCACGTTAGTCTCTCGCATATAAGTAGTCAACCAGCCTGTGAGATTCAATCACGACGCAAATTCTGTGTTGCGTCATCAATGTGAGGGTACAAGGGTTACAGTAATTACGTTTTGATGCATCGTAAACAGGCTACTGGACTCCCACGAGAGGTTCCATGCTGTGACGGCAGCCACTTTATTCTATCGCAGACAAGTCGTTAAGCAACTTTTATTCTTAACGCAAAATATAAAAATATTTAACCATCCAACTGTAACTTCCCAAAAAAGGAAAAATCTACTCAGTCATCAACTGTACGTAGATACATTCGGTGTGCGTGAAGAATGGAATGCGCACAGCACTAGCGACTTTTTTCTAGAATATGTTGCCTCTCCCGCACATCTCTTGTCAGCCTGCTAACGAAAGAAAATGTATACATTAGCGCACTCCAAAGTCACCAGAATGTGTATTTTTATCAGTATTCTAAAAGCATAATATAAAAATATTTAAACATCTAGCTGTTACTAACAAAAAACGAAATATCCACGCAGTCATCCACTGTAGGTAGATAGATTCGTTGTGAAGAATGCTATGTGCACAGCACTAGCGATTTTCTTCTAGAATATGTCGCCGTCCCCACACATCTCTTGTCAACCTGCTAACGAAAGAAAATGCATATATGAGCGCACTCGAAAGTCAGCAGAATGTGTATTTTTCATCCGTTTTCTTGAAGCAGAATACATTTCAACATCGCGCCGTAACATACCAAAAAAGGAAATATCCACTCAGTCATACACTGTAAGTAGATAGATTCGGTGCGAAGAATGCTATTACATTTTCTTTCGTTAGCAGGTTGACATGAGATGCGTAGGAGCGGCGACATATTCTAGAAGAAAATCGCTAGTGCTGTGCGCATAGCATTCTACACACCGAATCTATCTACCTACAGTGGATGACTGAGTGGATATTTCGTTTTTCGGAAAGTTACGGTTCGATGTTGCTTTCGGTTAGAACATTCAAACAGGGTACTGGCACCAATAGGCAAACTTGGTAGCTGGTTAGTCGGTAAGTATATCATGTAGAACGAAGTGGGAATTATATAACGTTAGAAATAGTCACAATCGAGCTCCAATAGCCCATTACAGACTGTACTCCAAAGTACTTAAAAATTTTATAAAGAACGCAAGAAGCATGTGGTATGAAAATAGAACAGCTATTCTCAAGATAAGATTAAAAAACATATAGTTACCAGTGAAGGAAGTGTGTGGTCAGCAACACTAGAACGGGGACATAAAGTCAATACGTAGTAAAAATCATTTTGTTATTGATAAATCATATATCTGTACAGTATTTGACAAGCTCTTTCTCGATACAGGAGGTGAATTAAATAACAAATGTAGCTATACAGGGAACCGCATAACTCTCTTAGAAAATAGCTTTACAAGACTGCTATATGAGATACAACTTCGTGATAATGACGAGGAGAAAAGTCAGTCACAAACACTGAAGATCACGGGACCTCATGGATATGACGGGGTACCTAGCAGGCCGCTAAGGCAGTCTGCTGCATATGTTAGCCCAGTACGTAGCCGTATTTGTAATTTTTCCCTTAGGAATGGTCAGTTTTCTGAAGGATTGAAGTATTTAGTAGTGAATCGGCTATATAAAAAAGAAGGGAGAGGGTACAAAATTTTAAATTTATTTCTGTGCCACCGGTGTTTGCTAAAATTATTGAAAAGGCTGTGTATATAAAGGTAATTGATCACTGCGGTTCACGTAATTTGCTGTCAACATAGTTCGTTTTGAGAAAAGGTTTAACAACTGAAAATGCTATATTCTCTTTTCTCCGTGAGACACTGGACGGAATAAATAAAAAGTTCCGAACAGTAGATGTATTATTTGGTTTAACTAAGACGTTTGATTTGTTGATCATAAAGTATTACTGCAGAAGTTGCACCATTATGGAATAAGAAAAGTATCTCACAACTGGTTCCTCTTCAAGGACAGACCACTACAGGTCATTCTCCATAGCAATGACAATGGCTACGACTTGGCTGCAGGTGCACGGGTAAGTTGCGAGGGGGAAAGGAACTGATCTTAAATCACAATAAGATTCAGTGTTCGTAATTTCTAACACACAATTCAACTAAAATGCCATTTCGACTACACGGAGTGGGCATCTGACTAGTGAATCTGAACAATCCAAATTCCTCGGTGTTGAGGTAATAGTAAGCTATCATGGAAAAACCATGTTCACGACCTTCTTCAGAAACGTAATGCTGCTGTAACTTCCGTCAGAACAATACCTGAAGAAGGTGACAGCACAATACCGAAATTAGTTTACTTTCCTTATTTACATTCGCCTATCACATGCGGTATTACGTTTTGGGGTAACTCTATCCATTACCAAAGGTTATTTTTGGCTGAGAAAAGGACAGTTGCAGCAATATGTGGTGTACGTTAGCGAGCATCTTGTCTTCCCCTGTTCAGGAGTATAAGAATTCTAATATGAGTCTCTTAAAATATATTTTGTATAATGTCGTTTGTTGTTAACAGTGTATGCTTATTCCGAAGAATTAGCAGCTTTCCCACAGTTAGTACTAGGCGGAAATCCAACCGGCGTTTGACTACCATTTCCTTGACTCTTGTGCAGAAAGGCGTGCAGTATTCCGCTGCATTCATTTTCAATAAGCTGCCACAAGAATTAAAACTTCTTAACACCAACCCCCGCACTTTCAACGCTAAACTGAAGACTTTCCTCATGGCTCACTCCCTCTCAACTAGTGGAAAGTTGCAGGACAAAAATTAATAAAATTTATATGTTATATTGTTGATTACTCTAGTTTTTACTCATCATCTTGTCACATGAATGCGTTTCGTGTAAATTTTGTCTCAACTGTCACTAACGTTTCTGATGTTAATTTCATGTACTGATTCGCTCCATGATCATGGACATTTGCTCCTCAGTTTGGTCCTGCTGAACTAGACCTGTCAAATGCAATAAAAATAAATAAATAGCTTTGATTACATTCACGTACCGAAAGGGTTGTCTCGACTGATCGCGTTTTCTATTTTTATTTATTTTCTTTCGTATTTTAATGTTTCCTTATTTCTTGCCTTTGGCCGCCAAGGACATTATTCTCGCCGTCGTCGCCCCGGGCGCCACGGCCAGTTTACTGCTCGGTTATTACCACCAGTGGAGTCCGCCTGCCTAGCTGGGTGGTAACGTGCTTGCCTCACCTGCACTGGGCACGGGTTAGATTCCCGGCCAGGTTTGAGATTTTCTCCGCTCATGGACTGGGTGTTGTGTTATCCTCATCATCGGCCGCAAGTCGCCCAATGGGGGGGCCGAACCCGAAAGAAACATCCCGGCCAACAATGCCATACTATCGTTTCAATCACCAGTGGATAGTTTTTTTAATTGTACGGTGATAATTGTCCTCATACCCTCTTCGAGCCGACCGCTGTGGCTGAGCTGAACAGTGCGGCTCTCGCAGCCGAGCGAAGCAGACGTGCCGTGTGTGCTCTCCGCTGTCAGAGAGAGCCCGCGCGCCTTGTTTACTTTCTTCGGCCGACACTAACGTGACGCCGTAGCGCTACAAGACCATGGCAAACCAATACAGAAGATCAACCTTGAAATTCACATTTCGGAACGACTTTACCCGACCAAAGGCGCTCGAAGTCGAACGCTTTTTAAAAGAGGAAGCCAAGATCCCGGCTGCCGACATTGTCGGCATTCACTTTTCGATCGTCAGTAGCACGGTCAATGTAAAGCTCATAAACGAAACTACATGCGACAAGGTGCTTCGTGAGATGAAACAAGAACTCCGCTCCTGCCACGCAGATGGCAATGTTGGCAACGTCGAGGTCGGCCATGCCGCAATGGGACTGCGGACTATCCGCATATTCGAACTTCCATTTGAACTCCCGGCGGCAGAAGTTGTAGCGGCGCTCCGCCCCTACGGCACGGTACACGAACACGTGGCTGAAAAATGGACCCAGTTTAAGACGTATCCAGTACTCAATGGAGTACGCCAAGTGCGCATAAATCTCCAACGACACGTGCCATCCTATCTACACATAGGAGGATGCCGGGCCATAGTTATTTATGACGGCCAGCCGAAGACGTGTTCCGGATGCGGCAAAGACGGACATCTTCGTTCCGAGTGCCTCCAGCGTCGGATCACACAACTCCCACCGAAGGACGTTGCACCACCAGCGGCGAAGACTGTTCTACCCGTGACTTACGCGGCGGCGCTCACGACGTTCTCCACACAACAGACACGGCCGACCGCTTCAGCGGTACAAGAATCACTTTCCACGGACAAAAACCTGGATGATCCGCCGACCTGGCCAGTGGTGGAAAATAGTACTACGACTCTGGAGCTACCGAACGCGACAGACATTGACGCCGGCAAGATGGCAATTGATTCCCTTATTGTACCGACCGAAGCGTTTGTTCCGGCGGAGCGTGAGTCAGTGCCGTCTTCTGACAATGAAGGCCATGTACGGAAACAGCGATCACCGAAACGCCGAAAGCGCCGTCGTCGGACCGTGTCGGAACACAGCGGTTCGCATTCGGCCGGGGAAGAACAACTGACCACTCAAGAAGCCAGCCGCGAAGCTGAGGCTGTTTCCACTGACTCCAACCTTACAGAACAGACAGAAAAACACGCAGCTTTCGAACGTCAGCCCATTGACAGAAACAGTGAGCAGCGGGAAGGTACCAGTGCAGGCAGCGAAGTCGCCCGGTCCCTTACTACCAAACATTCCGAGGCTATGGAACACGAACAGACATCCGCGCCCGCTTCGTGGGCCGAGGACGTCGAGACACAAGATCCCGACCCGCGGCCAGCTGAGGCGCGGCCGGATCATGCAGCATAAGCAGCACAAGGAGGACCGCGTTTGGCGGGGGGTGACATCACTTCCGATGTTCGCTTCTCTCCAACTTCAACATGGATAACCTCGCCCAAACAACGCGTTGCCAGGCTTACCGCCTGGCGACAATGAATATCAACATGATCAGTTCTCCTGTCAAAGTCCAACTTTTGAAAGAAACCATACGAGCCATGGGAGTTGACTTTGCTTTCCTACAGGAAGTGAAAACGGCTGCACTCCCGCACTTTTACGGTTACGCCACACATGTGACGCCCGGAAGCCCTGCAGACACCGGAGTGGCAATATTAGTGCGTGAAGGTATTGAAGTTACCGACGTCACGTTTCTTCCCTCCGCGCGAGGAATAGCATTTACGGCACTCAACACCCGATTCATTAATGTTTACGCGCCGTCGGGTACCACAAGACGTCACAACCGCGCCAGATTCTACTCCACAGATGTCGCTCCCCTTTTCCTTGGACGATACGACAACAGCGTCTTCGCCGGCGATTTTAATTGCGTACTTCACCCCAAGGACCAAATCCCACATTACATGCCTTGTCCGGAACTGGGTGCGATGATCCAAGAACTTCACTTGTGCGACACGTGGGAAAAAGTCCACGGTAACCGCTCTGGCCACACTCATCTTACCAGTCATTCGGCCAGCCGACTTGACCGCATATATGTGTCACAAGATCTCACACACGGTGTGGTGGACGCCGAATTATGGCCTCAAGCCTATTCCGATCACAGTGCCTATATCTGCACTATACACCTACGCCCCCAACAAGTCTGGCGCAGCAATGGCTTTTGGAAGCTCAACATAACTCATCTCCAGGATCTGGATTGCCGTCGGCAAGTTGCAGCAACGTGGACTGACTGTGAACGCCGCCACCCACGATACACCTTGACCCTGGAATGGTGGCTCCTCTGTGCCAAACCAGCAATCCGTAGGACACTTATGCGATATGGCAAGGACGTGACTGCGTGGCATCGACAGACCCTCGATTTTTACTACGCGGCACTCAGGGACCTCGACGCCCTACTCCCTTCCCCGGAGAGACAACATGACCAAAGCAGCATCAAGGCTCACATACTATCATTGACGAAGCGTCGACTAGAAGGTGCAGTAGTCCGCTCGCGACGGCACGACCGAACGGTTGCAGAGGAACCCACTATGCACCACGTTGTGGCGGATAAGCGCCGACAACGTCAACATTTAATCACACAACTCAGGACACACGACGGTCGCTTATGTACAACCCAAGCAACCACAGTAAAGGCGGTGGAGGGTCATTTTCGTCATCTTTACAAGGAAAGAACCGTCATTGACGAGGCCACTACTGAAGTGTTACAGCAGATAACACGTACTATCGACGAGGCTACCATGAATGCACTAACAGAGGAAATCTCACTCGAAGAAGTCGAAGACGCCGTGGACAAAGGTGCGGCCAATAAATCTCCTGGACCTGATGGATTGCCCATCGAATTCTACCGGACTTTCCGTGACATCATGATGCCTCGCTGGGTTATAATATTCCGCGAACTTATGTCTCCAGACTGTGTTGTGCCGCCAGCGTTTGTAGAAGGTCTCCTCATACCAGTACACAAGCCAGGTGGAGGGCTATCGATTAACGACTATCGGCCGCTTACAATGTTGAACGCCGATTACAAGATTTTCACCAGGATTATGGCGAGCCGTATTAAGACGACTTTGCCGATGATCCTCGCTCCAGAACAGACGTCACAGGGGGGAGAAGCCAACATACACATGGCCACCGGTGACTGCAGGGACTTAATAGCGATCGCTTCTGCGTGCCGTCTGAGAGCGGCGATCGTCTCCGTCGATTTCCACCGCGCCTTTGATAGAATGCACCACAACTTCCTCCTACGAGTGATGGACTGTATGGGATTCCCCCCGGGCCTCATCGACACCCTACGGCGTCTTTGGACCGCAGCCAGCTCACACGTCCAGGTCAATGGAAGGACGGTAGGACCAGTACCCATTAAGAGGTCTCTACGACAGGGTTGTCCCCTTTCTACCTACCTTTATGCAAACGCACTCGAGCCACTCCTTGGGGGCCTTAACCACCGCCTATCTGGTATCACGCTGCGGGACGTCACCTTTCGCTATAGGACATACGCTGACGACCTGCTACTGCTTGTTCGTTCCAATGACGAAGTTCAAAGCGTACTAACCTGGATTGAGCGATACGGACAGGCCGCAGGCAGTCTTCTGAACATCAACAAGTCGGCGGCGTTGGACATTGGGCGTGGTCTCGGACCGGAAGCCCTCGCTCCCCTCCCACCAGTTTCTGATCTGCGATATTTGGGAATCACGTTCAAGAAAGATGTACGTAAAACAGCTGCAGCAAACTACCGACGGTTATTACAGATCATACGCGCAATGGTGCGACAGAACCTACTCCGGGACTTGAATCAGCTACAACGTGTTGAATACCTGAACCTCTACGTACCATCCAAACTCAACCACGTGGCACAGGTCCTCCCCCTACCGCTGCAGATAGGTCGCCGGCTTCAGGCGGCCTTCAGTTACTACGTTTCCGCAGGTCATATCTTTAAAGTACGATATGACACCCTCCCAGTCCACAAAGGAGGGCTGGGATTGGTCAACGTCAGGGCGAGAGCAGCTGCTCTTTACATGAGCAACATGAGGAAACGATGGAAGAGTCATTATACCTCTCTCACGGGTCGTTTACTACAGTTTCTGATGCCAGCCTCTAACGTCCCGCCAGTGTCGGTTGCGCACGTCGCACCACAGCTCTCCCATGTGTCGACCTTCATTCTTGATTACAGCTATGTCAGCTTGAACCTCTCCGCCACACGTCCACCAAAGGCGAAAGATTTTTATACCAACCTTCTGCGGGCTGTTCACCATAACGTGGTGGAAAACAAGTACCCTACGGTTCACTGGCCAAGAGTGTGAAAAACGATACACCACCACTTTCTGTCATCCACGGTGCGTTCGAAGTGGTATCAGATCGCCAACAAAAAATATGCCACACGCCAGCGACTTCACACTATTGGACTGGCAGACTCCCCTTATTGCCCAGATTGTCACCTTTTGGATACCGATGAACATCGTTTTACTTGCGCATCATCGTCCGGAGTTTGGCGACTAACACAGAAGATATTGGCTTGTTACCTCCGGGTCACACCTGATATGATTGACCCGCAGACCCTACTCTGTCCCGATGAAACTTACTTTCCGGCTGCAAAATATCATGCGCTTACATGGTTCAAAGGACTTACCGTCGCCTACATCTTTAGCGACGGAGAGAAAGAGCAGCTTGATTACTGGTGGTTCCTACAAAATGCTCACAACGCCCTCGAACGCACACCGAAATACCGTACGCTCTTCGCAAATTATTTACGCAGCGTTTTCGTTAACCCCCCACTCAGCTGGGGAGTGCCAGGCTGTGGTTAATGTGCTGTGCCGCATCACACTAACGGCTCAACGTTCTGCCTTGTCAGCCATGACCAAAGGAAGAGACAAGCTGCTGCAAGGATACCGTTTTCCTTGAGGCACTAGCGAAGCAGAATGCCTCCGTTGCAGATGCCCTTCAAAGGCGCTATTGGAGTTTTCAGATAACGATGGCAAGGCTCCAAGTGGAACCAGTTACATTATTGAAGAACCTTTTAGTTAGAATTACAACAGTGGTTTATATTTTTATTTTTTTGATTACTCTTTTATGCCACCTTTGTTGTTGTAACACTTACTTGTAACACTTAGTTACTAGAATTCTCGTTTGTATACGCTCCCTAAATGTAATCATATAAAAAAAAAAGTGGCAACGGATAGCCCTAACCTTGATTCCCATACTTCCCCTGGTCTATAGGCAGCTCTCTGGGGTGGGTTTACTCAGGAGCCAACGCCTGAAGTGGATCAGATTTTTTTGTTATAGGATGAGAAGTGGCGGTGGCACTTAGGTTTTTTATTTTTATTTATTTATTTATTTTTTCAGTTCCATTTTCCTAAGGGGCTTTTTAAGGGAAGAAAGTGGTCCAAAAAGGGGGTAGTGTCTAAAAACAACAAAAAAAAAAGAAGCTGGGTGGTAACGTGCTTGCCTCACCTGCACTGGACACGGGTTCGATTCCCGGCCGGGTTTGAGATTTTCTCCGCTCATGGACTGGGTGTTGTGTTATCCCCATCATCGGCCGCAAGTCGCCCAATGTGGCGGTCGAACCCGAAGGGACAACCCGGCCAACAATGCCATACTATCGTTTCAATGACCAGTGGATAGTTTTTTTAATTGTACGGTGATAATTGTCTTCATACCCTCTTCGAGCCGACCGCTGTGGCTGAGCTGTTCTAAGAGCTTCAGTCCGGAACCGCGCTGCTGCTACGGTCGCAGGTTCGAATCCTGCCTCGGGCATGGATGTGTGTGATGTCCTTAGGTTAGTTAGGTTTAAGTAGTTCTAAGTCTAGAGGGCTGATGACCTCAGATGTTAAGTTCCATAGTGCTTAGAGCCGCTAGAGCCATCCCCTTAGACTAAACCAGACAAAGCGCAACGTGACGCAGCTTTCAACAATCCAGTGTTTCTCTCCAACGCGTAACACTCGCTTCACTACAATTCTCGCAAACGTGTCGTCATTTTGACTACCACATGATCGGCTATCGGCTTCCATTAGCATTCGATACTCGCCTCTCACAAGATTTCAAGAGCCCAAACCGGAGATTTACAAAAACATGTCAATCTAGGGGTGATTCATTATATTTACTGCTATAACTAAAAAAAATGATTTATCGACAGATAATGCCATCATATAAGAGCGCTGTCATAGGAGAGATTTGTTATCGGCAACAATTTACAAATTAAGAATGAAACACACTTGTTTTATAATTTGTAGTATCCCATTTCAATGTAACGGTGCATTGAAAATATAACATAAACACTGCACCATTATCATTAAATGTCACTTAATAATGCATCAACGATACAAGCCTGCAAAATCGAATATGATAACAAAGACCATAGTTAAAAATCGCATGAATGACGTTGCGGTATCTGGTGTTGAGTGGTACTTAAGATAAGTAAATAAATTAGTGAAATCAAAGTGAAGTAAAAATTAGAAAATAAATGATAAACCTAGTTTAGTTTAGAAGAATTACACACTAGCAAACAGCGGGCAGAGCAGCAGAGCAGAAGAGACAATGACCGTGAAGTCAGCAAGTTCAGAAGCCATGGCCCTCCCCACACAAGCGGACGCTGTCGGTTCAGCCGTCAGGGCATCGCCCGACCGGCTCACGTGTTTCTCAATTGTCACATGTGAGCAAAGGCCCTCGCCTACATTCCAAGAGCCAATGACCGACGTTAAGAAGATTCTTCGAGAAGCTTTTCAACGTGACAGAAGAGGCAATGACTGTAAAGTCGTTCACCTCCAGTAAACTGAAGTGAATAAATACGCGAGACGCAATAGGCCCGACAGACGAAGGAAGAAGAGGAGAGTAGCAGTAGTTTTCAGTCAGTTTCGGTGCTGAAGACCGTCTTGCAAGAAGAGACTACATCATGCACAGACGCACCAAGTCCGCCACTGTAATGGAATAGCAAGCAGCAGCCTCGGCGCCGGAAAACAGAAGTTAAAAGGTATTTGAAGACTGATTTTTACGTACCCGGGTGACTCGTGAGGACGGGAAGGAGACGGCCTCACATCAGCAGTCACCTGTGAGCTGGGATGAAGATCTGACAGCCGAAGACTGGCAAGCGGGAGTCCGTTGTTCGAGTTCGGGACACTGGCCTTCCCCCGCTGCGCCGCTCCGCTGGCCGACGCACAACACACGCGGCCGCTTAGAGAAGAGAAACACTGGGACGCCACATCCAAGGTATCACCATCCGATGCACGACTTCGTTCGCAATAATTAAACGGGCCACCTCGCGCTGCGCGTCTCCAGTCAACTGGGCGAGACGGCGACACGAGATACACACTGCCACGCGTAATCAGACGCCGCCGCTGCCGCAGCAGAAGGCTTCGCAAACGACACAGCTGCTGTTCTCCGAGCCAGAACATCGAGTAAGGAAACAGTTGTACGAAACTTGCAATAAAAGTTATCTTACGTAAAAATGCTGTTTCATTCTACCTCATACTCGAGCCAAGAAAGAACCCACCCTGACCACATGTTGTTAAGAGAGAAAAATTAATTAATTTAGTATTTGCACCCTGACAGAATGCTTTAGAATCAAATGCCCTTTGCAGTAATGCTCATCCTGACAATTGACTAGCATCAAAAGAGAAAACCCAGTTACATTTAGTGTCAGAACTTTTACACTGGAGTCGAAAGCTGTTACATGGATTTTTTTCATACTAGCGTTGTTAAAACATTCTGTTACTTTCTTATGATTGTAATACAAGTGTGTTCTGCAATACTGGTTGTTATTTATATTGAGTGTGATTTGAGAACGATTGATAAAATAAATATTTAGCTATTTCCGAGTGTGTGGTCAGGCAGAACCGTAGGGGGACAGCTTAAATTGCTGCGACTGAAACGAGCACTAATAAAATTCATATTCTTCCTTCTTGCAAATATTTGGTTCCTTATTTTCGAATATGGCCGCCTTTCGAGTACGTGGTTAGCCAGGAACATAAGAGGACACGAGTGAAATGAGGAGCATTAACATTCATACTCTCCCTTGTCAATAATATTTCGCTGTTTATTCACGATTGTGTGGCGTTTCCCGAGTGTGTGGTTAGGAAGGAACCTAGGAGGACGGCTTAAATTGCTGCGAGTCGATCGAGGAGCGATAATATTCATATTCTTCGTTGAAACAAAGATGATAGCCGCTCATGCGCTCATCGATATTGCGCGTGACGTCAAAATGACGTCACGTTTGCGGGAATTTTTGTGAAAAGAGCATCGCCATTCTTCAAGGCCCTGTGACGTTGCTTAGAAACAGTCCGAGTCAAGTCGAAAGGCGAGCAACACGAATGTTCGTGTCCCGTTCAGCAACATCGTAAGAAACCGTGAGTTACAGTAAGGGCACGCAGCAGCGATGGCGGTCTTTGGTGAGCCGCCAACCAGCATTTGATTTCTGCCAATCCGGATTCCGCCCGTCAGCTTCAACGAGTGACGTCCTGTGTAACGTCACGAGTTTACGATGTGAATGATGTAAGTTGCGTGTTATTAAATATTATCTGCGGTGGTCGTAGCAACTGATGTAAATTATACTGTTTATTACAAATATGTCGCGATTACTGAGACTGTAGTTAGGGAGGAATCTCAGAGGGCAGCCTAAATCGCTGCGACTGGAACGATTAGCTAACGTATTTATCATCTTGCTTTTCAAAAATATTTGGCTGCTTATTTACCAAGACGTTGAGTGGGAACATAAGAGCACAGCTTGCGTTGATGTTAATGAAACGATCTGCAATAATATTTATAATCTAGGTTCTCGCATTTTTTTCCGAATGCGGCATGATGTTCAAGAGTGAGGTTTGGCAGGAAATTAAGAGGATAGCTATGTAGGTCAGTTTTAGTTGTCCATTCCACGATTGGTTATTTTTGGTGACATTCCATTAAGTGTGTGTTCTTATTTTCTAGGATTTATTTTGTTGGTTTTTGCTTCTGCACTTGAGCTATGTAAGTCACTTCTAGTTGTCGATTCCAGATTTTGTTATTTTTTGCGGTTTTGCGGTTGTATAGAGAGCGATACGAAAAAGTTAAATCCTTAACGAAATAATTCACAGCCAGTAAAAATCACGAAAAATAACGGAACGTGGAATCAATAATTAGATTGATTCTGTGCGTGACAGTTACCAAAGAGTGCACAGTACACACTGCTGCGTATTACAGAAAGCACACACAAAAATAGCAGAAATCCTGTAACAAACCAGTCCACTCGCCTACTATGCATTCTTTCAGAATTTTCAGGTGCGGTATCACCCTAATGCTCAGCTCCTCGTTCTTTTATAATGTGATTTTCATCTGATGTGGGTTGTTAATTCTGTAAGGACTTAACTGTGTGGTATCACTTCCACTACTGCTGCAAAAATGCGATAAATATCTAACCTTGGAATCAACAGCTAGAATTGACCTATATAAGTCCATTGTAGTTACCAATTCCAAGATTTGTTATTTATCGCAGTAGTACAGAAAACAAAACCAAAATAGAAATCCTGTAATAAAGAACACTGCAAAAACACTGAAAATGATTGACCTTGAAATCGATAACTATGATTGACCTTATAGAGTCATTTCCAGTTACCGATTCCAAGATTTATATTTTCGTGAACTTACCTTACTTCTACGGTACATTTTCTTTTAGGAATTTTTTGTTGCTATCTCCTTATTTCCTGCTTACGTCTTTATTACGTTTCCTGTATGTTACTGTTTATTTCATTTTGCGGTTGTTGTATTAGATTTCAGTTTGGTCCCGCCCAAAACTCCCATTTCTCTGCGGTAGTCCTATAGACTCGGTACTTATTATTAAGAATTACCGCTATTCTATAATATTACGAGTTTACTATGCGTAATATTGGAGTGCACTTTAAAGATCGTCTGTTGTTTTTTCACTTACTCGAGTAAACTATAGTTACTTCAATTTCTGGACGATATAACTCGTGACTATGTAATTAATCGGTTGAACTGCGATGATATTTTATCGAATGTATGTGTATTTTCCTTTATTCTACTGGTATATTCTCTTGTCTAGGAATAAGCCTCGTTTCTAGAATCTAAATACTGTGCTAAGACTATGCTCGTTGCCTTCATATCGCCTCCATGTAGCTTCTTTGGCTTAGGTATGAGGTCATTGGTCAAAGCCGGCAGGTGGAATTGGACAAAGGAATTTATTCGTGCTTTCTGAATTCGCTCGGAAAGAGTAGTACAACACCATGGTGTCTTTAAACATGTTTTCCGTAGAGCTATCGTAAGAATGTCTAAGAATTTATAACGGATTATAGAAGGATTTCAGGCTTTAAGTTCTGTGTTTGACAATAGACTGATTTGCATCTTAAACCATCAGTGTGTTATTTGAGGAATGAAATGTGTTTTGAAATAGTTTTTTCTGCTTACGTAGTTATGATCAAATTAGGTGGGTCTGTATTATCGTCTTCGTGCCCGGTCAATTAATATCCTCACTGCCACTTCAGTGCTCCCACACTTTCTTGGCTTTTCACCTCAGTAGTACCAAATTGGTTGAGGTCGCTCGAATTCGAGCTGTAATGCACAGATTTTTTTTCGCTGGCAACTTCGGTCGTCGTTGCTCGTGTTTCATTTCGGTGATACGTAAGTTATAGCCATGAACGTCATTCATACGTGACCTACGCCGCTGTGTATCTCGTGATCTGACGTTGTTGTTCTTTCGACAACGAGCTCATTATTTACTCCCACACACGAGCTGGCATTGTCGCGAGCAATAATGGCCTGCAGTCGGTTACAACACGCTAGCGATTAGGTAGCAATTTCAAAAAGTATTTCGAATGACCCTTTGTCTGGATTTTATGTTATCGAAAATTATCTGCTATGTTCAGCAAAACGTCATATGTTGACATACTCGTAAAAAGCAAAAGTTGAAATACATTAAACATGTTTTGGAATGTTTTCAGTTGGAAAATGTAACGTTTTAATTAGGATGGTGTTCGGATTAAATTATCTGCTCTTCTCTGTCCTGGCCGTCATCTCGTTATCTCCAGAGACTGGAACGCTAATCATCTGCATTTCCATGTTAGTGATACAGCGTGGTAGGATGGATTTTGTGTTGCCATCGTCCCCCCCCCCCCCTCCCCCGACACTCTTTTGGGGGGGTTGGGAGATGCAGGAAAAAAAAAAGGCGCAGGATTACCTCAGTATGGCTCTGTCTAAAAGGGCCAATAAAATGTAGAACATGCACATCAACCAGTGCAAATTGTTGTTCGTTAATTTTTCTCAAATTTGCAACGGGTCGAGTTATTCAAGACAAATCAAACCCATCCGTCCAAAATAAGAAATACAGAAAACATTATAAACAGAAGTTTATGGCAAATTTTATGTTCCAAAAAATGTATTCAGATTTCTTTAGCCAAAATTTCCATCGGAAAAGGGATACATGAGGGAAAAATGATTTTGTCGTGATTTCACCCAGTTTCTTCGACATGGGGGCGCGCACACATGCGCTCCAGTGTCGAGAACTTTGATTTTACAACAGGGGACCAGTTCATATAACGGTTTAAAAGACTGGAACTATCGCAGTAATTCCGATCGAAGAACACTAATTGCACTGACGTATTCATTTGCATAGGTCAGTTATATTCTAGTGAAAAGAACTAACACAAATAATATCATGCCAGACTCAATTCACACTACAGAATATACACTCCTGGAAATGGAAAAAAGAACACATTGACACCGGTGTGTCAGACCCACCATACTTGCTCCGGACACTGCGAGAGGGCTGTACAAGCAATGATCACACGCACGGCACAGCGGACACACCAGGAACCGCGGTGTTGGCCGTCGAATGGCGCTAGCTGCGCAGCATTTGTGCACCGCCGCCGTCAGTGTCAGCCAGTTTGCCGTGGCATACGGAGCTCCATCGCAGTCTTTAACACTGGTAGCATGCCACGACAGCGTGGACGTGAACCGTATGTGCAGTTGACGGACTTTGAGCGAGGGCGTATAGTGGGCATGCGGGAGGCCGGGTGGACGTACCGCCGAATTGCTCAACACGTGGGGCGTGAGGTCTCCACAGTACATCGATGTTGTCGCCAGTGGTCGGCGGAAGATGCACGTGCCCGTCGACCTGGGGCCGGACCGCAGCGACGCACGGATGCACGCCAAGACTGTAGGATCCTACGCAGTGCCGTAGGAGACCGCACCGCCACTTCCCAGCAAATTAGGGACACTGTTGCTCCTGGGGTATCGGCGAGGACCATTCGCAACCGTCTCCATGAAGCTGGGCTACGGTCCCGCACACCGTTAGGCCGTCTTCCGCTCACGCCCCAACATCGTGCAGCCCGCCTTCAGTGGTGTCGCGACAGGCGTGAATGGAGGGACGAATGGAGACGTGTCGTCTTCAGCGATGAGAGTCGCTTCTGCCTTGGTGCCAATGATGGTCGTATGCGTGTTTGGCGCCGTGCAGGTGAGCGCCACAATCAGGACTGCATACGACCGAGGCACACAGGGCCAACACCCGGCATCATGGTGTGGGGAGCGATCTCCTACACTGGCCGTACACCACTAGTGATCGTCGAGGGGACACTGAATAGTGCACGGTACATCCAAACCGTCATCGAACCCATCGTTCTACCATTCCTAGACCGGCAAGGGAACTTGCTGTTCCAACAGGACAATGCACGTCCGCATGTATCCCGTGCCACCCAACGTGCTCTAGAAGGTGTAAGTCAACTACCCTGGCCAGCAAGATCTCCGGATCTGTCCCCCATTGAGCATGTTTGGGACTGGATGAAGCGTCGTCTCACGCGGTCTGCACGTCCAGCACGAACGCTGGTCCAACTGAGGCGCCAGGTGGAAATGGCATGGCAAGCCGTTCCACAGGACTACATCCAGCATCTCTACGATCGTCTCCATGGGAGAATAGCAGCCTGCATTGCTGCGAAAGGTGGATATACACTATACTAGTGCCGACATTGTGCATGCTCTGTTGCCTGTGTCTATGTGCCTGTGCTTCTGTCAGTGTGATCATGTGATGTATCTGACCCCAGGAATGTGTCAATAAAGTTTCCCCTTCCTGGGACAATGAATTCACGGTGTTCTTATTTCAATTTCCAGGAGTGTATTTGACTGTACTATTCCACCACTTGAGCATCAGCAGTAAGACTTCAAGGCAGTCATTTCATTTACCACAGCGTTTTCAAATTCAGTTCATTAGCATGTCACACAATTTATAATGATCATATAGTTAAATTCTTTCCAGATATTCCCCGACTGTCACATTGGTAAACCGGAAGCTATTCGAAATGAATGAAAAGGCACGATTTTACGACATTAATTACAATGCTCCTAAATTTTACCTGTTGTGAAGCACAATCAGTAAACAGAAACACACTCCAGTTACTTTGCTGGTCCTGCTTTTGGGTAATTCTGACAGCTAACTAATGTGAAAGAAAGAAAACCGTAAAAACTGTTTGCGTTTAGAGCACATGTTTGATTCATACATGTTAACCAGCGTAATGTAAGTCCCAAGAACTAGGTGTGGGCATTTCATCACATTTCCCAGCTTACCTGAAACGAAGTAAAACAGTCTCGCAACTGCTACTGAGCACAAGCACAGCTGCGTGCGCTCTCTTACTGACTGGTGAATGTTACTCTTACCTTTGCGTCAAGGAACCTTCCTCGTGTACACTGAAATCGGAAAATCAAATCTCATGTTACTGATCTCTTTAAAAGGAAACTAGTAATTTCGACTTCACCTCTCATGCACCTGTTGATAACAGGACAACCAAGGTGATTGGCGAAAAGGCGTAGCTAGAGTTATTATGTGTTTGTCCACAGTCTAGTCCACGTCTAGTCTGATAAGTTCAGTCACGACACTGCCGCTCAGTGTTGATACACACTGCCACGACAGACCTCCAAGCTCGCAGTAAGCTACACTTTGATCACGATATCGGATGAACGCGAACGGCATCGTTTATATTGATGTCCAACATAGTTTTTACGAAAGGTAGCGTGTGTATTGGATTAAAAACTGGCGTTAACCAAAGAAATTATACCGCATTTGTCTTTCTTTAGTTTTCTAAGGAACCTGCGATGTATAAAACGGTACCTCACAGACCAGTTTATTTACGAGTCTCTTGTAACGTACAGATACTTATATAGGACGACGCTTTCCTTGAAGAATAAAATATGACTGCTAAACGGTAGAAGAGCTGACTTTTCACAGAAAGACCTTTTATGACTATCTGACGACATGATTCGCTACACTGCCAACCAAATCAGTGAATGTAGAACATAGGAAACTTCTATGGAATGGAGTATCCACTTTATCTGACGCACCAAATAATCCACCACAAGTGTTATCGAGGAAACCGCACAGAAAACGTCAAAAGCTATCAAACTGTTCCCCCTAACACAGAAGAAACCGATACTGCAATTGTTTCTGTCTCTGAGCCACACACAGCAAAGATCGTCAAAACAGTCGTCTTCTGAAGAAAAAATAAATACATTTACATAATATTGGTATGTTGGAAAGCCGAGTGAATTATAGAAAGCGCGAATCATTACACTCCGTACAAAATTGTCACGTGTCAAGGAAAGTGGCTATCGTAATAAGAACAGACAGTAGCAGAAACATACGCTTCTCTTGCAGTGTTTAATTTCGGCAGGATCAGCGTTCCGGCACCCTCCAGGGAAATGTTTTTGAACTGACTAGAAAAAGTAGGCACCAGAAATTTAAAATTATACACGTCTAATTAAATCACTAAGTAACCACAATTTGTCGCTGTGCCGGCACCAGTGAACGTGACAATGGTTGACGTAATGAAGTTCGTGTTCAAATGTGTTGATTATTTGTAGTATTGAGTATGAACTTGGATCAATTCAGTTGCAGTACAACTCAGTGAGTAGAAGACAAATGACATTTAAAACATTTACTAAACACGTAGCTCCGTGTCCCAGTCAAATCGTTTTTCTTTTCCTAGCTCTTTGAGAGTTCGGAATTATACGTGACCCCGATGGGCTAGGAATATCTTCATCGTCATTGATCGCTAAATGCTCATTAATTGGATACTCGACTGTAGAAAGGTGCGAAGTGCCAAACTTATGAGCAGAAGTTATTACAAAAAACTGTCTGTAGCGCAGTGTTTTACTAATTATTCCTGAAACATTTGCAAGATACAAATCAGAGTCTACTATCATACATTAGTGGCAATCTCATGACAGATTTGGAATGTTTTGGTGCTGAAGGCAATTCAAACATAGACATTTATTTTAGGTGCCACGTCCAATGCAATTGTTCTAGGTGCCATGTTCTCAGTCATTTTCCACAGAGCTGTATTCCTTTCCATCTAACGCATCATAGCCTTTAAATCTTTCTTATTTTCATCTCTAATTGTGTCAGATTGAGTCCAAAATTGAAGCAACAAACTGAAGTTTTGCAAGATTGCGCGTATTTTTCCACGAAACAATACAAACAGGTGATAGTAAAGTTGAAACAATGTGAAGAATGCAGAACGTAAACAACTGCTATAGGCATAACGGTAGACAACAATGTTCTTTGTCTTTTTTTCAGCTTAATGGATTTGCACACAGATTCCGACAACTGGTTAATGTGCTCAGTATGCGGTGTGAACTGTCCACCTCTGGCAGCAATACAGACCCGACAATATGAATGATGTCATCAATCTCATGTTGAGGCAATAACGCCCGTTCTGCCTGCAGAGCTGCTCGCAAGTCTTGGATGGATGCTAACGTGATGAAACCTGTCTCCATAGTGCATCCCACACATGCTCTAGGGATTCAAACCGGGAGAACGAGCAGGCCACGCCATGCGTGCAACATTTTCCGTTTCCCAGGAAAACAATAACCATTTGTTCTCTATGAAGTAGAGCATTATCGTCCATCAATACGAAGTCTGGGTCCACACCACCTCGCAACAACCGCACTTGAGATACCAAGATCTCTTTACCGCGCCTTACAGCCGTTAAACCTTTCCGAATCACCCGTAGAATTTCATGAAGAGATATTACAGTGGTCAACATAATCCCTGCCCTGCATCATTACGGATCCTCCTCGATACAGGTCTCTTTCCACAATGCTTTCACTTTCCTTCCAGCTGCGAGTGATTGGAAAATTACTCTCCAAACCAGATCGGGACTCATCTGTAAAAACATTTGCCCACTGTTCGACGTCCAGGTGGTGTGCTGGCGACTCCACGATAGACGTTCCGTTCTGTGAAGACGCATCAGAGGTAAATGTACAGCAGGTCAAAGCTTGAATGCTAAAGAAATTGAACTATATATGGAAATTACTATGAAAGGGATCGGCTGGTAGGACATGTTCTGAGGCATCAAGGGATCACTAATTTAGTATTGGAGGGCACCGTGGAGGGTAAAAATCGTAGAGGGAGACCAAGAGATGAGTACACTAAGCAGATTCAGAAGGATGTAGGTTGCAGTAGTTACTGGGAGATGAAGAAGCTTGCACAGGATAGAGTAGCATGGAGAGCTGCATCAAACCAGTCTCAGGACTGAAGACCACAACAACAACAACTATGAAAGGTTTAAAAACTTTTGCTTCCTCGAGCATTTTGCAAAGGTCACTGAGTGGAAATTGCTCTGTCACTAGCTTCGTTCTCAGTATCAAGAAAAACTAAGTCACAGGGAAGGAAGCTGCGCCCACTAACAAGAAACCGTTGTTCTATTGTTGTGAACATTTCCCACCAGGAAAAGAAAAAGAATTACCATCATTCGATTGTTGTTTTGCGCAACACGGTTATCACTTCAAAAAAGAGGGTTTTTCTTCATTGCTATCCCGTATTATTTCTCGTTCTTGTTAAATGTTCGAGTATAGTATCAATTGTGTGCTGCCTGACACGTCGATTAAATATCTCGGCGTAACGTTGCAAAGCAATATGAAATGGAGTGAGCATGTGAGAATTGTAGTGTGGAAGACGAATGGTCGACTTCGGTATATTGGCAGAATTTTAGGAAAGTGTGGTTCATCTGTGAAGCAGACCGCATGTAGGACACTAGCGCGACTCATTGTTCAGTTCTGTTCTAGTGTCTGGGATCTGTACCACGCCGCATTGAAGAAAGACATCGATGGAGTTCAGAGGCAGACTGCTAGATTTGTTACTGATAGGTTCGAATAACACGCAAGTATTACAGATATGTTTCGGGAACTCAAATGCGAATCACTGGAGGGAAGTTCTTTTCGAAAAGCGCTATTGACAAAATTTAGAGAACTGGCATTTGAGGCTGACTGCAGAACGATCCTACTGCCGCCAATGCACATTTCGAATAAGGACCATAAAGACAAGATTAGAGGAGGTTAGACCTAGTACGTGGGCATATAGTCATTGTTCCACAGCTCTGTTTGCGAGTGATAGTGGTACAGGGCACCCTCCGCCACGCACTATACGTTGGCTTGCGGATTATGTCTGCAGATGTTGATATAGATTTAGAGGTCAGGTAATTACAACAGAGCACATACACTGAGCATGAAGGTCAGGAAATCAATAAGAGCCATTAGTAGACCGGCACTAAGAGTCATTTGAAGTTATTGAGGTGCAGTTGGGCAAACAAATCAGAAAAATGTCAGTTGTGAATAATGCGGACTGAAACAAAGGTAAAGTAAAATAAACGGTTCTTTTGCGTGCATGTTTATCTAGTTGTATGACGATCTGTCAGCTGCAAATTTCAAGCTGCACCGTGAAGTTCTTTGTTCTATATTATCGTCTCGAGTCCCGTAATCGGTAAAATGTTTACAGTACTCACATGCAAGAAGCAGTCACCAAATGAACTGAATAAGCTAAGCGTAACAGCAACTGAATAGCGGAAACGAGGAGCCTCAGTTTGATGCACTATCATGTGTGATCAACTGCATAGAGCCGGCCGGAGTGGCCCAGCGGTTCTAGGCGCTACAGTCCGGAACCGTGTGACCGCTGCGGTCGCAGGTTCGAATCCTGTCTCGGGCATGGATGTGTGTGATGTCCTTAGGTTAGTTAGGTTTAAGTAGTTCTAAGTTCTAGGGCACTGATGACCACAGCAGTTGTGTCCCATAGTGCTCAGAGCCATTCGAATTATTTTTTTGAACTGCATAGAACAAATGAAAGAGCGACTCCTTAGTCAAAATAGTAGCTGCCAGAATCTGCTGCATGCGTGTTCCGTTTATGTGAATTACCGTTGTTTGTTTGTAAGCTGAAACACTCCTTATCTCGGAATACGAAACACAATACGGGAAACGTTGTACGTAATTCGCCCGCCGTAGGAATCACAAGTTAGAATACTGAATAATATATATTTATAATTAGCGTCTTATTAATCGCTGAAAATAACTGAGAGAGTATTTCTGTAAACATACAGGTTTAGGGCAAGCGGAGCTGCTATTTGCAGAACAATACATTGTGTCAGTTTATATATTTTATTTTGAGCTCGTCTCAAAATTCAGGTCGACTGATACGTTCGCTGCGAGATTGTTTTTCCCGCCACGTATTATTTACACTCTGTTTTCCCGCGACAAATAATTGTTCTTTGAAAGGCGTATACGAGTATGCTTGTTTGATCTGCCTTACACAGGCTAATTCGATACTCCCAGTTAGAGATCAGTAACAGAGGATTTTATTTTCGGTTCCCAGCGTCCAGCAGAAAGTTTCCTCGTCCTAAAGGTACGAGATTTTCAACTTTCTTGGCGCAATATTAGACCGACGCCTGGTCAGTAGTGCTTGTGCTCAGAGATAGTCGCGGAAATTTGTGATGTGTCTTCTTCGGCAATATGAAGAAATGCTTGTGCTAAGTTTGTTGCTTTTGGATTAGATGTAACAACAAATATGCGGTCAATGTGCATGCAGTTTTCGTGCTCTGTCGATTTCACGACAGTGAAAATATCGCGATCACCCATGGCAGTATCCACACGGTAACTGAAATACTATCCATGTTTGTTGTCAGTGGCTTGTAAAAGATAGCATGCTAGATGTGTGTCATTGATACAGTAAGTCCATAGTAAGCTTCTAGTCAGTTTTCATATATAATTAATTGTGCGACAAGCTTATGACTACTTTGTAAACATTCTGGTGGTGGAACAGAATGTCGTCTGTCCATTTAGTAACACTTAACTGGTGCAATTTTATATGGAATGCGTTTAATCAATCCGATTATCATTCACCGCGCGGTATTAGCCGAGCGGTCTGAGGCGCTGCAGTCACGGACTTTGCGGCTGGTCCTGGCAGAGGTTCACCGAGCGAGGTGGCGCAGTGGTTAGCACACTGGACTCGCATTCGGGAGGACGACGGTTCAATCCCGTCTCCGGCCATCCTGATTTAGGTTTTCCGTGATTTCCCTAAATCGCTTCAGGCAAATGCCGGGATGATTCCTTTGAAAGGGCACGGCCGATTTCCTTCCCCATCCTTCCCTAGCACGAGCTTGCGCTCCGTCTCGTTGTCGACGGGACGTTAAACACTAATATCCTCCTCCTCCTCCTGGCGGAGGTTCGAGTCCTCCCTCGGGCATGAGTGTGTGTGTTTGTCCTTAGGATAATTTAGGTTAAGTAGTGTGTAAGCTTAGGGACTGATGACCTTAGCAGTTAAGTCCCATAAGATTCCACACCCATTTGAATATTTTGATTGTCATTCGCTTCATGGTTTGGATTTACCGTTGACCATTGTTGTTAATCATACCAATATGTTTTACTGAAAACCGAAAAAGAATTCCTCGGTACTCATGAGCTCCATTGCCCTGACGCTACCTGCAGTAAATCTAAAATATCTGTCAGCAGGTTGTGAAAGGTGCGTGCATGTTTGACAGGTGAATTAGCGCTCGCCTGTGTATGTGCATGTGTGTGTGTGTGTGTTTGTGTGTGTATGTGTGTGTGTGTGTGTGTGTGTGTGTGTTTGTGTGTGAGTGTGTGTGTGTGTGTGTGTGTGTTTCTCTCAAGTTAGGAGAATTAATTTTGTGATTCCGCCCTTCTCAGTGTAAGATGACCTTCGCATCCTGCGGCACGTAAATAAAATATTATGTCATCTTTATGGCAAGTCACAAATATAACGCTTGTTTCCATCAGTTGCGTAAATTCGTATCATAAAGAAGAAATAGTACACAGCTTCTGTTTTGCGAACATACATGTGACGGCGTATGTTAATGTGTGTTTGCAGTTGAGTTCTCTTAACGCCGAGTTGTAGAACGCATGGTAAGAAGCATTGTCCCCCAAATTCTCCGTTAGCTCCACCAGAACTGCCTACTCTGCTTGTTCTGTTTAATTATTTTGATTCAGTGACCACTTTTCCTTGGCAGTATCCCACTGACACATACAATCGTTCTTGGAAGATACTCAAATTATACTCAAATTCCAGACTGAGTCTTTTAATGCAGACACAGCAGAGTCTACACCTGAACTTTGCAAAACAAGTAGTAGTTCTTAGTCTATTGAGAGCGCTGCTGTTACAAGGTAGTGCAAGACTTTCGTTCGCAATATCTGCCGATCACAATCCTAGCAAAATCTTCTTGTACGTGACCTGACGTACATAGAAGAACTTCTTAATCCCTACGTACTACGTCAGAAAATATCAGCAGTTTCAAAGGAGTTTCTGAAATTTTGTTCTGGGCTGACGACGTGGCGTTCAGAGCTCTCGTCAACCGCCCCCGCACTTAGCGAAGACCCTTCTTCGATGTCGTATAGTATCCTCTGGATGCAAATTTTTTACTTTAAAAATACATAATACGAAAATAAAAAAATACATAAAAAGTAAATAATAACAAAATACGTTTGACCGAATGCCTAAAGCTGTGTGCGCACCGTGCCGAGTTTCCTGGTACTTCGTTTTCTGAGTTAGCTTAAGAGGGTAGATCAGGGTGACGCTCGATTTAGGAACCGATACTCACAGAATGACTGGAACGAAGATAGCATCAATGCTGTGTATATCTATTTTTCTCTTTAGGGCAGTAGTGACTTTTTGGTTTTTCTCTTGATTCAGTTGCTCCTTCTGCTATGAGTAGATTGTGGATATCTACAAAACCTTTCTCTGTCTTCTTCAAGTGGCGTGGTATGCTAGAAATCGATGTTTGTTTGGTCATATGTTTTGTATGCGCCATACGCACTTCTGTAAGGAATATTCTCCTTGGCATTAAAATCACTTGTATTCATCTTGTATATTATACATGTGAGCGTTGGTAGCTCCGATCTTAAGCAAGCTTAAAGGCAGCGTAATGAGTCAGCAATTGCTTACTTTTGAAGTAGAATATTACCATTTCAGACAAATAACATCTACGCCTCTTCTTCTGAGGCTGTAGAATGTTACCACTACAGGCTTATTCACTTTGCCACGTAAGCGTCTATACTATAGTCGCTGCACATCGTAGACACCATTCTCTCTCTCTCTATTCGTTTAGTCGGTTCCGACTCTTCGTGACCCCATGAACCAAATCACGCCACTTTTTCCTGTCTTGCACTTTCTCTCGTAGACCTTCCAGATTGGAACACATTGCTTCTGTGATGCCATCGATCCATCTCATCTTCTGACGTCCTCTTCTTCTAGTTCCTTCAATCTTCCCCTGCATTAATGTTTTTTCCAGCGAGGCATGCCTTCGCATTGTGTGTCCAAAGTAGGTCAGCTTTTGTTTTAACATTAGACCTTCCAGGGAGAAATCTGGTTTTATTTGCTCCAATATTGATCTGTTGGTTCTCTTTGCAGTCCATGGGACTCTAAGAAGTTTCCTCCAACACCACAATTCGAAGGAGTCAATTCTTCGCCGTTCAGCCTTTCTAATGGTCCAGGTCTCACATCCATACATCACAATTGGAAAGACCATAGCCCTCACAATACGGATCTTTGTTGCTAGTATTATATCTCTGGACCTTATAACCTTGTCAAAGTTTGACATCGCCTGTCTACCGAGCAACAGGCGTCTCCGGATTTCATGGCTGCAGTCGCCATCAGCAGAGATCTGGGAACCGAGATAGCTGAATGTGGTCACTACCTCCATGGTTTATCCTGCTATATCCCACGAATTGGTAGGTGTAGTTGCCATAATTTTCGTTTTCTTCACATTCAGTATAAGACCGGCCTTTTCACTTTCGTCTTTCACCTTCAGTAAGAGTGTTTTCAATTTTTCTTCACTTTCTGCCAACAGGATCGTATCATCCGCGTACCTGAGGTTGTTTACATTTATCCCAGCTATTTTAATTCCTGTTATGAAGTTCTTTTTCTGATTCTTGTTTGGGACATACCGGCAAAGCAACTGCCGCTTGATTTCTCTCCCAAAGCGTAAATACAGGTCAACACTTTACTGACAGCAGATCTTACAGAGTTTCTCTCCTATTCTTCCGCAGGGTACCTACTACTGTGTGTCAATAGCTTACAATTCGTTCGCGACTGGTATAGGAACAAAATAGTTGTCCATCATCGCTACGTCTCTGTCTGTGTTGTCAGTGGGTCTAATTAGCAGTAACACCGCGTTCCCTGCATCAATGGGTATTTGACGTGGACCAGCAGGTTGTTTATCTGCATAAACGTCCATATTTAGGGTGTAAAAAATTATACCATCGCAGATTGCGCAATCATTTATACCGTATTTTGCCGACTTAATTGGAATGCACTATCCGACATCACAACCTTCACAAAATTCTTTCAACTTCTCGACTATTGTTGTCAATCGTCCTGCACATCCACTAACTCATAGAATATTTAATTGGCGTCACATTATCTGCGGCCTTCCTCTGCGCCCTGCTAGACTTGTTGACAGTATCAGTGTTCCATAATCATCCCAACTGTGATACTGTGTACTTCTCACTCCAGCAGGGTATAAAACACCAAGAGAAGCAAATAATTCTTAACTATCTGTATGTGCGCAGTCTCGAGAACTTTGAGAATAAGCTTCTGTCATTCGTCTAGTTCTTCGTTTGTGTATTTTACAGTGCTGTCTGTTACACTGTCTGGGAAAAATAATGTGCCAAATTCTGAGGAGCAGTTTTTGCTCGAGGGGCTCTATTCTTGAACCGTTGTGTTTTTTCATCCATGCTAAATACTTGTTAGCCCAGGGAAACTAGGAAAACTGGGAAAATAATTTATAAAGTTTTGAAATATTGGGAAACACTCATAGGGGATGTAGCAATAAGAAACAGAAAAGTTCCCACCCCTCCCCCCTTCCCAGAGCAGGTAAACATTCGCCTCGCGCCAACCCTTAATACATTTTTTTTTACCTTTTTCCATTTTTACAAAAAACAGTTCGCTTTCCGAAGTCTATTACGATGAAAATATGTGTACTTAAATTCTTCTTAAAGGAGGTCATGCGCATCTTTAAGCAAGGAAACCAGTTTTCGAAAAATTATATTTGGAAGAGTAAAAATTAATTATTCTATGAGTTTGGCATAATTTTAAGCTTTTTTCCTTTGCTTCTGCACAACCACTTGCCTTTTTTTACGTGTAGAAAGATGTGTGTAACAGATACACTTCAATACTAAAATGTGAAGATAAAAAAAGGAGGGAGTGAAATTCCTTTTAAAACTGACATCTATTGATTCAGAACAATTCTGCTGTACATTGTTTTGCTCTGTGTTACGCACGGTACTGAAAGTAGTATGAAATGATCGTGTGGCAGGGAGGCCCCATGTACGGTTTTCCAGCTGCTTAGAGCAAGTCTTTTTATTTGATGCCACATCGGCGACTTGCTCCTCGATGATGTTGAAATGGTGATAACAACACAACGCCCAGTCCCTAACCGGAAACAACGTTCGACCCAAGCGGGAATCGAGCCAGTGTCCTCTGAATGGTAGTCAGCAGCACTATCCACTCAGCAATGGTGGCACCTAAATATTTATATTACGATCTAAATCATTGGTCGTGAGAATGAAGAATTAGTATAGAATTCATCAACAGTAAGAGTTTTTATAAGACGTTTAAAATCATCGTATTTGCAACAACTTCACAACTAAAATGCCACGATATGTATTGAACATTATACAATTATTTACTGAAAACCATCCTCCAAATTTTCTGGCCAGTCACTGGGAGTACGCTAATGCAGTTCGTCCTCGACAGCTTTTACACATTGTTGCACAGCGTAAGCCAGCCCTCATACACTTGCATTTTCTTCCACATCGTTCCGTGTGATATCAGTAGTAATACACGTATCCTGTGCGGAGCGGCGGTCGTTTCACGGCAAGCGGAACAGTTTGATCCACGGCAAGCCCATTTTCTGGGCTCCAAGCTGTTCTGCAACCGCGGCTACAACTGTAGATGTACTCAGGAGGAGTGGAAGCTTACTGCGTCAGCAGTATATGACGAACGAGAAACTATGACAGCATTACTTGCCTGAAACACAAGTACATTTAGACGCTAGAATCTGCTATTCACGCTACTGTAGGAAGAGCAGAAACCCATATTAGAGACAGTTTCAACGATGTTTTTTGATCCCATCTTGGAAAACAAGTACACTGCAAGCCCCATGTTGCAATGAGGAGGTGAATGAACGAGACCTCGAAGCTGACACAGACGTTTGGGATATTGCTGTACGTTTTCTCAAGTGGGAATGTTCACTAATTTCTTCTTCGAGACAACCAGAACCGTTATAAATTCTTGTAACTTTTCAGAAACCGTTACGTCACCAATCCCGGTCAAGACAGTGGTATCTGTATAAGCAGCACTATGATGAGGACTCCATCACCGGAGTGTTCAGCCAATTTGTTTTTCAAATTTCTTATCATCAGTGTATCTCCTTCTGGAAGACACATTGATTTTCCGCAGTAAATCGAACAGTAAAAATAAACATTCCTCCAAAGAATATACAAAACTGCATATTTCGAGGAAGACAACGGACTTCCGCAGCTACTAAATTCAAAATACAGTACTGTTGTTGCGTCCTGCAACCTTTCTACCGAAATCACCATCCCGTTTCTCTAGTTTCTCAAGCAGTGTGAGTTTCAGAGTTAAAAAATCGCTAGTGCAGTGCATATAGCAAACTTCACACCGAATGTATCTATGTACAGTGGATGACTGCGTGGATATTCCGTTTTTGTAAGTAACAGCTCGATGTTTAAATATTTTTATGCTATGCTTTAAGCATACAGGTAAAAATACACATTCTGGTGACTTTAAAGTCCGCTAGTGTATAATTTTTCTATCGTTAGCAGGTTGACTAGAAATGTGTGGGAGCGACGACATATTCTACAAGAAAATCGCTAATGCTTTGCACATAGCATTCTTCACACCGAATGTATCTACGTACAGGCGATGACTGCGTGAATAATTAGTTTCCCTCCTAAGTAACAGTTCGATGTTTACATTTTTTTCATTATGCTTTAGAATACAGATAAAATTACACATTCTGGTGACATTGGATTGCGCTAATAATTGCATTTTCTTTCGTTACCAGGTTGACAAGAGATGTGTGGGAGCGGCGACATATTCTAGAAGAAAATCGCTAGTGCAGTGCACATAGCATTCTTACACCGAATGTATCTACCTACAGTGGATGACTGCCTGAATAATTAGTTTTCTGGGAAGTAAAAGTTCGATGTTTAAATTTTTCTCATTAGGGTTTAAGAATACAGAAAAAATTACACATTCTGGTGACTTTGGATTGCGCTAACGATTGCATTTTCTTTCGATAGCAGGTTGACAAGAGATGTGTGGGAGCGGCGACACATTCTACAAGAAAATCGCTAGTGCTTTGCACATAGCATTCTTCACACCGAATGTATCTACGTACAGTGGATGACTGCATGAATAATAAGTTTTTTTGGTAAGTAACAGCTCATGTTTAAATTTTTTCATTATGGTTTAAGAATACAGATAATATAACACGTTTTGGTGACTTAGGAGTGTGCTAATAATTGCGTTTTCTTTCGTTAGCAGGCTGACACGAGATATGTGGGAGCGGCGACATATTCTAGAAGAAAATCGCTAGTGCTGTGCACATAGCATTCTTCACACCGAATGTATCCGCGTACAGGGGATGACTGCGTGAATAATTAGTTTTCCTCCAAAGTAACAGCTAGATGTTTAAATTTCTTTAATTATGCTTTAGAATACAGATAAAATTACACATTGTGGTGACTTAGGAGTGTGCTATTGATTGCATTTTCTTTCGTTAGCAGGCTGACACGAGATATGTGGGAGCGGCGACATATTCTAGAAGAAAATCGCTAGTGCTGTGCACATAGCATTCTTCACACGGAATGTATCTGCGTACAGGGGATGACTGCGTGAAAAATTAGTTTTTTGGTAAGTAACAGCTCGATGTTTAAATTCTGTTCATTATGTATTAGTATAGAGATCAAATTACACATTCTGGTGACTTTGGATTGCGCTAATGATTGCATTTTCTTTCGTTAGCAGGTTGACAAGGGATATGTGGGAGCAGCGACATATTCTAGAAAAAAATCGCTAGTGCTGTGCACATAGCATTCTTCACACCGAATGTATCTACGTACAGGGGATGACAGCGTGAATAATTAGTTTTTTGGGAAGTAACAGCTCGATGTTTAAATTCTTTTCATTATGTATTAATATACAGATCAAATTACACATTCTGGTGACTTTGGATTGCACTAATGATTGCATTTTCTTTCGTTAGCAGGTTGACAAGGGATATGTGGGAGCGGCGACATATTCTAGAAAAAAATCGCTAGTGCTTTGCACATAGAATTCTTCACACCGAATGTATCTACGTACAGCGGATGACTGCATGAATAAGAAGATTTTTTGGTAAGTAACAACTCGATGTTTTAATTTTTTCATTATGGTTTAAGAATACAGATAATACTACACATTTTGGCGACTTAGGAGTGTGCTAGTGCTTCCAATTTCTTTCGTTAGCAGGCTGACACGAGATATGTGGGAGCGGCGACATATTCTAGAAGAAAATCGCTAGTGCTGTGCACATAGCATTCTTCACACCGAATGTATCTACGTACAGGGGATGACTGCGTGAATAATTAGTTTTTTGGTAAGTAACAGCTCGATGTTTAAATTCTGTTCATTATGTATTAGTATAGAGATCAAATTACACATTCTGGTGACTTTGGATTGCGCTAATGATTGCATTTTCTTTCGTTAGCAGGTTGACAAGGGATATGTGGGAGCAGCGACATATTCTAGAAAAAAATCGCTAGTGCTGTGCACATAGCATTCTTCACACCGAATGTATCTACGTACAGGGGATGACTGCGTGAATAATTAGTTTTTTGGTAAGTAACAGCTCGATGTTTAAATTCTGTTCATTATGTATTAGTATAGAGATCAAATTACACATTCTGGTGACTTTGGATTGCGCTAATGATTGCATTTTCTTTCGTTAGCAGGTTGACAAGGGATATGTGGGAGCAGCGACATATTCTAGAAAAAAATCGCTAGTGCTGTGCACATAGCATTCTTCACACCGAATGTATCTACGTACAGGGGATGACAGCGTGAATAATTAGTTTTTTGGGAAGTAACAGCTCGATGTTTAAATTCTTTTCATTATGTATTAATATACAGATCAAATTACACATTCTGGTGACTTTGGATTGCACTAATGATCGCATTTTCTTTCGTTAGCAGGTTGACAAGGGATATGTGGGAGCGGCGACATATTCTAGAAAAAAATCGCTAGTGCTGTGCACATAGCATTCTTCACACCGAATGTATCTACGTACAGGGGATGACTGCGTGAATAATTAGTTTTTTGGGAAGTAACAGCTCGATGTTTAAATTCTGTTCATTATGTATTAGTATAGAGATCAAATTACACATTCTGGTGACTTTGGATTGCGCTAATGTTTGCATTTTCTTTCGTTAGCAGGTTGACAAGGGATATGTGGGAGCAGCGACATATTCTAGAAAAAAATCGCTAGTGCTGTGCACATAGCATTCTTCACACCGAATGTATCTACGTACAGGGGATGACAGCGTGAATATTTAGTTTTTTGGGAAGTAACAGCTCGATGTTTAAATTCTTTTCATTATGTATTAATATACAGATCAAATTACACATTCTGGTGACTTTGGATTGCACTAATGATTGCATTTTCTTTCGTTAGCAGGTTGACAAGGGATATGTGGGAGCGGCGACATATTCTAGAAAAAAATCGCTAGTGCTTTGCACATAGCATTCTTCACACCGAATGTATCTACGTACAGTGGATGACAGCGTGAATAAATAGTTTTTTGGGAAGTAACAGCTCGATGTTTAAATTCTTTTCATTATGTTTTAGAATACAGATCAAATTACACATTCTGGTGACTTTGGTTTGCGTTAATGATTGCATTTTCTTTCGTTAGCAGGTTGACAAGGGAGGTGTGAGAGTGGTGACATATTCTAGAAGAAAATCGCTAGTGCTGTGCACATAGCATTCTTCACACCGAATGTATCTACGTACAGGGGATGACAGCGTGAATAATTAGTTTTTTGGGAAGTAACAGCTCGATGTTTAAATTTCATTCATTATGTTTTAGAATACAGATCAAATTACACATTCTGGTGACTTTGGATTGCGCTAATGATTGCATTTTCTTTCGTTAGCAGGTTGACAAGGGATATGTGGGAGCGGCGACATATTCTAGAAGAAAATCGCTAGTGCTGTGCACATAGCATTCTTCACACCGAATGTATCTACGTACAGGGGATGACTGCGTGAATAATTAGTTTTTTGGTAAGTAACAGCTCGATGTTTAAATTCTGTTCATTATGTATTAGTATAGAGATCAAATTACACATTCTGGTGACTTTGGATTGCGCTAATGATTGCATTTTCTTTCATTAGCAGGTTGACAAGGGATATGTGGGAGCAGCGACATATTCTAGAAAAAAATCGCTAGTGCTGTGCACATAGCATTCTTCACACCGAATGTATCTACGTACAGGGGATGACAGCGTGAATAATTAGTTTTTTGGGAAGTAACAGCTCGATGTTTAAATTTCATTCATTATGTTTTAGAATACAGATCAAATTACACATTCTGGTGACTTTGGATTGCGCTAATGATTGCATTTTCTTTCGTTAGCAGGTTGACAAGGGATATGTGGGAGCGGCGACATATTCTAGAAGAAAATCGCTAGTGCTGTGCACATAGCATTCTTCACACCGAATGTATCTACGTACAGGGGATGACTGCGTGAATAATTAGTTTTTTGGTAAGTAACAGCTCGAAGTTTAAATTCTGTTCATTATGTATTAGTATAGAGATCAAATTACACATTCTGGTGACTTTGGATTGCGCTAATGATTGCATTTTCTTTCGTTAGCAGGTTGACAAGGGATATGTGGGAGCAGCGACATATTCTAGAAAAAAATCGCTAGTGCTGTGCACATAGCATTCTTCACACCGAATGTATCTACGTACAGGGGATGACTGCGTGAATAATTAGTTTTTTGGTAAGTAACAGCTCGATGTTTAAATTCTGTTCATTATGTATTAGTATAGAGATCAAATTACACATTCTGGTGACTTTGGATTGCGCTAATGATTGCATTTTCTTTCGTTAGCAGGTTGACAAGGGATATGTGGGAGCAGCGACATATTCTAGAAAAAAATCGTTAGTGCTGTGCACATAGCATTCTTCACACCGAATGTATCTACGTACAGGGGATAACAGCGTGAATAATTAGTTTTTTGGGAAGTAACAGCTCGATGTTTAAATTCTTTTCATTATGTATTAATATACAGATCAAATTACACATTCTGGTGACTTTGGATTGCACTAATGATTGCATTTTCTTTCGTTAGCAGGTTGACAAGGGATATGTGGGAGCGGCGACATATTCTAGAAAAAAATTGCTAGTGCTGTGCACATAGCATTCTTCACACCGAATGTATCTACGTACAGGGGATGACTGCGTGAATAATTAGTATTTTGGGAAGTAACAGCTCGATGTTTAAATTCTGTTCATTATGTATTAGTATAGAGATCAAATTACACATTCTGGTGACTTTGGATTGCGCTAATGTTTGCATTTTCTTTCGTTAGCAGGTTGACAAGGGATATGTGGGAGCAGCGACATATTCTAGAAAAAAATCGCTAGTGCTGTGCACATAGCATTCTTCACACCGAATGTATCTACGTACAGGGGATGACAGCGTGAATATTTAGTTTTTTGGGAAGTAACAGCTCGATGTTTAAATTCTTTTCATTATGTATTAATATACAGATCAAATTACACATTCTGGTGACTTTGGATTGCACTAATGATTGCATTTTCTTTCGTTAGCAGGTTGACAAGGGATATGTGGGAGCGGCGACATATTCTAGAAAAAAATCGCTAGTGCTTTGCACATAGCATTCTTCACACCGAATGTATCTACGTACAGTGGATGACAGCGTGAATAATTAGTTTTTTGGGAAGTAACAGCTCGATGTTTAAATTTCATTCATTATGTTTTAGAATACAGATCAAATTACACATTCTGGTGACTTTGGATTGCGCTAATGATTGCATTTTCTTTCGTTAGCAGGTTGACAAGGGATATGTGGGAGCGGCGACATATTCTAGAAGAAAATCGCTAGTGCTGTGCACATAGCATTCTTCACACCGAATGTACCTACGTACAGGGGTAGACAGCGTGAATAAATAGTTTTTTGGGAAGTAACAGCTCGATGTTTAAATTCTTTTCATTATGTTTTAGAATACAGATCAAATTACACATTCTGGTGACTTTGGTTTGCGTTAATGATTGCATTTTCTTTCGTTAGCAGGTTGACAAGGGAGGTGTGAGAGTGGCAACATATTCTAGAAGAAAATCGCTAGTGCTGTGCACATAGCATTCTTCACACCGAATGTATCTACGTACAGGGGATGACAGCGTGAATAATTAGTTTTTTGGGAAGTAACTGCTCGATGTTTAAATTTCATTCATTATGTTTTAAAATACAGATCAAATTACACATTCTGGTGACTTTGGATTGCGCTAATGATTGCATTTTCTTTCGTTAGCAGGTTGACAAGGGATATGTGGGAGCGGCGACATATTCTAGAAAAAAATCGCTAGTGCTGTGCACATAGCATTCTTCACACCGAATGTATCTACGTACAGGGGATGACAGCGTGAATAATTATTTTGGGAAGTAACAGCTCGATGTTTGAATTCTTTTCGTTATGTATTAGTATACAGATCAAATTACACATTCTGGTGACTTTGGATTGCGCTAATGATAGCAATTTCTTTCGTTAGCAGGTTGACAAGGGATATGTGGGAGCGGCGACATATTCTAGAAGAAAATCGCTAGTGCTGTGCACATAGCATTCTTCACACCGAATGTATCTACGTACAGGGGATGACAGCGTGAATATTTAGTTTTTTGGGAAGTAACAGCTAGATGTTTAAATTCTTTTCATTATGTATTAATATACAGATCAAATTACACATTCTGGTGACTTTGGATTGCACTAATGATTGCATTTTCTTTCGTTAGCAGGTTGACAAGGGATATGTGGGAGCGGCGACATATTCTAGAAAAAAATCGCTAGTGCTTTGCACATAGCATTCTTCACACCGAATGTATCTACGTACAGTGGATGACAGCGTGAATAATTAGTTTTTTGGGAAGTAACAGCTCGATGTTTAAATTTCATTCATTATGTTTTAGAATACAGATCAAATTACACCTTCTGGTGACTTTGGATTGCGCTAATGATTGCATTTTCTTTCGTTAGCAGGTTGACAAGGGATATGTGGGAGCGGCGACATATTCTAGAAGAAAATCGCTAGTGCTGTGCACATAGCATTCTTCACACCGAATGTACCTACGTACAGGGGATGACAGCGTGAATAAATAGTTTTTTGGGAAGTAACAGCTCGATGTTTAAATTCTTTTCATTATGTATTAGTATACAGATCAAATTACACATTCTGGTGACTTTGGTTTGCGTTAATGATTGCATTTTCTTTCGTTAGCAGGTTGACAAGGGAGGTGTGAGAGTGGCGACATATTCTAGAAGAAAATCGCTAGTGCTGTGCACATAGCATTCTTCACACCGAATGTATCTACGTACAGGGGATGACAGCGTGAATAATTATTTTTTTGGGAAGTAACTGCTCGATGTTTAAATTTCATTCATTATGTTTTAAAATACAGATCAAATTACACATTCTGGTGACTTTGGATTGCGCTAATGATTGCATTTTCTTTCGTTAGCAGGTTGACAAGGGATATGTGGGAGCGGCGACATATTCTAGAAAAAAATCGCTAGTGCTGTGCACATAGCATTCTTCACACCGAATGTATCTACGTACAGGGGATGACAGCGTGAATAATTATTTTGGGAAGTAACAGCTCGATGTTTGAATTCTTTTCGTTATGTATTAGTATACAGATCAAATTACACATTCTGGTGACTTTGGATTGCGCTAATGATAGCAATTTCTTTCGTTAGCAGGTTGACAAGGGATATGTGGGAGCGGCGACATATTCTAGAAGAAAATCGCTAGTGCTGTGCACATAGCATTCTTCACACCGAATGTGTCTACGTACAGGGGATGACAGCGTGAATAATTAGTTATTTGGAAAGTAACAGCTAGATGTTTAAATTCTTTTCAGTATGTATTAGTATACAGATTATATTTTACATTCTGGTGACTTTGGATTGCGCTAATGATTGCATTTTCTTTCGTTAGCAGGTTGACAAGGGATATGTGGGAGCGGCGGCATATTCTAGAAAAAAATCGCCAGTGCTGTGCACATAGCATTCTTCACACCGAGTGTATCTACGTACAGGGGATGACTGCGTGAATAATTAGTTTTTTGGGAAGTAACAGCTTGATGTTTAAATTCTTTTCATTATGTTATTGAATACAGATCAAATTACACATTCTGTTGACTTTGGATTGCGCTAATGATTGCATTTTCTTTCGTTAGCAGGTTGACAAGGGATATGTGGGAGCGGCGACATATTCTAGAAGAAACTCGCTAGTGCTGTGCACATAGCATTCTTCACACCGAATGTATCTACGTACAGGGGATGACAGCGTGAATAGTTAGTTTTTTGGGAAGTAACAGCTCGATATTTAAATTCCTTTTATTATGTATTAGTATACAGATCAAATTACACATTCTGGTGACTTTGGATTGCGCTAATGATTGCATTTTCTTTCGTTTGCAGGTTGACAAGGGATATGTGGGAGCGGCGACATATTCTAGAGGAAAATCGCTAGTGCTGTGCACATAGCACTCTTCACACCGGATGTATCTACGTACCGGGGATGACAGCGTGAATAATTAGTTTTTTGGGAAGTAATAGCTAGATGTTTAAATTTTTTTCATTAAGCTTTAGAATACAGATGAAATTAAACATTCTGGTGACTTTGGATTGCGCTAATGATTGCATATTGTTTCGTTTGCAGGTTGACAAGAGATCTTTGGGAGCGGCGACATATTCTAGAAAAAAATCGCTAGTGCTGTGCACATAGCATTCTTCACACCGAATGTATCTGCGTACAGAGGATGACTGCGTGAATAATTAGTTTTTTGGTAAGTAACAGCTCGATGTTTAAATTTTTTTCATTATGATTTTGAAAACAGATGAAATTAAACATTCTGGTGACTTTGGATTGCGCTAATGATTGCATTTTCTTTCGTTTGCAGGTTGACAAGGGATATGTGGGAGCGGCGACATATTCTAGAAGAAAATCGCTAGTGCTGTGCACATAGCATTCTTCACACCGAATGTATCTACGTACAGGGGATGACAGCGTGAATAATTAGTTTTTTGGGAAGTAACAGCTCGATGTTTAAATTTCATTCACTATGTTTCAGAATACAGATCAAATTAGACATTCTGGTGACTTTGGATTGCGCTAATGATTGCATTTTCTTTCGTTTGCAGGTTGACAAGAGATGTGTGGGAGCGGCGACATATTCTAGAAGAAAATCGCTAGTGCTGTGCACATAGCATTCTTGACACCGAATGTATCTACGTACAGGGGATGACAGCGTGAATAATTAGTTTTTTGGTAAGTAACAGCTCGATGTTTAAATTTTTTCATTATGCTTTAGAATACAGACGAAATTAAACATTCTGGTGACTTTGGATTGCGCTAATGATTGCATTTTCTTTCGTTAGCAGGTTCACAAGGGATATGTGGGAGCGGCGACATATTCTAGAAGAAATTCGCTAGTGCTGTGCACATAGCATTCTTCACGCCGAATGTATCTACGTACAGGGGATGACAGCGTGAATAATTAGTTTTTTGGTAAGTAACAGCTCGATGTTTAAATTCTTTTCGTTATGTATTAGTATACAGATCAACTTACACATTCTGGTGACTTTGGATTGCGCTAATGATTGCATTTTCTTTCGTTTGCAGGTTGACAAGGGATATGTGGGAGGAGCGACATATTCTAGAAGAAAATCGCTAGTGCTGTGCACATAGCATTCTTCACGCCGAATGTCTCTACGTACAGGGGATGACAGCGTGAATAATTAGGTTTTTGGGTAAGTAACAGCTCGATGTTTAAATTTTTTCATTATGCTTTAGAATACAGACGAAATTAAACATTCTGGTGACTTTGGATTGCGCTAATGATTGCATTTTCTTTCGTTTGCAGGTTGACAAGAGATGTGTGGGAGCGGCGACATACTCTAGAAGAAAATCGCTAGTGCTGTGCACATAGCATTCTTGACACCGAATGTATCTACGTACAGGGGATGACAGCGTGAATAATTAGTTTTCTGGTAAGTAACAGCTCGATGTTTAAATTTTTTCATTACGCTTTAGAATACAGACGAAATTAAACATTCTGGTGACTTTGGATTGCGCTAATGATTGCATTTTCTTTCGTTAGCAGGTTCACAAGGGATATGTGGGAGCGGCGACATATTCTAGAAGAAATTCGCTAGTGCTGTGCACATAGCATTCTTCACGCCGAATGTATCTACGTACAGGGGATGACAGCGTGAATAATTAGTTTTTTGGTAAGTAACAGCTCGATGTTTAAATTCTTTTCGTTATGTATTAGTATACGGATCAACTTACACATTCTGGTGACTTTGGATTGCGCTAATGATTGCATTTTCTTTCGTTTGCAGGTTGACAAGGGATGTGTGGGAGCGGCGAAATATTCTAGAAAAAAATCGCTAGTGCTGTGCACATAGCATTCTTCACACCGAATGTATCTACGTACAGGGGATGACAGCGTGAATAATTAGGTTTTTGGGTAAGTAACAGCTCGATGTTTAAATTTTTTTCATTATGCTTTAGAATACAGATGAAATAAACATTCTGGTGACTTTGGATTGCGCTAATGATTGCATTTTCTTTCGTTTGCAGGTAGACAGGAGATGTGTGGGAGCGGCGACATATTCTAGAAAAAAATCGCTAGTGCTGTGCACATAGCATTCTTCACACCGAATGTATCTACGTACAGGGGATGACAGCTTGAATAATTGGTTTTTTGGGAAGTAACAGCTCGATGTTTAAATTCTTTTCATTATGTTTTAGAATACAGATCAAATTACACATTCTGGTGACTTTGGTTTCGCGTTAATGATTGCATTTTCTTTCGTTAGCAGGTTGACAAGGGAGGTGTGAGAGTGGCGACATATTCTAGAAGAAAATCGCTAGTGCTGTGCACATAGCATTCTTCACACCGAATGTATCTACGTACAGGGGATGACAGCGTGAATAATTAGTTTTTTGGGAAGTAACTGCTCGATGTTTAAATTTCATTCATTATGTTTTAAAATACAGATCAAATTACACATTCTGGTGACTTTGGATTGCGCTAATGATTGCATTTTCTTTCGTTAGCAGGTTGACAAGGGATATGTGGGAGCGGCGACATATTCTAGAAGAAACTCGCTAGTGCTGTGCACATAGCATTCTTCACACCGAATGTATCTACGTACAGGGGATGACAGCGTGAATAGTTAGTTTTTTGGGAAGTAACAGCTCGATATTTAAATTCCTTTTATTATGTATTAGTATACAGATCAAATTACACATTCTGGTGACTTTGGATTGCGCTAATGATTGCATTTTCTTTCGTTTTCAGGTTGACAAGGGATATGTGGGAGCGGCGACATATTCTAGAGGAAAATCGCTAGTGCTGTGCACATAGCATTCTTCACACCGGATGTATCTACGTACCGGGGATGACAACGTGAATAATTAGTTTTTTAGGAAGTAATAGCTAGATGTTTAAATTTTTTTCATTAAGCTTTAGAATACAGATGAAATTAAACATTCTGGTGACTTTGGATTGCGCTAATGATTGCATTTTGTTTCGTTTGCAGGTTGACAAGAGATCTTTGGGAGCGGCGACATATTCTAGAAGAAAATCGCTAGTGCTGTGCACATAGCATTCTTCACACCGAATGTATCTGCGTACAGAGGATGACTGCGTGAATAATTAGTTTTTTGGTAAGTAACAGCTCGATGTTTAAATTTTTTTCATTATGATTTAGAAAACAGATGAAATTAAACATTCTGGTGACTTTGGATTGCGCTAATGATTGCATTTTCCTTCGTTTGCATGTTGACAAGGGATATGTGGGAGCGGCGACATATTCTAGAAGAAAATCGCTAGTGCTGTGCACATAGCATTCTTCACACCGAATGTATCTACGTACTGGGGACGACAGCGTGAATAATTATTTTGGGAAGTAACAGCTCGATGTTTAAATTCTTTTCATTATGTATTAGTATACAGATCAAATTACACATTCTGGTGACTTTGGGTTGCGCTAATGATTGCATTTTCTTTCGTTAGCAGGTTGACAAGGGATATGTGGGAGCAGCGACATATTCTAGAAGAAAATCGCTAGTGCTGTGCACATAGCATTCTTCACGCCGAATGTCTCTACGTACAGGGGATGACAGCGTGAATAATTAGGTTTTTGGGTAAGTAACAGCTCGATGTTTAAATTCTGTTCATTATGCTTTAGAATACAGACGAAATTAAACATTGTGGTGACTTTGGATTGCGCTAATGATTGCATTTTCTTTCGTTTGCAGGTTGACAAGAGATGTGTGGGAGCGGCGACGTATTCTAGAAGAAAATCGCTAGTGCTGTGCACATAGCAATCTTGACACCGAATGTATCTACGTACAGGGGATGACAGCGTGAATAATTAGTTTTTTGGTAAGTAACAGCTCGATGTTTAAATTTTTTCATTAGGCTTTAGAATACAGACGAAATTAGACATTCTGGTGACTTTGGAATGCGCTAATGATTGCATATTCTTTCGTTAGCAGGTTGACAAGGGATATGAGGGAGCGGCGACATATTCTAGAAAAAAATCGCTAGTGCTGTGCACATAGCATTCTTCACACCGAATGTATCTACGTACAGGGGATGACAGCGTGAATAATTAGTTTTTTGGTAAGTAACAGCTCGATGTTTAAATTCATTTCATTATGTATTAGTATACAGATCAAATTACACATTCTGGTGACTTTGGATTGCGCTAATGATTGCATTTTCTTTCGTTTGCAGGTTGACAAGAGATGTGTGGGAGCGGCGAAATATTGTAGAAAAAAATCGCTAGTGCTGTGCACATAGCATTCTTCACACCGAATGTATCTACGTACAGGGGATGACAGCGTGAATAATTAGGTTTTTGGGTAAGTAACAGCTCGATGTTTAAATTATTTTCATTATGCTTTAGAATACAGATGAAATAAACATTCTGGTGACTTTGGATTGCGCTAATGATTGCATTTTCTGTCGTTTGCAGGTTGACAAGAGATGTGTGGGAGCGGCGACATATTCTAGAAAAAAATCGCTAGTGCTGTGCACATAGCATTCTTCACACCGAATGTATCTACGTACAGGGGATGACAGCGTGAATAATTAGTTTTTTGGTAAGTAACAGCTCGATGTTTAAATTCTTTTCATTATATATTAGTATACAGATAAAATTACACATACTGCTGACTTTGGACTGCGCTAATGATTGCATTTTCTTTCGTTAGCAGGTTGACAAGGGATATGTGGGAGCGGCGACATATTCTAGAAGAAAATCGCTAGTGCTGTGCACATAGCATTCTTCACACCGAATGTATCTGCGTACAGGGGATGACAGCGTGAATAATTAGTTTTTTGGTAAGTAACAGCTCGATGTTTAAATTCTTTTCATTATGTATTAGTATACAGATCAAATTACACATTCTGGTGGCTTTGGATTGCGCTAATGATTGCATTTTCTTTCGTTAGCAGGTTGACAAGGGATATGTGGGAGCGGCGACATATTCTAGAAAAAAATCGCTAGTGCTGTGCACATAGCATTCTTCACACCGAATGTATCTACGTACAGGGGATGACAGCGTGAATAATTAGGTTTTTGGGTAAGTAACAGCTCGATGTTTAAATTTTTTTCATTATGCTTTAAAATACAGACGAAATTAAACATTCTTGTGACTTTGGATTGCGCTAATGATTGCATTTTCTTTCGTTAGCAGGTTGACAAGGGATATGTGGGAGCAGCGACATATTCTAGAAAAAAATCGCTAGTGCTGTGCACATAGCATTCTTCACACCGAATGTATCTGCGTACAGGGGATGACAGCGTGAATAATTAGTTTTTTGGTAAGTAACAGCTCGATGTTTAAATTCTTTTCATTATGTATTAGTATACAGATCAAATTACACATTCTGGTGACTTTGGATTGCGCTAATGATTGCATTTTCTTTCGTTAGCAGGTTGACAAGGGATATGTGGGAGCGGCGACATATTCTAGAAGAAAATCGCTAGTGCTTTGCACATAGCATTCTTCACACCGAATGTATCTACGTACAGGGGATGACAGCGTGAATAATTAGTATTTTGGTAAGTAACAGCTCGATGTTTAAATTCTTTTCATTATGTATTAGTATACAGATCAAATTACACATTCTGGTGACTTTGGATTGCGCTAATGATTGCATTTTCTTTCGTTAGCAGGTTGACAAGGGATATGTGGGAGCAGCGACATATTCTAGAAAAAAATCGCTAGTACTGTGCACATAGCATTCTTCACACCGAATGTATCTACGTACAGGGGATGACAGCGTGAATAATTAGGTTTTTGGGTAAGTAACAGCTCGATGTTTAAATTCTGTTCATTATGTATTAGTATAGAGATCAAATTACACATTCTGGTGACTTTGGATTGCGCTAATGATTGCATTTTCTTTCGTTAGCAGGTTGACAAGGGATATGTGGGAGCAGCGACATATTCTAGAAAAAAATCGCTAGTGCTGTGCACATAGCATTCTTCACACCAAATGTATCTACGTACAGGGGATGACAGCGTGAATAATTAGTTTTTTGGGAAGTAACAGCTCGATGTTTAAATTCTTTTCATTATGTATTAATATACAGATCAAATTACACATTCTGGTGACTTTGGATTGCACTAATGATTGCATTTTCTTTCGTTAGCAGGTTGACAAGGGATATGTGGGAGCGGCGACATATTCTAGAAAAAAATTGCTAGTGCTGTGCACATAGCATTCTTCACAGCGAATGTATCTACGTACAGGGGATGACTGCGTGAATAATTAGTTTTTTGGTAAGTAACAGCTCGATGTTTAAATTCTGTTCATTATGTATTAGTATAGAGATCAAATTACACATTCTGGTGACTTTGGATTGCGCTAATGATTGCATTTTCTTTCGTTAGCAGGTTGACAAGGGATATGTGGGAGCAGCGACATATTCTAGAAAAAAATCGCTAGTGCTGTGCACATAGCATTCTTCACACCGAATGTATCTACGTACAGGGGATGACAGCGTGAATAATTAGTTTTTTGGTAAGTAACAGCTCGATGTTTAAATTCTTTTCATTATGTATTAATATACAGATCAAATTACACATTCTGGTGACTTTGGATTGCACTAGTGATTGCATTTTCTTTCGTTAGCAGGTTGACAAGGGATATGTGGGAGCGGCGACATATTCTAGAAAAAAATCGCTAGTGCTTTGCACATAGCATTCTTCACACCGAATGTATCTACGTACAGTGGATGACAGCGTGAATAAATAGTTTTTTGGGAAGTAACAGCTCGATGTTTAAATTCTTTTCATTATGTTTTAGAATACAGATCAAATTACACATTCTGGTGACTTTGGTTTGCGTTAATGATTGCATTTTCTTTCGTTAGCAGGTTGACAAGGGAGGTGTGAGAGTGGCGACATATTCTAGAAGAAAATCGCTAGTGCTGTGCACATAGCATTCTTCACACCGAATGTATCTACGTACAGGGGATGACAGCGTGAATAATTAGTTTTTTGGGAAGTAACAGCTCGATGTTTAAATTTCATTCATTATGTTTCAGAATACAGATCAAATTACACATTCTGGTGACTTTGGATTGCGCTAATGATTGCATTTTCTTTCGTTAGCAGGTTGACAAGGGATATGTGGGAGCGGCGACATATTCTAGAAGAAAATCGCTAGTGCTGTGCACATAGCATTCTTCACACCGAATGTATCTACGTACAGGGGATGACAGCGTGAATAAATAGTTTTTTGGGAAGTAACAGCTCGATGTTTAAATTCTTTTCATTATGTTTTAGAATACAGATCAAATTACACATTCTGGTGACTTTGGTTTGCGTTAGTGATTGCATTTTCTTTCGTTAGCAGGTTGACAAGGGAGGTGTGAGAGTGGCGACATATTCTAGAAGAAAATCGCTAGTGCTGTGCACATAGCATTCTTCACACCGAATGTATCTACGTACAGGGGATGACAGCGTGAATAATTAGTTTTTTGGGAAGTAACTGCTCGATGTTTAAATTTCATTCATTATGTTTTAGAATACAGATCAAATTACACATTCTGGTGACTTTGGATTGCGCTAATGATTGCATTTTCTTTCGTTAGCAGGTTGACAAGGGATATGTGGGAGCGGCGACATATTCCAGAAAAAAATCGCTAGTGCTGTGCACATAGCATTCTTCACACCGAATGTATCTACGTACAGGGGATGAAAGCGTGAATAATTATTTTGGGAAGTAACAGCTCGATGTTTGAATTCTTTTCGTTATGTATTAGTATACAGATCAAATTACACATTCTGGTGACTTTGGATTGCGCTAATGATAGCAATTTCTTTCGTTAGCAGGTTGACAAGGGATATGTGGGAGCGGCGACATATTCTAGAAAATAATCGCTAGTGCTGTGCACATAGCATTCTTCACACCGAATGTGTCTACGTACAGGGGATGACAGCGTGAATAATTAGTTATTTGGAAAGTAACAGCTAGATGTTTAAATTCTTTTCATTATGTATTAGTATACAGATTATATTTTACATTCTGGTGACTTTGGATTGCGCTAATGATTGCATTTTCTTTCGTTAGCAGGTTGACAAGGGATATGTGGGAGCGGCGACATATTCTAGAAAAAAATCGCTAGTGCTGTGCACATAGCATTCTTCACACCGAGTGTATCTACGTACAGAGGATGACTGCGTGAATAATTAGTTTTTTGGGAAGTAACAGCTCGATGTTTAAATTCTTTTCATTATGTTATTGAATACAGATCAAATTACACATTCTGTTGACTTTGGATTGCGCTAATGATTGCATTTCCTTTCGTTAGCAGGTTGACAAGGGATATGTGGGAGCGGCGACATATTCTAGAAGAAACTCGCTAGTGCTGTGCACATAGCATTCTTCACACCGAATGTATCTACGTACAGTGGATGACAGCGTGAATAAATAGTTTTTTGGGAAGTAACAGCTCGATGTTTAAATTCTTTTCATTATGTTTTAGAATACAGATCAAATTACACATTCTGGTGACTTTGGTTTGCGTTAATGATTGCATTTTCTTTCGTTAGCAGGTTGACAAGGGAGGTGTGAGAGTGGCGACATATTCTAGAAGAAAATCGCTAGTGCTGTGCACATAGCATTCTTCACACCGAATGTATCTACGTACAGGGGATGACAGCGTGAATAATTAGTTTTTTGGGAAGTAACAGCTCGATGTTTAAATTTCATTCATTATGTTTCAGAATACAGATCAAATTAGACATTCTGGTGACTTTGGATTGCGCTAATGATTGCATTTTCTTTCGTTAGCAGGTTGACAAGGGATATGTGGGAGCGGCGACATATTCTAGAAGAAAATCGCTAGTGCTGTGCACATAGCATTCTTCACACCGAATGTATCTACGTACAGGGGATGACAGCGTGAATAAATAGTTTTTTGGGAAGTAACAGTTCGATGTTTAAATTCTTTTCATTATGATTTAGAATACAGATCAAATTACACATTCTGGTGACTTTGGTTTGCGTTAATGATTGCATTTTCTTTCGTTAGCAGGTTGACAAGGGAGGTGTGAGAGTGGCGACATATTCTAGAAGAAAATCGCTAGTGCTGTGCACATAGCATTCTTCACACCGTATGTATCTACGTACAGGGGATGACAGCGTGAATAATTAGTTTTTTGGGAAGTAACTGCTCGATGTTTAAATTTCATTCATTATGTTTTAGAATACAGATCAAATTACACATTCTGGTGACTTTGGATTGCGCTAATGATTGCATTTTCTTTCGTTAGCAGGTTGACAAGGGATATGTGGGAGCGGCGACATATTCTAGAAAAAAATCGCTAGTGCTGTGCACATAGCATTCTTCACACCGAATGTATCTACGTACAGGGGATGAAAGCGTGAATAATTATTTTGGGAAGTAACAGCTCGATGTTTGAATTCTTTTCGTTATGTATTAGTATACAGATCAAATTACACATTCTGGTGACTTTGGATTGCACTAATGATAGCAATTTCTTTCGTTAGCAGGTTGACAAGGGATATGTGGGAGCGGCGACATATTCTAGAAAATAATCGCTAGTGCTGTGCACATAGCATTCTTCACACCGAATGTGTCTACGTACAGGGGATGACAGCGTGAATAATTAGTTATTTGGAAAGTAACAGCTAGATGTTTAAATTCTTTTCATTATGTATTAGTATACAGATTATATTTTACATTCTGGTGACTTTGGATTGCGCTAATGATTGCATTTTCATTCGTTAGCAGGTTGACAAGGGATATGTGGGAGCGGCGACATATTCTAGAAAAAAATCGCTAGTGCTGTGCACATAGCATTCTTCACACCGAGTGTATCTACGTACAGGGGATGACAGCGTGAATAATTAGGTTTTTGGGTAAGTAACAGCTCGATGTTTAAATTCTGTTCATTATGTATTAGTATAGAGATCAAATTACACATTCTGGTGACTTTGGATTGCGCTAATGATTGCATTTTCTTTCGTTAGCAGGTTGACAAGGGATATGTGGGAGCAGCGACATATTCTAGAAAAAAATCGCTAGTGCTGTGCACATAGCATTCTTCACACCAAATGTATCTACGTACAGGGGATGACAGCGTGAATAATTAGTTTTTTGGGAAGTAACAGCTCGATGTTTAAATTCTTTTCATTATGTATTAATATACAGATCAAATTACACATTCTGGTGACTTTGGATTGCACTAATGATTGCATTTTCTTTCGTTAGCAGGTTGACAAGGGATATGTGGGAGCGGCGACATATTCTAGAAAAAAATTGCTAGTGCTGTGCACATAGCATTCTTCACAGCGAATGTATCTACGTACAGGGGATGACTGCGTGAATAATTAGTTTTTTGGTAAGTAACAGCTCGATGTTTAAATTCTGTTCATTATGTATTAGTATAGAGATCAAATTACACATTCTGGTGACTTTGGATTGCGCTAATGATTGCATTTTCTTTCGTTAGCAGGTTGACAAGGGATATGTGGGAGCAGCGACATATTCTAGAAAAAAATCGCTAGTGCTGTGCACATAGCATTCTTCACACCGAATGTATCTACGTACAGGGGATGACAGCGTGAATAATTAGTTTTTTGGTAAGTAACAGCTCGATGTTTAAATTCTTTTCATTATGTATTAATATACAGATCAAATTACACATTCTGGTGACTTTGGATTGCACTAGTGATTGCATTTTCTTTCGTTAGCAGGTTGACAAGGGATATGTGGGAGCGGCGACATATTCTAGAAAAAAATCGCTAGTGCTTTGCACATAGCATTCTTCACACCGAATGTATCTACGTACAGTGGATGACAGCGTGAATAAATAGTTTTTTGGGAAGTAACAGCTCGATGTTTAAATTCTTTTCATTATGTTTTAGAATACAGATCAAATTACACATTCTGGTGACTTTGGTTTGCGTTAATGATTGCATTTTCTTTCGTTAGCAGGTTGACAAGGGAGGTGTGAGAGTGGCGACATATTCTAGAAGAAAATCGCTAGTGCTGTGCACATAGCATTCTTCACACCGAATGTATCTACGTACAGGGGATGACAGCGTGAATAATTAGTTTTTTGGGAAGTAACAGCTCGATGTTTAAATTTCATTCATTATGTTTCAGAATACAGATCAAATTACACATTCTGGTGACTTTGGATTGCGCTAATGATTGCATTTTCTTTCGTTAGCAGGTTGACAAGGGATATGTGGGAGCGGCGACATATTCTAGAAGAAAATCGCTAGTGCTGTGCACATAGCATTCTTCACACCGAATGTATCTACGTACAGGGGATGACAGCGTGAATAAATAGTTTTTTGGGAAGTAACAGCTCGATGTTTAAATTCTTTTCATTATGTTTTAGAATACAGATCAAATTACACATTCTGGTGACTTTGGTTTGCGTTAGTGATTGCATTTTCTTTCGTTAGCAGGTTGACAAGGGAGGTGTGAGAGTGGCGACATATTCTAGAAGAAAATCGCTAGTGCTGTGCACATAGCATTCTTCACACCGAATGTATCTACGTACAGGGGATGACAGCGTGAATAATTAGTTTTTTGGGAAGTAACTGCTCGATGTTTAAATTTCATTCATTATGTTTTAGAATACAGATCAAATTACACATTCTGGTGACTTTGGATTGCGCTAATGATTGCATTTTCTTTCGTTAGCAGGTTGACAAGGGATATGTGGGAGCGGCGACATATTCCAGAAAAAAATCGCTAGTGCTGTGCACATAGCATTCTTCACACCGAATGTATCTACGTACAGGGGATGAAAGCGTGAATAATTATTTTGGGAAGTAACAGCTCGATGTTTGAATTCTTTTCGTTATGTATTAGTATACAGATCAAATTACACATTCTGGTGACTTTGGATTGCGCTAATGATAGCAATTTCTTTCGTTAGCAGGTTGACAAGGGATATGTGGGAGCGGCGACATATTCTAGAAAATAATCGCTAGTGCTGTGCACATAGCATTCTTCACACCGAATGTGTCTACGTACAGGGGATGACAGCGTGAATAATTAGTTATTTGGAAAGTAACAGCTAGATGTTTAAATTCTTTTCATTATGTATTAGTATACAGATTATATTTTACATTCTGGTGACTTTGGATTGCGCTAATGATTGCATTTTCTTTCGTTAGCAGGTTGACAAGGGATATGTGGGAGCGGCGACATATTCTAGAAAAAAATCGCTAGTGCTGTGCACATAGCATTCTTCACACCGAGTGTATCTACGTACAGAGGATGACTGCGTGAATAATTAGTTTTTTGGGAAGTAACAGCTCGATGTTTAAATTCTTTTCATTATGTTATTGAATACAGATCAAATTACACATTCTGTTGACTTTGGATTGCGCTAATGATTGCATTTCCTTTCGTTAGCAGGTTGACAAGGGATATGTGGGAGCGGCGACATATTCTAGAAGAAACTCGCTAGTGCTGTGCACATAGCATTCTTCACACCGAATGTATCTACGTACAGTGGATGACAGCGTGAATAAATAGTTTTTTGGGAAGTAACAGCTCGATGTTTAAATTCTTTTCATTATGTTTTAGAATACAGATCAAATTACACATTCTGGTGACTTTGGTTTGCGTTAATGATTGCATTTTCTTTCGTTAGCAGGTTGACAAGGGAGGTGTGAGAGTGGCGACATATTCTAGAAGAAAATCGCTAGTGCTGTGCACATAGCATTCTTCACACCGAATGTATCTACGTACAGGGGATGACAGCGTGAATAATTAGTTTTTTGGGAAGTAACAGCTCGATGTTTAAATTTCATTCATTATGTTTCAGAATACAGATCAAATTAGACATTCTGGTGACTTTGGATTGCGCTAATGATTGCATTTTCTTTCGTTAGCAGGTTGACAAGGGATATGTGGGAGCGGCGACATATTCTAGAAGAAAATCGCTAGTGCTGTGCACATAGCATTCTTCACACCGAATGTATCTACGTACAGGGGATGACAGCGTGAATAAATAGTTTTTTGGGAAGTAACAGTTCGATGTTTAAATTCTTTTCATTATGATTTAGAATACAGATCAAATTACACATTCTGGTGACTTTGGTTTGCGTTAATGATTGCATTTTCTTTCGTTAGCAGGTTGACAAGGGAGGTGTGAGAGTGGCGACATATTCTAGAAGAAAATCGCTAGTGCTGTGCACATAGCATTCTTCACACCGTATGTATCTACGTACAGGGGATGACAGCGTGAATAATTAGTTTTTTGGGAAGTAACTGCTCGATGTTTAAATTTCATTCATTATGTTTTAGAATACAGATCAAATTACACATTCTGGTGACTTTGGATTGCGCTAATGATTGCATTTTCTTTCGTTAGCAGGTTGACAAGGGATATGTGGGAGCGGCGACATATTCTAGAAAAAAATCGCTAGTGCTGTGCACATAGCATTCTTCACACCGAATGTATCTACGTACAGGGGATGAAAGCGTGAATAATTATTTTGGGAAGTAACAGCTCGATGTTTGAATTCTTTTCGTTATGTATTAGTATACAGATCAAATTACACATTCTGGTGACTTTGGATTGCACTAATGATAGCAATTTCTTTCGTTAGCAGGTTGACAAGGGATATGTGGGAGCGGCGACATATTCTAGAAAATAATCGCTAGTGCTGTGCACATAGCATTCTTCACACCGAATGTGTCTACGTACAGGGGATGACAGCGTGAATAATTAGTTATTTGGAAAGTAACAGCTAGATGTTTAAATTCTTTTCATTATGTATTAGTATACAGATTATATTTTACATTCTGGTGACTTTGGATTGCGCTAATGATTGCATTTTCATTCGTTAGCAGGTTGACAAGGGATATGTGGGAGCGGCGACATATTCTAGAAAAAAATCGCTAGTGCTGTGCACATAGCATTCTTCACACCGAGTGTATCTACGTACAGGGGATGACTGCGTGAATAATTAGTTTTTTGGGAAGTAACAGCTCGATGTTTAAATTCTTTTCATTATGTTATTGAATACAGATCAAATTACACATTCTGTTGACTTTGGATTGCGCTAATGATTGCATTTCCTTTCGTTAGCAGGTTGACAAGGGATATGTGGGAGCGGCGACATATTCTAGAAGAAACTCGCTAGTGCTGTGCACATAGCATTTTTCACACCGAATGTATCTACGTACAGGGGATGACAGCGTGAATAGTTAGTTTTTTGGGAAGTAACAGCTCGATATTTAAATTCCTTTTATTATGTATTAGTATACAGATCAAATTACACATTCTGGTGACTTTGGATATCGCTATTGATTGCATTTTCTTTCGTTTGCAGGTTGACAAGGGATATGTGGGAGCGCCGACACATTCTAGAGGAAAATCGCTAGTGCTGTGCACATAGCATTCTTCACACCGGATGTATCTACGTACCGGGGATGACAGCGTGAATAATTAGTTTTTTGGGAAGTAATAGCTAGATGTTTAAATTTTTTTCATTAAGCTTTAGAATACGGATGAAATTAAACATTCTGGTGACTTTGGATTGCGCTAATGATTGCATTTTGTTTCGTTTGCAGGTTGACAAGAGATCTTTGGGAGCGGCGACATATTCTAGAAAAAAATCGCTAGTGCTGTGCACATAGCATTCTTCACACCGAATGTATCTGCGTACAGAGGATGACTGCGTGAATAATTAGTTTTTTGGTAAGTAACAGCTCGATGTTTAAATTTTTTTCATTATGATTTAGAAAACAGATGAAATTAAACATTCTGGTGACTTTGGATTGCGCTAATGATTGCATTTTCTTTCGTTTGCAGGTTGACAAGGGATATGTGGGAGCGGCGACATATTCTAGAAGAAAAATCGCTAGTGCTGTGCACATAGCATTCTTCACACCGAATGTATCTACGTACAGGGGACGACAGCGTGAATAATTATTTTGGGAAGTAACAGCTCGATGTTTAAATTCTTTTCATTATGTATTAGTATACAGATCAAATTACACATTCTGGTGACTTTGGATTGCGCTAATGATTGCATTTTCTTTCGTTTGCAGGTTGACAAGAGATGTGTGGGAGCGGCGAAATATTCTAGAAAAAAATCGCTAGTGCTGTGCACATAGCATTCTTCACACCGAATGTATCTACGTACAGGGGATGACAGCGTGAATAATTAGGTTTTTGGGTAAGTAACAGCTCAATGTTTAAATTTTTTTCGTTATGCTTTAGAATACAGATGAAATAAACATTCTGGTGACTTTGGATTGCGCTAATGATTGCATTTTCCTTCGGTTTGCCAGGTTGACAAGAGATGTGTGGGAGCGGCGACATATTCTAGAAAAAAATCGCTAGTGCTGTGCACATAGCATTCTTCACACCGAATGTATCTACGTACAGGGGATGACAGCGTGAATAATTAGTTTTTTGGTAAGTAACAGCTCGATGTTTAAATTCTTTTCATTATATATTAGTATACAGATAAAATTACAGATACTGGTGACTTTGGATTGCGCTAATGATTGCATTTCCTTTCGTTAGCAGGTTGACAAGGGATATGTGGGAGCGGCGACATATTCTAGAAGACAATCGCTAGTGCTGTGCACATAGCATTCTTCACACCGAATGTATCTGCGTACAGGGGATGACAGCCGTGAATAATTAGTTTTTTGGTAAGTAACATCTCGATGTTTAAATTCTTTTCATTATGTATTAGTATACAGATCAAATTACACATTCTGGTGACTTTGGATTGCGCTAATGATCGCATTTTCTTTCGTTAGCAGGTTGACAAGGGATATGTGGGAGCAGCGACATATTCTAGAAAAAAATCGCTGGTGCTGTACACATAGCATTCTTCACACCGAATGTATCTACGTACAGGGGATGACAGCGTGAATAATTAGGTTTTTGGGTAAGTAACAGCTCGATGTTTAAATTTTTTTCATTATGCTTTAAAATACAGACGAAATTAAACATTCTTGTGACTTTGGATTGCGCTAATGATTGCATTTTCTTTCGTTAGCCGGTTGACAAGGGATATGTGGGAGCAGCGACATATTCTAGAAAAAAATCGCTAGTGCTGTGCACATAGCATTCTTCACACCGAATGTATCTGCGTACAGGGGATGACAGCGTGAATAATTAGTTTTTTGGTAAGTAACAGCTCGATGTTTAAATTCTGTTCATTATGTATTAGTATACAGATCAAATTACACATTCTGGTGACTTTGGATTGCGCTAATGATTGCATTTTCTTTCGTTAGCAGGTTGACAAGGGATATGTGGGAGCGGCGACATATTCTAGAAGAAAATCGCTAGTGCTGTGCACATAGCATTCTTCACACCGAATGTATCTACGTACAGGGGATGACAGCGTGAATAATTAGTTTTTTGGTAAGTAACAGCTCGATGTTTAAATTCTTTTCATTATGTATTAGTATACAGATCAAATTACACATTCTGGTGACTTTGGATTGCGCTAATGATTCCATTTTCTTTCGTTAGCAGGTTGACAAGGAATATGTGGGAGCAGCGACATATTCTAGAAAAAAATCGCTAGTGCTGTGCACATAGCATTCTTCACACCGAATGTATCTACGTACAGGGGATGACAGCGTGAATTATTAGGTTTTTGGGTAAGTAACAGCTCGATGTTTAAATTTTTTTCATTATGCTTTAGAATACAAATGAAATTAAACATTCTGGTGACTTTGGATTGCCTTATGATTGCATTTTCTTTCGTTTGCAGGTTGACAAGAGATGTGTGGGAGCGGCGACATATTCTAGAAAAAAATCGCTAGTGCTGTGCACATAGCATTGTTCACACCAAATGTATCTGCGTACAGGGGATGACAGCGTGAATAATTAGTTTTTTGGTAAGTAACAGCTCGATGTTTAAATTCTTTTCATTATGTATTAGTATACAGATCAAATTACACATTCTGGTGACTTTGGATTGCGCTAATGATTGCATTTTCTTTCGTTAGCAGGTTGACAAGGGATATGTGGGAGCGGCGACATATTCTAGAAGAAAATCGCTAGTGCTGTGCACATAGCATTCTTCACACCGAATGTATCTACGTACAGGGGATGACAGCGTGAATAATTAGTTTTTTGGTAAGTAACAGCTCGATGTTTAAATTCTTTTCATTGAGTATTAGTATACAGATCAAATTACACATTCTGGTGACTTTGGATTGCGCTAATGATTGCATTTTCTTTCGTTAGCAGGTTGACAAGGGATATGTGTGAGCAGCGACATATTCTAGAAAAAAATCGCTAGTACTGTGCACGTAGCATTCTTCACACCGAATGTATCTACGTACAGGGGATGACAGCGTGAATAATTAGGTTTTTGGGTAAGTAACAGCTCGATGTTTAAATTTTTTTCATTATGCTTTAGAATACAGATGAAATTAAACATTCTGGTGACTTTGGATTGCGCTAATGATTGCATTTTCTTTCGTTTGCAGGTTGACAAGAGATGTGTGGGAGCGGCGACATATTCTAGAAAAAAATCGCTAGTGCTGTGCACATAGCATTCTTCACACCGAATGTATCTACGTACAGGGGATGACAGCGTGAATAATTAGTTTTTTGGTAAGTAACAGCTCGATGTTTAAATTCTTTTCATTATGTATTAGTATACAGATCAAATTACACATTCTGGTGACTTTGGATTGCGCTAATGATTGCATTTTCTTTCGTTAGCAGGTTGACAAGGGATATGTGGGAGCAGCGACACATTCTAGAAAAAAATCTCTGGTGCTGTACACATAGCATTCTTCACACCGAATGTATCTACGTACAGGGGATGACAGCGTGAATAATTAGGTTTTTGGGTAAGTAACAGCTCGATGTTTAAATTTTTTTCATTATGCTTTAAAATACAGACGAAATTAAACACTCTTGTGACTTTGGATTGCGCTAATGATTGCATTTTCTTTCGTTAGCAGGTTGACAAGGGATATGTGGGAGCAGCTACATATTCTAGAAAAAAATCGCTAGTGCTGTGCACATAGCATTCTTCACACCGAATGTATCTGCGTACAGGGGATGACAGCGTGAATAATTAGTTTTTTGGTAAGTAACAGCACGATGTTTAAATTCTTTTCATTATGTATTAGTATACAGATCAAATTACACATTCTGGTGACTTTGGATTGCGCTAATGATTGCATTTTCTTTCGTTAGCAGGTTGACAAGGGATATGTGGGAGCGGCGACATATTCTAGAAGAAAATCGCTAGTGCTGTGCACATAGCATTCTTCACACCGAGTGTATCTACGTACAGGGGATGACAGCGTGAATAATTAGTTTTTTGGTAAGTAACAGCTCGATGTTTAAATTCTTTTCATTATGTATTAGTATACAGATCAAATTACACATTCTGGTGGCTTTGGATTGCGCTAATGATTGCATTTTCTTTCGTTAGCATGTTGACAAGGGATATGTGGGAGCAGCGACATATTCTAGAAAAAAATCGCTAGTACTGTGCACGTAGCATTCTTCACACCGAATGTATCTACGTACAGGGGATGACAGCGTGAATAATTAGGTTTTTTGGTAAGTAACAGCTCGATGTTTAAATTTTTTTCATTATGCTTTAAAATACAGACGAAATTAAACATTCTTGTGACTTTGGATTGCGCTAATGATTGCATTTTCTTTCGTTAGCAGGTTGACAAGGGATATGTGGGAGCAGCGACATATTCTAGAAAAAAATCGCTAGTGCTGTGCACATAGCATTCTTCACACCGAATGTATCTACGTACAGGGGATGACAGCGTGAATAATTAGGTTTTTGGGTAAGTAACGGCTCGATGTTTAAATTTTTTTCATTATGCTTTAGAATACAAATGAAATTAAACATTCTGGTGACTTTGGATTGCCTTATGATTGCATTTTCTTTCGTTTGCAGGTTGACAAGAGATGTGTGGGAGCGGCGACATATTCTAGAAAAAAATCGCTAGTGCTGTGCACATAGCATTCTTCACACCAAATGTATCTGCGTACAGGGGATGACAGCGTGAATAATTAGTTTTTTGGTAAGTAACAGCTCGATGTTTAAATTCTTTTCATTATGTATTAGTATACAGATCAAATTACACATTCTGGTGACTTTGGATTGCGCTAATGATTGCATTTTCTTTCGTTAGCAGGTTGACAAGGGATATGTGGGGGCGGCGACATATTCTAGAAGAAAATCGCTAGTGCTGTGCACACAGCATTCTTCACACCGAATGTATCTACGTACAGGGGATGACAGCGTGAATAATTAGTTTTTTGGTAAGTAACAGCTCGATGTTTAAATTCTTTTCATTATGTATTAGTATACAGATCAAATTACACATTCTGGTGACTGGATTGCGCTAATGATTGCATTTTCTTTCGTTAGCAGGTTGACAAGGGATATGTGGGAGCAGCGACATATTCTAGAAAAAAATCGCTAGTACTGTGCACATAGCATTCTTCACACCGAATGTATCTACGTACAGGGGATGACAGCGTGAATAATTAGGTTTTTGGGTAAGTAACAGCTCGATGTTTAAATTTTTTTCATTATGCTTTAGAATACAGATGAAATTAAACATTCTGGTGACTATGGATTGCGCTAATGATTGCATTTTCTTTCGTTTGCAGGTTGACAAGAGATGTGTGGGAGCGGCGACATATTCTAGAAAAAAATCGCTAGTGCTGTGCACATAGCATTCTTCACACCGAATGTATCTACGTACAGGGGATGACAGCGTGAATAATTAGTTTTTTGGTAAGTAACAGCTCGATGTTTAAATTCTTTTCATTATGTATTAGTATACAGATCAAATTAAACATTCTGGTGACTTTGGATTGCGCTAATGATTGCATTTTCTTTCGTTAGCAGGTTGACAAGGGATATGTGGGAGCAGCGACATATTCTAGAAAAAATCGCTAGTTCTGTGCACGTAGCATTCTTCACACCGAATGTATCTACGTACAGGGGATGACAGCATGAATAATTAGGTTTTTTGGTAAGTAACAGCTCGATGTTAAAACTTTTTCATTTGCTTTAAAATACAGACGAAATTAAACATTCTTGTGACTTTGGATTGCGCTAATGATTGCATTTTCTTTCGTTAGCAGGTTGACAAGGGATATGTGGGAGCAGCGACATATTCTAGAAAAAATCGCTAGTGCTGTGCACATAGCATTCTTCACACCGAATGTATCTACGTACAGGGGATGACAGCGTGAATAATTAGTTTTTTGGTAAGTAACAGCTCGATGTTTAATTTCTTTTCATTATATATTAGTATACAGATAAAATTACACATACTGGTGACTTTGGATTGCGCTAATGATTGCATTTTCTTACGTTAGCAGGTTTACAAGGGATATGTGGGAGCGGCGACATATTCTAGAAGAAAATCGCTAGTGCTGTGCACATAGCATTCTTCACACCGAATGTATCTACGTACAGGGGATGACAGCGTGAATAATTAGGCTTTTGGGTAAGTAACAGCTCGATGTTTAAATTTTTTTCATTATGCTTTAGAATACAAATGAAATTAAACATTCTGGTGACTTTGGATTGCCTTATGATTGCATTTTCTTTCGTTTGCAGGTTGACAAGAGATGTGTGGGAGCGGCGACATATTCTAGAAAAAAATCGCTAGTGCTGTGCACATAGCATTCTTCACACCAAATGTATCTGCGTACAGGGGATGACAGCGTGAATAATTAGTTTTTTGGTAAGTATTAGCTCGATGTTTAAATTCTTTTCATTATGTATTAGTATACAGATCAGATTACACATTCTGGTGACTTTGGATTTCGCTAATGATTGCATTTTCTTTCGTCAGCAGGTTGACAAGGGATATGTGGGAGCGGCGACATATTCTAGAAGAAAATCGCTAGTGCTGTGCACATAGCATTCTTCACACCGAATGTATCTACGTACAGGGGATGACAGCGTGAATAATTAGTTTTTTGGTAAGTAACAGCTCGATGTTTAAATTCTTTTCATTATGTATTAGTATACAGATCAAATTACACATTCTGGTGACTTTGGATTGCGCTAATGATTGCATTTTCTTTCGTTAGCAGGTTGACAAGGGATATGTGGGAGCAGCGACATATTCTAGAAAAAAATCGCTAGTACTGTGCACATAGCATTCTTCACACCGAATGTATCTACGTACAGGGGATGACAGCGTGAATAATTAGGTTTTTGGGTAAGTAACAGCTCGATGTTTAAATTTTTTTCATTATGCTTTAGAATACAGATGAAATTAAACATTCTGGTGACTTTGGATTGCGCTAATGATTGCATTTTCTTTCGTTTGCAGGTTGACAAGAGATGTGTATGAGCGGCGACATATTCTAGAAAAAAATCGCTAGTGCTGTGCACATAGCATTCTTCACACCGAATGTATCTACGTACAGGGGATGACAGCGTGAATAATTAGTTTTTTGGTAAGTAACAGCTCGATGTTTAAATTCTTTTCATTATGTATTAGTATACAGATCAAATTACACATTCTGGTGACTTTGGATTGCGCTAATGATTGCATTTTCTTTCGTTAGCAGGTTGACAAGGGATATGTGGGAGCAGCGACATATTCTAGAAAAAAATCGCTAGTTCTGTGCACGTAGCATTCTTCACACCGAATGTATCTACGTACAGGGGATGACAGCGTGAATAATTAGGTTTTTTGGTAAATAACAGCTCGATGTTAAAATTTTTTTCATTATGCTTTAAAATACAGACGAAATTAAACATTCTTGTGACTTTGGATTGCGCTAATGATTGCATTTTCTTTCGTTAGCAGGTTGACAAGGGATATGTGGGAGCAGCGACATATTCTAGAAAAAAATCGCTAGTACTGTGCACATAGCATTCTTCATACCGAATGTATCTACGTACAGGGGATGACAGCGTGAATAATTAGGTTTTTGGGTAAGTAACAGCTCGATGTTTAAATTTTTTTCATTATGCTTTAGAATACAGATGAAATTAAACATTCTGGTGACTTTGGATTGCGCTAATGATTGCATTTTCTTTCGTTTGCAGGTTAACAAGAGATGTGTGGGAGCGGCGACATATTCTAGAAAAAAATCGCTAGTGCTGTGCACATAGCATTCTTCACACCGAATGTATCTACGTACAGGGGATGACAGCGTGAATAATTAGTTTTTTGGTAAGTAACAGCTCGATCTTTAAATTCTTTTCATTATGTATTAGTATACAGATCAAATTACACATTCTGGTGACTTTGGATTGCGCTAATGATTGCATTTTCTTTCGTTAGCAGGTTGACAAGGGATATGTGGGAGCAGCGACATATTCTAGAAAAAAATCGCTAGTACTGTGCACATAGCATTCTTCATACCGAATGTATCTACGTACAGGGGATGACAGCGTGAATAATTAGGTTTTTGGGTAAGTAACAGCTCGATGTTTAAATTTTTTTCATTATGCTTTAGAATACAGATGAAATTAAACATTCTGGTGACTTTGGATTGCGCTAATGATTGCATTTTCTTTCGTTTGCAGGTTAACAAGAGATGTGTGGGAGCGGCGACATATTCTAGAAAAAAATCGCTAGTGCTGTGCACATAGCATTCTTCACACCGAATGTATCTACGTACAGGGGATGACAGCGTGAATAATTAGTTTTTTGGTAAGTAACAGCTCGATGTTTACATTCTTTTCATTATGTATTAGTATACAGATCAAATTACACATTCTGGTGACTTTGGATTGCACTATTGATTGCATTTTATTTCGTTAGCAGGTTGACAAGGGATATGTGGGAGCGGCGACATATTCTAGAAAAAAATCGCTAGTGCTGTGCATATAGCATTCTTCACACCGAATGTATCTACGTACAGGGGATGACAGCGTGAATAATTAGGTTTTTGGGTAAGTAACAGCTCGATGTTTAAATTTTTTTCATTATGCTTTAGAATACAGATGAAATTAAACATTCTGGTGACTTTGGATTGCCTTATGATTGCATTTTCTTTCGTTTGCAGGTTGACAAGAGATGTGTGGGAGCGGCGACATATTCTAGAAAAAAATCGCTAGTGCTGTGCACATAGCATTCTTCACACCGAATGTATCTACGTACAGGGGATGACAGCGTGAATAATTAGTTTTTTGGTAAGTAACAGCTCGATGTTTAAATTCTTTTCATTATGTATTAGTATACAGATCGAATTACACATTCTGTTGACTTTGGATTGCGCTAATGATTGCATTTTCTTTCGTTAGCAGGTTGACAAGGGATATGTGGGAGCAGCGACATATTCTAGAAAAAATCGCTAGTGCTGTGCACATAGCATTCTTCACACCGAATGTATCTACGTACAGGGGATGACAGCGTGAATAATTAGGTTTTTGGGTAAGTAACAGCTCGATGTTTAAATTTTTTTCATTATGCTTTAAAATACAGACGAAATTAAACATTCTTGTGACTTTGGATTGCGCTAATGATTGCATTTTCTTTCGTTTGCAGGTTGACAAGAGATGTGTGGGAGCGGCGACATATACTAGAAAAAAATCGCTAGTGCTGTGCACATAGCATTCTTCACACCGAATGTATCTACGTACAGGGGATGACAGCGTGAATAATTAGTTTTTTGGTAAGTAACAGCTCGATGTTTAAATTCTTTTCATTATGTATTAGTATACAGATCAAATTACACATTATGGTGACTTTGGATTGCGCTAATGATTGCATTTTCTTTCGTTAGCAGGTTGACAAGGGATATGTGGGAGCGGCGACATATTCTAGAAGAAAATCGCTAGTGCTGTGCACATAGTATTCTTCACACCGAATGTATCTGCGTACAGGGGATGACAGCGTGAATAATTACTTTTTTGGTAAGTAACAGCTCGATGTTTAAATTCTTTTCATTATGTATTAGTATACAGATCAAATTACACATTCTGGTGACTTTGGTTTGCGCTAATGATTGCATTTTCTTTCGTTAGCAGGTTGACAAGGGATATGTGGGAGCGGCGACATATTCTAGAAGAAAATCGCTAGTGCTGTGCACATAGCATTCTTCACACCGAACGTATCTACGTACAGGGGATGACAGCGTGAATAATTAGTTTTTTTAGTAAGTAACAGCTCGATGTTTAAATTCTTTTCATTATGTATTAGTATACAGATCAAATTACACATTCTGGTGACTTTAGATTGCGCTAATGATTTCATTTTCTTTCGTTAGCAGGTTGACAAGGGATATGTGGGAGCGGCGACATATTCTAGAAGAAAATCGCTAGTGCTGTGCACATAGCATTCTTCACACCGAATGTATCTGCGTACAGGGGATGACAGCGTGAATAATTAGTTTTTTGGTAAGTAACAGCTCGATGTTTAAATTCTTTTCATTATGTATTAGTATACAGATCAAATTACACATTCTGGTGACTTTGGATTGCGCTAATGATTGCATTTTCTTTCGTTTGCAGGTTGACAAGAGATGTGTGGGAGCGGCGACATATTCTAGAAAAAAATCGCTAGTGCTGTGCACATAGCATTCTTCACACCGAATGTATCTACGTACAGGGGACGACAGCGAGAATAATTATTTTAGGAAGCAACAGCTCGATGTTTAAATTCTTTTCATTATGTATTAGTATACAGATCAAATTACACATTCTGGTGACTTTGGATTGCGCTAATGATTGCATTTTCTTTCGTTAGCAGGTTGACAAAGGATATGTGGGAGCGGCGACATATTCTAGAAGAAAATCGCTAGTGCTGTGCACATAGCATTCTTCACGCCGAATGTCTCTACGAACAGGGGATGACAGCGTGAATAATTAGGTTTTTGGGTAAGTAACAGCTCGATGTTTAAATTTTTTTCATTATGCTTTAAAATACAGACGAAATTAAACATTCTGGTGACTTTGGATTGCGCTAATGATTGCATTTTCTTTCGTTAGCAGGTTGACAAGGGATATGTGGGAGCAGCGACATATTCTAGAAGAAAATCGCTAGTGATGTGCACATAGCATTCTTCACACCGAATGTAACTACGTACAGGGGATGACAGCGTGAATAATTAGGTTTTTGGGTAAGTAACAACTCGATGTTTAAATTTTTTTCATTATGCTTTAAAATACAGACGAAATTAAACATTCTTGTGACTTTGGATTGCGCTAATGATTGCATTTTCTTTCGTTAGCAGGTTGACAAGGGATATGTGGGAGCAGCGACATATTCTAGAAAAAAATCGCTAGTGCTGTGCACATAGCATTCTTCACACCGAATGTATCTACGTACAGGGGATGACAGCGTGAATAATTAGTTTTTTGGTAAGTAACAGCTCGATGTTTAAATTCTTTTCATTATGTATTAGTATACAGATCAAATTACACATTCTGGTGACTTTGGATTGCGCTAATGATTGCATTTTCTTTCGTTAGCAGGTTGACAAGGTATATGTGAGTGCGGCGACATATTCTAGAAGAAAATCGCTAGTGCTGTGCACATAGCATTCTTCACACCGAATGTATCTACGTACAGGGGATGACAGCGTGAATAATTAGTTTTTTGGTAAGTAACAGCTCGATGTTTAAATTATTTTCATTATGTATTAGTATACAGATCAAATTACACATTCTGGTGACTTTGGGTTGCGCTAATGATTGCATTTTCTTTCGTTAGCAGATTGACAAGGGATATGTGGGAGCAGCGACATATTCTAGAAGAAAATCGCTAGTGCTGTGCACATAGCATTCTTCACGCCGAATGTCTCTACGTACAGGGGATGACAGCGTGAATAATTAGGTTTTTGGGTAAATAACAACTCGATGTTTAAATTTTTTCATTATGCTTTAGAATACAGACGAAATTAAACATTCTTGTGACTTTGGATTGCGCTAATGATTGCATTTTCTTTCGTTAGCAGGTTGACAAGGGATATGTGGGAGCAGCGACATATTCTAGAAAAAAATCGCTAGTGCTGTGCACATAGCATTCTTCACACCGAATGTATCTGCGTACAGGGGATGACAGCGTGAATAATTAGTTTTTTGGTAAGTAACAGCTCGATGTTTAAATTCTTTTCATTATGTATTAGTATACAGATCAAATTACACATTCTGGTGACTTTGGATTGCGCTAATGATTGCATTTTCTTTCGTTAGCAGGTTGACAAGGGATATGTGGGAGCGGCGACATATTCTAGAAGAAAATCGCTAGTGCTGTGCACATAGCATTCTTCACACCGAATGTATCTACGTACAGGGGATGACAGCGTGAATAATTAGTTTTTTGGTAAGTAACACCTCGATGTTTAAATTCTTTTCATTATGTATTAGTATACAGATCAAATTACACATTCTGGTGACTTTGGATTGCGCTAATGATTGCATTTTCTTTCGTTAGCAGGTTGACAAGGGATATGTGGGAGCAGCGACATATTCTAGAAAAAAATCGCTAGTTCTGTGCACGTAGCATTCTTTACACCGAATGTATCTACGTACAGGGGTTGACAGCGTGAATAATTAGGTTTTTTGGTAAGTAACAGCTCGATGTTTAAATTTTTTTCTTTATGCTTTAAAATGCAGACGAAATTAAACATTCTTGTGACATTGGATTGCGCTAATGATTGCATTTTCTTTCGTTAGCAGGTTGACAAGGGATATGTGGGAGCAGCGACATATTCTAGAAAAAAATCGCTAGTGCTGTGCACATAGCATTCTTCACACCGAATGTATCTACGTCAGGGGATGACAGCGTGAATAATTAGGTTTTTGGGTAAGTAACAGCTCGATGTTTAAATTTTTTTCATTATGCTTTAGAATACAGATGAAATTAAACATTCTGGTGACTTTGGATTGCGCTAATGATTGCATTTTCTTTCGTTTGCAGGTTGACAAGAGATGTGTGGGAGCGGCGACATATACTAGAAAAAAATCGCTAGTGCTGTGCACATAGCATTCTTCACACCGAATGTATCTACGTACAGGGGATGACAGCGTGAATAATTAGTTTTTTGGTAAGTAACAGCTCGATGTTTAAATTCATTTCATTATGTATTAGTATACAGATCAAATTACACATTCTGGTGACTTTGGATTGCGCTAATGATTGCATTTTCTTTCGTTAGCAGGTTGACAAGGGATATGTGGGAGCAGCGACATATTCTAGAAAAAAATCGCTAGTGCTGTGCACATAGCATTCTTCACACCGAATGTATCTACGTACAGGGGATGACAGCGTGAATAATTAGGCTTTTGGGTAAGTAACAGCTCGATGTTTAAATTTTTTTCATTATGCTTTAGAATACAAATGAAATTAAACATTCTGGTGACTTTGGATTGCCTTATGATTGCATTATCTTTCGTTTGCAGGTTGACAAGAGATGTGTGGGAGCGGCGACATATTCTAGAAAAAAATCGCTAGTGCTGTGCACATAGCATTCTTCACACCTAATGTATCTGCGTACAGGGGATGACAGCGTGAATAATTAGTTTTTTGGTAAGTATTAGCTCGATGTTTAAATTCTTTTCATTATGTATTAGTATACAGATCAAATTACACATTCTGGTGACTTTGGATTTCGCTAATGATTGCATTTTCTTTCGTTAGCAGGTTGACAAGGGATATGTGGGAGCGGCGACATATTCTAGAAGAAAATCGCTAGTGCTGTGCACATAGCATTCTTCACACCGAATGTATCTACGTACAGGGGATGACAGCGTGAATAATTAGTTTTTTGGTAAGTAACAGCTCGATGTTTAAATTCTTTTCATTATGTATTAGTATACAGATCAAATTACACATTCTGGTGACTTTGGATTGCGCTAATGATTGCATTTTCTTTCGTTAGCAGGTTGACAAGGGATATGTGGGAGCAGCGACATATTCTAGAAAAAAATCGCTAGTACTGTGCACATAGCATTCTTCACACCGAATGTATCTACGTACAGGGGATGACAGCGTGAATAATTAGGTTTTTGGGTAAGTAACAGCTCGATGTTTAAATTTTTTTCATTATGCTTTAGAATACAGATGAAATTAAACATTCTGGTGACTTTGGATTGCGCTAATGATTGCATTTTCTTTCGTTTGCAGGTTGACAAGAGATGTGTATGAGCGGCGACATATTCTAGAAAAAAATCGCTAGTGCTGTGCACATAGCATTCTTCACACCGAATGTATCTACGTACAGGGGATGACAGCGTGAATAATTAGTTTTTTGGTAAGTAACAGCTCAATGTTTAAATTCTTTTCATTATGTATTAGTATACAGATCAAATTACACATTCTGGTGACTTTGGATTGCGCTAATGATTGCATTTTCTTTCGTTAGCAGGTTGACAAGGTATATGTGGGAGCAGCGACATATTCTAGAAAAAAATCGCTAGTTCTGTGCACGTAGCATTCTTCACACCGAATGTATCTACGTAGAGGGGATGACAGCGTGAATAATTAGGTTTTTTGGTAAATAACAGCTCGATGTTAAAATTTTTTTCATTATGCTTTAAAATACAGACGAAATTAAACATTCTTGTGACTTTGGATTGCGCTAATGATTGCATTTTCTTTCGTTAGCAGGTTGACAAGGGATATGTGGGAGCAGCGACATATTCTAGAAAAAAATCGCTAGTACTGTGCACATAGCATTCTTCATACCGAATGTATCTACGTACAGGGGATGACAGCGTGAATAATTAGGTTTTTGGGTAAGTAACAGCTCGATGTTTAAATTCTTTTCATTATGCTTTAGAATACAGATGAAATTAAACATTCTGGTGACTTTGGATTGCGCTAATGATTGCATTTTCTTTCGTTTGCAGGTTAACAAGAGATGTGTGGGAGCGGCGACATATTCTAGAAAAAAATCGCTAGTGCTGTGCACATAGCATTCTTCACACCGAATGTATCTACGTACAGGGAATGACAGCGTGAATAATTAGTTTTTTGGTAAGTAACAGCTCGATCTTTAAATTCTTTTCATTATGTATTAGTATACAGATCAAATTACACATTCTGGTGACTTTGGATTGCGCTAATGATTGCATTTTCTTTCGTTAGCAGGTTGACAAGGGATATGTGGGAGCAGCGACATATTCTAGAAAAAAATCGCTAGTACTGTGCACATAGCATTCTTCATACCGAATGTATCTACGTACAGGGGATGACAGCGTGAATAATTAGGTTTTTGGGTAAGTAACAGCTCGATGTTTAAATTTTTTTCATTATGCTTTAGAATACAGATGAAATTAAACATTCTGGTGACTTTGGATTGCGCTAATGATTGCATTTTCTTTCGTTTGCAGGTTAACAAGAGATGTGTGGGAGCGGCGACATATTCTAGAAAAAAATCGCTAGTGCTGTGCACATAGCATTCTTCACACCGAATGTATCTACGTACAGGGGATGACAGCGTGAATAATTAGTTTTTTGGTAAGTAACAGCTCGATGTTTACATTCTTTTCATTATGTATTAGTATACAGATCAAATTACACATTCTGGTGACTTTGGATTGCACTAATGATTGCATTTTCTTTCGTTAGCAGGTTGACAAGGGATATGTGGGAGCGGCGACATATTCTAGAAAAAAATCGCTAGTGCTGTGCATATAGCATTCTTCACACCGAATGTATCTACGTACAGGGGATGACAGCGTGAATAATTAGGTTTTTGGGTAAGTAACAGCTCGATGTTTAAATTTTTTTCATTATGCTTTAGAATACAGATGAAATTAAACATTCTGGTGACTTTGGATTGCCTTATGATTGCATTTTCTTTCGTTTGCAGGTTGACAAGAGATGTGTGGGAGCGGCGACATATTCTAGAAAAAAATCGCTAGTGCTGTGCACATAGCATTCTTCACACCGAATGTATCTACGTACAGGGGATGACAGCGTGAATAATTAGTTTTTTGGTAAGTAACAGCTCGATGTTTAAATTCTTTTCATTATGTATTAGTATACAGATCGAATTACACATTCTGTTGACTTTGGATTGCGCTAATGATTGCATTTTCTTTCGTTAGCAGGTTGACAAGGGATATGTGGGAGCAGCGACATATTCTAGAAAAAATCGCTAGTGCTGTGCACATAGCATTCTTCACACCGAATGTATCTACGTACAGGGGATGACAGCGTGAATAATTAGGTTTTTGGGTAAGTAACAGCTCGATGTTTAAATTTTTTTCATTATGCTTTAAAATACAGACGAAATTAAACATTCTTGTGACTTTGGATTGCGCTAATGATTGCATTTTCTTTCGTTAGCAGGTTGACAAGGGATATGTGGGAGCAGCGACATATTCTAGAAAAAAATCGCTAGTGCTGTGCACATAGCATTCTTCACACCGAATGTATCCACGTACAGGGGATGACAGCGTGAATAATTAGTTTTTTGGTAAGTAACAGCTCGATGTTTAAATTCTTTTCATTATGTATTAGTATACAGATCAAATTACACATTATGGTGACTTTGGATTGCGCTAATGATTGCATTTTCTTTCGTTAGCAGGTTGACAAGGGATATGTGGGAGCGGCGACATATTCTAGAAGAAAATCGCTAGTGCTGTGCACATAGTATTCTTCACACCGAATGTATCTGCGTACAGGGGATGACAGCGTGAATAATTACTTTTTTGGTAAGTAACAGCTCGATGTTTAAATTCTTTTCATTATGTATTAGTATACAGATCAAATTACACATTCTGGTGACTTTGGTTTGCGCTAATGATTGCATTTTCTTTCGTTAGCAGGTTGACAAGGGATATGTGGGAGCGGCGACATATTCTAGAAGAAAATCGCTAGTGCTGTGCACATAGCATTCTTCACACCGAACGTATCTACGTACAGGGGATAACAGCGTGAATAATTAGTTTTTTTAGTAAGTAACAGCTCGATGTTTAAATTCTTTCCATTATGTATTAGTATACAGATCAAATTACACATTCTGGTGACTTTGGATTGCGCTAATGATTGCATTTTCTTTCGTTTGCAGGTTGACAAGAGATGTGTGGGAGCGGCGACATATTCTAGAAAAAAATCGCTAGTGCTGTGCACATAGCATTCTTCACACCGAATGTATCTACGTACAGGGGACGACAGCGAGAATAATTATTTTAGGAAGCAACAGCTCGATGTTTAAATTCTTTTCATTATGTATTAGTATACAGATCAAATTACACATTCTGGTGACTTTGGATTGCGCTAATGATTGCATTTTCTTTCGTTAGCAGGTTGACAAAGGATATGTGGGAGCGGCGACATATTCTAGAAGAAAATCGCTAGTGCTGTGCACATAGCATTCTTCACGCCGAATGTCTCTACGTACAGGGGATGACAGCGTGAATAATTAGGTTTTTGGGTAAGTAACAGCTCGATGTTTAAATTTTTTTCATTATGCTTTAAAATACAGACGAAATTAAACATTCTGGTGACTTTGGATTGCGCTAATGATTGCATTTTCTTTCGTTAGCAGGTTGACAAGGGATATGTGGGAGCAGCGACATATTCTAGAAGAAAATCGCTAGTGATGTGCACATAGCATTCTTCACACCGAATGTAACTACGTACAGGGGATGACAGCGTGAATAATTAGGTTTTTGGGTAAGTAACAACTCGATGTTTAAATTTTTTTCATTATGCTTTAAAATACAGACGAAATTAAACATTCTTGTGACTTTGGATTGCGCTAATGATTGCATTTTCTTTCGTTAGCAGGTTGACAAGGGATATGTGGGAGCAGCGACATATTCTAGAAAAAAATCGCTAGTGCTGTGCACATAGCATTCTTCACACCGAATGTATCTACGTACAGGGGATGACAGCGTGAATAATTAGTTTTTTGGTAAGTAACAGCTCGATGTTTAAATTCTTTTCATTATGTATTAGTATACAGATCAAATTACACATTCTGGTGACTTTGGATTGCGCTAATGATTGCATTTTCTTTCGTTAGCAGGTTGACAAGGTATATGTGAGTGCGGCGACATATTCTAGAAGAAAATCGCTAGTGCTGTGCACATAGCATTCTTCACACCGAATGTATCTACGTACAGGGGATGACAGCGTGAATAATTAGTTTTTTGGTAAGTAACAGCTCGATGTTTAAATTATTTTCATTATGTATTAGTATACAGATCAAATTACACATTCTGGTGACTTTGGGTTGCGCTAATGATTGCATTTTCTTTCGTTAGCAGATTGACAAGGGATATGTGGGAGCAGCGACATATTCTAGAAGAAAATCGCTAGTGCTGTGCACATAGCATTCTTCACGCCGAATGTCTCTACGTACAGGGGATGACAGCGTGAATAATTAGGTTTTTGGGTAAGTAACAGCTCGATGTTTAAATTTTTTCATTATGCTTTAGAATACAGACGAAATTAAACATTCTGGTGACTTTGGATTGCGCTAATGATTGCATTTTCTTTCGTTTGCAGGTTGACAAGAGATGTGTGGGAGCGGCGACATATTCTAGAAGAAAATCGCTAGTGCTGTGCACATAGCATTCTTCACACCGAATGTATCTACGTACAGGGGATGACAGCGAGAATAATTAGTTTTTTGGTAAGTAACAGCTCGATGTTTAAATTCTTTTCATTATGTATTAGTATACAGATCAAATTACACATTCTAGTGACTTTGGATTGCGCTAATGATTGCATTTTCTTTCGTTAGCAGGTTGACAAGGGATATGTGGGAGCGGCGACATATTCTAGAAGAAAATCGCTAGTGCTGTGCACATAGCATTCTTCACGCCGAATGTCTCTACGTACAGGGGATGACAGCGTGAATAGTTAGTTTTTTGGTAAGTAACAGCTCGATGTTTAAATTTTTTCATTATGCTTTAGAATACAGATGAAATTAAACATTCTGGTGACTTTGGATTGCGCTAATGATTGCATTTTCTTTCGTTTGCTGGTTGACAAGAGATGTGTGGGAGCGGCGACATATTCTAGAAGAAAATCGCTAGTGCTGTGCACATAGCATTTTTCACACCGAATGTATCTACGTACAGGGGATGACAGCGTGAATAATTAGTTTTTTGGTAAGTAACAGCTCGAATTTTAAATTCTTTTCATTATGTATTAGTATACAGATCAAATTACACATTCTGGTGACCTTGGATTGCGCTAATGATTGCATTTTCTTTCGTTAGCAGGTTGACAAGGGATATGTGGGAGCGGCGACATATTCTAGAAGAAAATCGCTAGTGCTGTGCACATAGCATTCTTCACACCGAATGTATCTACGTACAGGGGATGACAGCCTGAATAATTAATTTTTTGGTAAGTAACAGCTCGATGTTTAAATTCTTTTCATTATTTATTAGTATACAGATCAAATTACACATTCTGGTGACTTTGGATTGCGCTAATGATTGTATTTTCTTTCGTTAGCAGGTTCACAAGGGATATGTGGGAGCGGCGACATATTCTAGAAGAAAATCGCTAGTGCTGTGCACATAGCATTCTTCACACCGAATGTATCTACGTACAGGGGATGACAGCGTGAATAATTAGTTTTTTGGTAAGCAACAGCTCGATGTTTAAATTCTTTTCATTATGTATTAGTATACAGATCAAATTACACATTCTGGTGACTTTGGATTGCGCTAATGATTGCATTTTCTTTCGTTAGCAGGTTGACAAGGGATATGTGGGAGCGGCGACATATTCTAGAAGAAAATCGCTAGTGCTGTGCACATAGCATTCTTCACACCGAATGTATCTGCGTACAGGGGATGACAGCGTGAATAATTAGATTTTTGGTAAGTAACAGCTCGATGTTTAAATTCTTTTCATTATGTATTAGTATACAGTTCAAATTACACATTCTGGTGACTTTGGATTGCGCTAATGATTGCATTTTCTTTCGTTAGCAGGTTGACAAGGGATATGTGGGAGCGGCGACATATTCTAGAAGAAAATCGCTAGTGCTGTGCACATAGCATTCTTCACACCGAATGTATGTACGTACAGGGGATGACAGCGTGAATAATTAGGTTTTTGGGTAAGTAACAGCTCGATGTTTAAATTTTTTTCATTATGCTTTAGAATACAGATGAAATTAAACATTCTGGTGACTTTGGATTGCGCTAATGATTGCATTTCTTTCGTTTGCAGGTTGACAAGGGATGTGTGGGAGCGGCGACATATTCTAGAAAAAAATCGCTAGTGCTGTGCACATAGCATTCTTCACACCGAATGTATCTACGTACAGGGGATGACAGCGTGAATAATTAGTTTTTTGGTAAGTAACAGCTCGATGTTTAAATTCTTTTCATTATATATTAGTATACAGATCAAATTACACATTCTGGTGACTTTGGATTGCGCTAATGATTGCATTTTCTTTCGTTAGCAGGTTGACAAGGGATATGAGGGAGCGGCGACATATTCTAGAAGAAAATCGCTAGTGCTGTGCACATAGCATTCTTCACACCGAATGTATCTGCGTACAGGGGATGACAGCGTGAATAATTAGTTTTTTGGTAAGTAACAGCTCGATGTTTAAATTCTTTTCATTATGTATTAGTATACAGATCAAATTACACATTCTGGTGACTTTGGATTGCGCTAATGATTGCATTTTCTTTCGTTAGCAGGTTGACAAGGGATATGTGGGAGCAGCGACATATTCTAGAAAAAAATCGCTAGTGCTGTGCACATAGCATTCTTCACACCGAATGTATCTACGTACAGGGGATGACAGCGTGAATAATTAGTTTTTTGGTAAGTAACAGCTCGATGTTTAAATTCTTTTCATTATGTATTAGTATACAGATCAAATTACACATTCTGGTGACTTTGGATTGCGCTAATGATTGCATTTTCTTTCGTTAGCAGGTTGACAAGGGATATGTGGGAGCAGCGACATATTCTAGAAAAAAATCGCTAGTACTGTGCACATAGCATTCTTCACACCGAATGTATCTACGTACAGGGGATGACAGCGTGAATAATTAGGTTTTTGGGTAAGTAACAGCTCGATGTTTAAATTTTTTTCATTATGCTTTAGAATACAGATGAAATTAAACATTCTGGTGACTTTGGATTGCGCTAATGATTGCATTTTCTTTCGTTTGCAGGTTGACAAGAGATGTGTGGGAGCGATGACATATTCTAGAAAAAAATCGCTAGTGCTGTGCACATAGCATTCTTCACACCGAATGTATCTACGTACAGGGGATGACAGCGTGAATAATTAGTTTTTTGGTAAGTAACAGCTCGATGTTTAAATTCTTTTCATTATGTATTAGTATACAGATCAAATTACACATTCTGGTGACTTTGGATTGCGCTAATGATTGCATTTTCTTTCGTTAGCAGGTTGACAAGGGATATGTGGGAGCAGCGACAAATTCTAGAAAAAAATCGCTAGTACTGTGCACATAGCATTCTTCACACCGAATGTATCTACGTACAGGGGATGACAGCGTGAATAATTAGGTTTTTGGGTAAGTAACAGCTCGATGTTTAAATTTTTTTCATTATGCTTTAGAATACAGATGAAATTAAACATTCTGGTGACTTTGGATTGCGCTAATGATTGCATTTTCTTTCGTTTGCAGGTTGACAAGAGATGTGTGGGAGCGGCGACATATTCTAGAAAAAAATCGCTAGTGCTGTGCACATAGCATTCTTCACACCGAATGTATCTACGTACAGGGGATGACAGCGTGAATAATTAGTTTTTTGGTAAGTAACAGCTCGATGTTTAAATTCTTTTCATTATGTATTAGTATACAGATCAAATTACACATTCTGGTGACTTTGGATTGCGCTAATGATTGCATTTTCTTTCGTTAGCAGGTTGACAAGGGATATGTGGGAGCAGCGACATATTCTAGAAAAAAATCGCTAGTACTGTGCACATAGCATTCTTCACACCGAATGTATCTACGTACAGGGGATGACAGCGTGAATAATTAGGTTTTTGGGTAAGTAACAGCTCGATATTTAAATTTTTTTCATTATGCTTTAGAATACAGATGAAATTAAACATTCTGGTGACTTTGGATTGCGCTAATGATTGCATTTTCTTTCGTTTGCAGGTTGACAAGAGATGTGTGGGAGCGGCGACATATTCTAGAAAAAAATCGCTAATGCTGTGCACATAGCATTCTTCACACCGAATGTATCTACGTACAGGGGATGACAGCGTGAATAATTAGTTTTTTGGTAAGTAACAGCTCGATGTTTAAATTCTTTTCATTATGTATTAGTATACAGATCAAATTACACATTCTGGTGACTTTGGATTGCGCTAATGATTGCATTTTCTTTCGTTAGCAGGTTGACAAGGGATATGTGGGAGCAGCGACATATTCTAGAAAAAAATCGCTAGTTCTGTGCACGTAGCATTCTTCACACCGAATGTATCTACGTACAGGGGATGACAGCGTGAATAATTAGGTTTTTTGGTAAGTAACAGCTCGATGTTTAAATTTTTTTTATTATGCTTTAAAATACAGACGAAATAAAACATTCTTGTGACTTTGGATTGCGCTAATGATTGCATTTTCTTTCGTTAGCAGGTTGACAAGGGATATGTGGGAGCAGCGACATATTCTAGAAAAAAATCGCTAGTGCTGTGCACATAGCATTCTTCACACCGAATGTATCTACGTACAGGGGATGACAGCGTGAATAATTATGTTTTTGGGTAAGTAACAGCTCGATGTTTAAATTTTTTTCATTATGCTTTAGAATACAGATGAAATTAAACATTCTGGTGACTTTGGATTGCGCTAATGATTGCATTTTCTTTCGTTTGCAGGTTGACAAGAGATGTGTGGGAGCGGCGACATATTCTAGAAAAAAATCGCTAGTGCTGTGCACATAGCATTCTTCACACCGAATGTATCTACGTACAGGGGACGACAGCGTGAATAATTAGTTTGGGAAGTAACAGCTCGATGTTTAAATTCTTTTCATTATGTATTAGTATACAGATCAAATTACACATTCTGGTGACTTTGGGTTGCGCTAATGATTGAATTTTCTTTCGTTAGCAGGTTGACAAGGGATATGTGGGAGCAGCGACATATTCTAGAAGAAAATCGCTAGTGCTGTGCACATAGCATTCTTCACGCCGAATGCCTCTACGTACAGGGGATGACAGCGTGAATAATTAGGTTTTTGGGTAAGTAACAGCTCGATGTTTAAATTTTTTCATTATGCTTTAGAATACAGACGAAATTAAACATTCTGGTGACTTCGGATTGCGCTAATGATTGCATTTTCTTTCGTTTGCAGGTTGACAAGAGATGTGTGGGAGCGGCGACATATTCTAGAAGAAAATCGCTAGTGCTGTGCACATAGCATTCTTCACACCGAATGTATCTACGTACAGGGGATGACAGCGTGAATAATTAGTTTTTTGGTAAGTAACAGCTCGATGTTTAAATTCTTTTCATTATGTATTAGTATACAGATCAAATTACACATTCTAGTGACTTTGGATTGCGCTAATGATTGCATTTTCTTTCGTTAGCAGGTTGACAAGGGATATGTGGGAGCGGCGACATATTCTAGAAGAAAATCGCTAGTGCTGTGCACATAGCATTCTTCACGCCGAATGTCTCTACGTGCAGGGGATGACAGCGTGAATAGTTAGATTTTTGGTAAGTAACAGCTCGATGTTTAAATTTTTTCATTATGCTTTAGAATACAGACGAAATTAAACATTCTGGTGACTTTGGATTGCGCTAATGATTGCATTTTCTTTCGTTTGCTGGTTGACAAGAGATGTGTGGGAGCGGCGTCATATTCTAGAAGAAAATCGCTAGTGCTGTGCACATAGCATTCTTCACACCGAATGTATCTACGTACAGGGGATGACAGCGTGAATAATTAGTTTTTTGGTAAGTAACAGCTCGAATTTTAAATTCTTTTCATTATGTATTAGTATACAGATCAAATTACACATTCTGGTGACTTTGGATTGCGCTAATGATTGCATTTTCTTTCATTAGCAGGTTGACAATGGATATGTGGGAGCGGCGACATATTCTAGAAGAAAATCGCTAGTGCTGTGCACATAGCATTCTTCACACCGAATGTATCTACGTACAGGGGATGACAGCGTGAATAATTAGTTTTTTGGTAAGTAACAGCTCGATGTTTAAATTCTTTTCATTATTTATTAGTATACAGATCAAATTACACATTCTGGTGACTTTGGATTGCGCTAATGATTGTATTTTCTTTCGTTAGCAGGTTCACAAGGGATATGTGGGAGCGGCGACATATTCTAGAAGAAAATCGCTAGTGCTGTGCACATAGCATTCTTCACACCGAATGTATCTACGTACAGGGGATGACAGCGTGAATAATTAGTTTTTTGGTAAGTAACAGCTCGATGTTTAAATTCTTTTCATTATGTATTAGTATACAGATCAAATTACACATTCTGGTGACTTTGGATTGCGCTAATGATTGCATTTTCTTTCGTTAGCAGGTTGACAAGGGATATGTGGGAGCGGCGACATATTCTAGAAGAAAATCGCTAGAGCTGTGCACATAGCATTCTTCACACCGAATGTATCTGCGTACAGGGGATGACAGCGTGAATAATTAGTTTTTTGGTAAGTAACAGCTCGATGTTAAATTCTTTTCATTATGTATTAGTATACAGATCAAATTACACATTCTGGTGACTTTGGATTGCGCTAATGATTGCATTTTCTTTCGTTAGCAAGTTGACAAGGGATATGTGGGAGCGGCGACATATTCTAGAAGAAAATCGCTAGTGCTGTGCACATAGCATTCTTCACACCGAATGTATCTACGTACAGGGGATGACAGCGTGAATAATTAGGTTTTTGGGTAAGTAACAGCTCGATGTTTAAATTTTTTTCATTATGCTTTAGAATACAGATGAAATTAAACATTCTGGTGACTTTGGATTGCGCTAATGATTGCATTTTCTTTCTTTTGCAGGTTGACAAGGGATGTGTGGGAGCGGCGACATTTTCTAGAAAAAAATCGCTAGTGCTGTGCACATAGCATTCTTCACACCGAATGTATCTACGTACAGGGGATGACAGCGTGAATAATTAGTTTTTTGGTAAGTAACAGCTCGATGTTTAAATTCTTTTCATTATATATTAGTATACAGATCAAATTACACATTCTGGTGACTTTGGATTGCGCTAATGATTGCATTTTCTTTCGTTAGCAGGTTGACAAGGGATATGTGGGAGCGGCGACATATTCTAGAAGAAAATCGCTAGTGCTGTGCACATAGCATTCTTCACACCGAATGTATCTGCGTACAGGGGATGACAGCGTGAATAATTAGTTTTTTGGTAAGTAACAACTCGATGTTTAAATTCTTTTCATTATGTATTAGTATACAGATCAAATTACACATTCTCGTGACTTTGGATTGCGCTAATGATTGCATTTTCTTTCGTTAGCAGGTTGACAAGGGATATGTGGGAGCAGCGACATATTCTAGAAAAAAATCGCTAGTGCTGTGCACATAGCATTCTTCACACCGAATGTATCTACGTACAGGGGATGACAGCGTGAATAATTAGGTTTTTGGGTAAGTAACAGCTCGATGTTTAAATTTTTTTCATTATGCTTTAAAATACAGACGAAATTAAACATTCTTGTGACTTTGGATTGCGCTAATGATTGCATTTTCTTTCGTTAGCAGGTTGACAAGGGATATGTGGGAGCAGCGACATATTCTAGAAAAAAATCGCTAGTGCTGTGCACATAGCATTCTTCACACCGAATGTATCTGCGTACAGGGGATGACAGCGTGAATAATTAGTTTTTTGTTAAGTAACAGCTCGATGTTTAAATTCTTTTCATTATGTATTAGTATACAGATCAAATTACACATTCTGGTAACTTTGGATTGCGCTAATGATTGCATTTTCTTTCGTTAGCAGGTTGACAAGGGATATGTGGGAGCAGCGACATATTCTAGAAAAAAATCGCTAGTGCTGTGCACATAGCATTCTTCACACCGAATGTATCTACGTACAGGGGATGACAGCGTGAATAATTAGGTTTTTGGGTAAGTAACAGCTCGATGTTTAAATTTTTTTCATTATGCTTTAGAATACAGATGAAATTAAACATTCTGGTGACTTTGGATTGCGCTAATGATTGCATTTTCTTTCGTTTGCAGGTTGACAAGAGATGTGTGGGAGCGGCGACATATTCTAGAAAAAAATCGCTAGTGCTGTGCACATAGCATTCTTCACACCGAATGTATCTACGTACAGGGGACGACAGCGTGAATAATTAGTTTGGGAAGTAACAGCTCGATGTTTAAATTCTTTTCATTATGTATTAGTATACAGATCAAATTACACATTCTGGTGACTTTGGGTTGCGCTAATGATTGCATTTTCTTTCGTTAGCAGGTTGACAAGGGATATGTGGGAGCAGCGACATATTCTAGAAGAAAATCGCTAGTGCTGTGCACATAGCATTCTTCACGCCGAATGTCTCTACGTACAGGGGATGACAGCGTGAATAATTAGGTTTTTGGGTAAGTAACAGCTCGATGTTTAAATTTTTTCATTATGCTTTAGAATACAGACGAAATTAAACATTCTGGTGACTTCGGATTGCGCTAATGATTGCATTTTCTTTCGTTTGCAGGTTGACAAGAGATGTGTGGGAGCGGCGACATATTCTAGAAGAAAATCGCTAGTGCTGTGCACATAGCATTCTTCACACCGAATGTATCTACGTACAGGGGATGACAGCGTGAATAATTAGTTTTTTGGTAAGTAACAGCTCGATGTTAAATTCTTTTCATTATGTATTAGTATACAGATCAAATTACACATTCTGGTGACTTTGGATTGCGCTAATGATTGCATTTTCTTTCGTTAGCAAGTTGACAAGGGATATGTGGGAGCGGCGACATATTCTAGAAGAAAATCGCTAGTGCTGTGCACATAGCATTCTTCACACCGAATGTATCTACGTACAGGGGATGACAGCGTGAATAATTAGGTTTTTGGGTAAGTAACAGCTCGATGTTTAAATTTTTTTCATTATGCTTTAGAATACAGATGAAATTAAACATTCTGGTGACTTTGGATTGCGCTAATGATTGCATTTTCTTTCGTTTGCAGGTTGACAAGGGATGTGTGGGAGCGGCGACATTTTCTAGAAAAAAATCGCTAGTGCTGTGCACATAGCATTCTTCACACCGAATGTATCTACGTACAGGGGATGACAGCGTGAATAATTAGTTTTTTGGTAAGTAACAGCTCGATGTTTAAATTCTTTTCATTATATATTAGTATACAGATCAAATTACACATTCTGGTGACTTTGGATTGCGCTAATGATTGCATTTTCTTTCGTTAGCAGGTTGACAAGGGATATGTGGGAGCGGCGACATATTCTAGAAGAAAATCGCTAGTGCTGTGCACATAGCATTCTTCACACCGAATGTATCTGCGTACAGGGGATGACAGCGTGAATAATTAGTTTTTTGGTAAGTAACAACTCGATGTTTAAATTCTTTTCATTATGTATTAGTATACAGATCAAATTACACATTCTCGTGACTTTGGATTGCGCTAATGATTGCATTTTCTTTCGTTAGCAGGTTGACAAGGGATATGTGGGAGCAGCGACATATTCTAGAAAAAAATCGCTAGTGCTGTGCACATAGCATTCTTCACACCGAATGTATCTACGTACAGGGGATGACAGCGTGAATAATTAGGTTTTTGGGTAAGTAACAGCTCGATGTTTAAATTTTTTTCATTATGCTTTAAAATACAGACGAAATTAAACATTCTTGTGACTTTGGATTGCGCTAATGATTGCATTTTCTTTCGTTAGCAGGTTGACAAGGGATATGTGGGAGCAGCGACATATTCTAGAAAAAAATCGCTAGTGCTGTGCACATAGCATTCTTCACACCGAATGTATCTGCGTACAGGGGATGACAGCGTGAATAATTAGTTTTTTGGTAAGTAACAGCTCGATGTTTAAATTCTTTTCATTATGTATTAGTATACAGATCAAATTGCACATTCTGGTGACTTTGGATTGCGCTAATGATTGCATTTTCTTTCGTTAGCAGGTTGACAAGGGATATGTGGGAGCAGCGACATATTCTAGAAAAAAATCGCTAGTACTGTGCACATAGCATTCTTCACACCGAATGTATCTACGTACAGGGGATGACAGCGTGAATAATTAGGTTTTTGGGTAAGTAACAGCTCGATGTTTAAATTTTTTTATTATGCTTTAAAATACAGACGAAATTAAACATTCTTGTGACTTTGGATTGCGCTAATGATTGCATTTTCTTTCGTTAGCAGGTTGACAAGGGATATGTGGGAGCAGCGACATATTCTAGAAAAAAATCGCTAGTGCTGTGCACATAGCATTCTTCACACCGAATGTATCTACGTACAGGGGATGACAGCGTGAATAATTAGGTTTTTGGGTAAGTAACAGCTCGATGTTTAAATTTTTTTCATTATGCTTTAGAATACGGATGAAATTAAACATTCTGGTGACTTTGGATTGCGCTAATGATTGCATTTTCTTTCGTTTGCAGGTTGACAAGAGATGTGTGGGAGCGGCGACATATTCTAGAAAAAAATCGCTAGTGCTGTGCACATAGCATTCTTCACACCGAATGTATCTACGTACAGGGGACGACAGCGTGAATAATTAGTTTGGGAAGTAACAGCTCGATGTTTAAATTCTTTTCATTATGTATTAGTATACAGATCAAATTACACATTCTGGTGACTTTGGGTTGCGCTAATGATTGCATTTTCTTTCGTTAGCAGGTTGACAAGGGATATGTGGGAGCAGCGACATATTCTAGAAGAAAATCGCTAGTGCTGTGCACATAGCATTCTTCACGCCGAATGTCTCTACGTACAGGGGATGACAGCGTGAATAATTAGGTTTTTGGGTAAGTAACAGCTCGATGTTTAAATTTTTTCATTATGCTTTAGAATACAGACGAAATTAAACATTCTGGTGACTTCGGATTGCGCTAATGATTGCATTTTCTTTCGTTTGCAGGTTGACAAGAGATGTGTGGGAGCGGCGACATATTCTAGAAGAAAATCGCTAGTGCTGTGCACATAGCATTCTTCACACCGAATGTATCTACGTACAGGGGATGACAGCGTGAATAATTAGTTTTTTGGTAAGTAACAGCTCGATGTTTAAATTCTTTTCATTATGTATTAGTATACAGATCAAATTACACATTCTAGTGACTTTGGATTGCGCTAATGATTGCATTTTCTTTCGTTAGCAGGTTGACAAGGGATATGTGGGAGCGGCGACATATTCTAGAAGAAAATCGCTAGTGCTGTGCACATAGCATTCTTCACGCCGAATGTCTCTACGTACAGGGGATGACAGCGTGAATAGTTAGATTTTTGGTAAGTAACAGCTCGATGTTTAAATTTTTTCATTATGCTTTAGAATACAGACGAAATTAAACATTCTGGTGACTTTGGATTGCGCTAATGATTGCATTTTCTTTCGTTTGCTGGTTGACAAGAGATGTGTGGGAGCGGCGACATATTCTAGAAGAAAATCGCTAGTGCTGTGCACATAGCATTCTTCACACCGAATGTATCTACGTACAGGGGATGACAGCGTGAATAATTAGTTTTTTGGTAAGTAACAGCTCGATGTTTAAATTCTTTTCATTATGTATTAGTATACAGATCAAATTACACATTCTGGTGACTTTGGATTGCGCTAATGATTGCATTTTCTTTCGTTAGCAGGTTGACAAGGGATATGTGGGAGCGGCGACATATTCTAGAAGAAAATCGCTAGAGCTGTGCACATAGCATTCTTCACACCGAATGTATCTGCGTACAGGGGATGACAGCGTGAATAATTAGTTTTTTGGTAAGTAACAGCTCGATGTTAAATTCTTTTCATTATGTATTAGTATACAGATCAAATTACACATTCTGGTGACTTTGGATTGCGCTAATGATTGCATTTTCTTTCGTTAGCAGGTTGACAAGGGATATGTGGGAGCGGCGACATATTCTAGAAGAAAATCGCTAGTGCTGTGCACATAGCATTCTTCACACCGAATGTATCTACGTACAGGGGATGACAGCGTGAATAATTAGGTTTTTGGGTAAGTAACAGCTCGATGTTTAAATTTTTTTCATTATGCTTTAGAATACAGATGAAATTAAACATTCTGGTGACTTTGGATTGCGCTAATGATTCCATTTTCTTTCGTTTGCAGGTTGACAAGGGATGTGTGGGAGCGGCGACATATTCTAGAAAAAAATCGCTAGTGCTGTGCACATAGCATTCTTCACACCGAATGTATCTACGTACAGGGGATGACAGCGTGAATAATTAGTTTTTTGGTAAGTAACAGCTCGATGTTTAAATTCTTTTCATTATATATTAGTATACAGATCAAATTACACATTCTGGTGACTTTGGATTGCGCTAATGATTGCATTTTCTTTCGTTAGCAGGTTGACAAGGGATATGTGGGAGCGGCGACATATTCTAGAAGAAAATCGCTAGTGCTGTGCACATAGCATTCTTCACACCGAATGTATCTGCGTACAGGGGATGACAGCGTGAATAATTAGTTTTTTGGTAAGTAACAGCTCGATGTTTAAATTCTTTTCATTATGTATTAGTATACAGATCAAATTACACATTCTCGTGACTTTGGATTGCGCTAATGATTGCATTTTCTTTCGGTAGCAGGTTGACGAGGGATATGTGGGAGCAGCGACATATTCTAGAAAAAAATCGCTAGTGCTGTGCACATAGCATTCTTCACACCGAATGTATCTACGTACAGGGGATGACAGCGTGAATAATTAGGTTTTTGGGTAAGTAACAGCTCGATGTTTAAATTTTTTTCATTATGCTTTAAAATACAGACGAAATTAAACATTCTTGTGACTTTGGATTGCGCTAATGATTGCATTTTCTTTCGTTAGCAGGTTGACAAGGGATATGTGGGAGCAGCGACATATTCTAGAAAAAAATCGCTAGTGCTGTGCACATAGCATTCTTCACACCGAATGTATCTGCGTACAGGGGATGACAGCGTGAATAATTAGTTTTTTGGTAAGTAACAGCTCGATGTTTAAATTCTTTTCATTATGTATTAGTATACAGATCAAATTACACATTCTGGTGACTTTGGATTGCGCTAATGATTTCATTTTCTTTCGTTAGCAGGTTGACAAGGGATATGTGGGAGCGGCGACATATTCTAGAAGAAAATCGCTAGTGCTGTGCACATAGCATTCTTCACACCGAATGTATCTACGTACAGGGGATGACAGCGTGAATAATTAGTTTTTTGGTAAGTAACAGCTCGATGTTTAAATTCTTTTCATTATGTATTAGTATACAGATCAAATTACACATTCTGGTGACTTTGGATTGCGCTAATGATTGCATTTTCTTTCGTTAGCAGGTTGACACGGGATATGTGGGAGCAGCGACATATTCTAGAAAAAAATCGCTAGTACTGTGCACATAGCATTCTTCACACCGAATGTATCTACGTACAGGGGATGACAGCGTGAATAATTAGGTTTTTGGGTAAGTAACAGCTCGATGTTTAAATTTTTTTCATTATGCTTTAGAATACAGATGAAATTAAACATTCTGGTGACTTTGGATTGCGCTAATGATTGCATTTTTTTTCGTTTGCAGGTTAACAAGGGATGTGTGGGAGCGGCGACATATTCTAGAAAAAAATCGCTAGTGCTGTGCACATAGCATTCTTCACACCGAATGTATCTACGTACAGGGGATGACAGCGTGAATAATTAGTTTTTTGGTAAGTAACAGCTCGATGTTTAAATTCTTTTCATTATGTATTAGTATACAGATCAAATTACACATTCTGGTGACTTTGGATTGCACTAATGATTGCATTTTTTTTCGTTAGCAGGTTGACAAGGGATATGTGGGAGCAGCGACATATTCTAGAAAAAAATCGCTGGTTCTGTGCACGTAGCATTCTTCACACCGAATGTATCTACGTACAGGGGATGACAGCGTGAATAATTAGGTTTTTTGGTAAGTAACAGCTCGATGTTTAAATTTTTTTTATTATGCTTTAAAATACAGACGAAATTAAACATTCTTGTGACTTTGGATTGCGCTAATGATTGCATTTTCTTTCGTTAGCAGGTTGACAAGGGATATGTGGGAGCAGCGACATCTTCTAGAAAAAAATCGCTAGTGCTGTGCACATAGCATTCTTCACACCGAATGTATCTACGTACAGGGGATGACAGCGTGAATAATTAGGTTTTTGGGTAAGTAACAGCTCGATGTTTAAATTTTTTTCATTATGCTTTAGAATACATATGAAATTAAACATTCTGGTGACTTTGGATTGCGCTAATGATTGCATTTTCTTTCGTTTGCAGGTTGACAAGAGATGTGTGGGAGCGGCGACATATTCTAGAAAAAAATCGCTAGTGCTGTGCACATAGCATTCTTCACACGGAATGTATCTACGTACAGGGGATGACAGCGTGAATAATTAGTTTTTTGGTAAGTAACAGCTCGATGTTTAAATTCTTTTCATTATGTATTAGTATACAGATCAAATTACACATTCTGGTGACATTGGATTGCGCTAATGATTGCATTTTCTTTCGTTAGCAGGTTGACAAGGGATATGTGGGAGCAGCGACACATTCTAGAAATAAATCGCTAGTGCTGTGCACATAGCATTCTTCACACCGAATGTATCTACGTACAGGGGATGACAGCGTGAATAATTAGGTTTTTTGGTAAGTAACAGCTCGATGTTTAAATTTTTTTCATTATGCTTTAGAATACAGATGAAATTAAACATTCTGGTGACTTTGGATTGCCTTATGATTGCATTTTCTTTCGTTTGCAGGTTGACAAGAGATGTGTGGGAGCGGCGACATATTCTAGAAAAAAATCGCTAGTGCTGTGCACATAGCATTCTTCACACCGATTGTATCTACGTACAGGGGATGACAGCGTGAATAATTAGTTTTTTGGTAAGTAACAGCTCGATGTTAAAATTCTTTTCATTATGCTTCAAAATACAGACGAAATTAAACATTCTTGTGACTTTGGATTGCGCTAATGATTGCATTTTCTTTCGTTAGCAGGTTGACAAAGGATATGTGGGAGCAGCGACATATTCTAGAAAAAAATCGCTAGTGCTGTGCACATAGCATTCTTCACACCGAATGTATCTACGTACAGGGGATGACAGCGTGAATAATAAGTTTTTTGGTAAGTAACAGCTCGATGTTTAAATTCTTTTCATTATGTATTAGTATACAGATCAAATTACACATTCTGGTGACTTTGGATTGCGCTAATGATTGCATTTTCTTTCGTTAGCAGGTTGACAAGGGATATGTGGGAGCGGCGACATATTCTAGAAGAAAATCGCTAGTGCTGTGCACATAGCATTCTTCACACCGAATGTATCTGCGTACAGGGGATGACAGCGTGAATAATTAGTTTTTTGGTAAGTAACAGCTCGATGTTTAAATTCTTTTCATTATGTATTAGTATACAGATCAAATTACACATTCTGGTGACTTTGGATTGCGCTAATGATTGCATTTTCTTTCGTTAGCAGGTTGACAAGGGATATGTGGGAGCAGCGACATATTCTAGAAAAAATCGCTAATGCTGTGCACATAGCATTCTTCACACCGAATTTATCTACGTACAGGGGATGACAGCGTGAATAATTAGGTTTTTGGGTAAGTAACAGCTCGTTGTTTAAATTTTTTTCATTATGCTTTAAAATACAGACGAAATTAAACATTCTTGTGGCTTTGGATTGCGCTAATGATTGCATTTTCTTTCGTTAGCAGGTTGACAAGGGATATGTGGGAGGAGCGACATATTCTAGAAAAAAATCGCTAGTGCTGTGCACATAGCATTCTTCACACCGAATGTATCTACGTACAGGGGATGACAGCGTGAATAATTAGTTTTTTGGTAAGTAACAGCTCGATGTTTAAATTCTTTTCATTATGTATTAGTATACAGATCAAATTACACATTCTGGTGACTTTGGATTGCGCTAATGATTGCATTTTCTTTCGTTAGCAGGTTGACAAGGGATATGTGGGAGCAGCGACATATTCTAGAAAAAAATCGCTAGTTCTGTGCACGTAGCATTCTTCACACCGAATGTATCTACGTACAGGGGATGACAGCGTGAATAATTAGGTTTTTTGGTAAGTAACAGCTCGATGTTTAAATTTTTTTTATTATGCTTTAAAATACAGACGAAATTAAAAATTCTTGTGACTTTGGATTGCGCTAATGATTGCATTTTCTTTCGTTAGCAGGTTGACAAGGGATATGTGGGAGCAGCGACATATTCTAGAAAAAAATCGCTAGTGCTGTGCACATAGCATTCATCACACCGAATGTATCTACGTACAGGGGATGACAGCGTGAATAATTAGGTTTTTGCGTAAGTAACAGCTCGATGTTTAAATTTTTTTCATTATGCTTTAGAATACAGATGAAATTAAACATTCTGGTGACTTTGGATTGCGCTAATGATTGCATTTTCTTTCGTTTGCAGGTTGACAAGAGATGTGTGGGAGCGGCGACATATTCTAGAAAAAAATCGCTAGTGCTGTGCACATAGCATTCTTCACACCGAATGTATCTACGTACAGGGGACGACAGCGTGAATAATTATTTTGGGAAGTAACAGCTCGATGTTTAAATTCTTTTCATTATGTATTAGTATACAGATCAAATTACACATTCTGGTGACTTTGGGTTGCGCTAATGATTGCATTTTCTTTCGTTAGCCGGTTGACAAGGGATATGTGGGAGCAGCGACATATTCTAGAAGAAAATCGCTAGTGCTGTGCACATAGCATTCTTCACGCCGAATGTCTCTACGTACAGGGGATGACAGCGTGAATAATTAGGTTTTTGGGTAAGTAACAGCTCGATGTTTAAATTTTTTTCATTATGCTTTAGAATACAGATGAAATTAAACATTCTGGTGACTTTGGATTGCGCTAATGATTGCATTTTCTTTCGTTTGCAGGTTGACAAGAGATGTGTGGGAGCGGCGACATATTCTAGAAAAATATCGCTAGTGCTGTGCACATAGCATTCTTCACACCGAATGTATCTACGTACAGGGGATGACAGCGTGAATAATTAGTTTTTTGGTAAGTAACAGCTCGATGTTTAAATTCTTTTCATTATGTATTAGTATACAGATCAAATTACACATTCTGGTGACATTGGATTGCGCTAATGATTGCATTTTCTTTCGTTAGCAGGTTGACAAGGGATATGTGGGAGCAGCGACACATTCTAGAAAAAAATCGCTAGTGCTGTGCACATAGCATTCTTCACACCGAATGTATCTACGTACAGGGGATGACAGCGTGAATAATTAGGTTTTTGGGTAAGTAACAGCTCGATGTTTAAATTTTTTTCATTATGCTTTAGAATACAGATGAAATTAAACATTCTGGTGACTTTGGATTGCCTTATGATTGCATTTTCTTTCGTTTGCAGGTTGACAAGAGATGTGTGGGAGCGGCGACATATTCTAGAAAAAAATCGCTAGTGCTGTGCACATAGCATTCTTCACACCGATTGTATCTACGTACAGGGGATGACAGCGTGAATAATTAGTTTTTTGGTAAGTAACAGCTCGATGTTTAAATTATTTTCATTATGTATTAGTATACAGATCAAATTACACATTCTGGTGACTTTGGATTGCGCTAATGATTGCATTTTCTTCCGTTAGCAGGTTGACAAGGGATATGTGGGAGCAGCGACATATTCTAGAAAAAAATCGCTAGTGCTGTGCACATAGCATTCTTCACACCGAATGTATCTACGTACAGGGGATGACAGCGTGAATAATTAGGTTTTTGGGTAAGTAGCAGCTCGATGTTTAAATTTTTTTCATTATGCTTCAAAATACAGACGAAATTAAACATTCTTGTGACTTTGGATTGCGCTAATGATTGCATTTTCTTTCGTTAGCAGGTTGACAAGGGATATGTGGGAACAGCGACATATTCTAGAAAAAAATCGCTAGTGCTGTGCACATAGCATTCTTCACACCGAATGTATCTACGTACAGGGGATGACAGCGTGAATAATTAGTATTTTGGTAAGTAACAGCTCGATGTTTAAATTCTTTTCATTATGTATTAGTATACAGATCAAATTACACATTCTGGTGACTTTGGATTGCGCTAATGATTGCATTTTCTTTCGTTAGAAGGTTGACAAGGGATATGTGGGAGCAGCGACATATTCTAAAAAAAAATCGCTAGTGCTGTGCACATAGCATTCATCACACCGAATGTATCTACGTACAGGGGATGACAGCGTGAATAATTAGGTTTTTGGGTAAGTAACAGCTCGATGTTTCAATTTTTTTCATTATGCTTTAGAATACAGATGAAATTAAACATTCTGGTGACTTTGGATTGCGCTAATGATGGCATTTTCTTTCGTTTGCAGGTTGACAAGAGATGTGTGGGAGCGGCGACATATTCTAGAAAAAAATCGCTAGTGCTGTGCACATAGCATTCTTCACACCGAATGTATCTACGTACAGGGGACGACAGCGTGAATAATTATTTTGGGAAGTAACAGCTCGATGTTTAAATTCTTTTCATTATGTATTGGTATACAGATCAAATTACACATTCTGGTGACTTTGGGTTGCGCTAATGATTGCATTTTCTTTCGTTAGCAGGTTGACAAGGGATATGTGGTAGCAGCGACATATTCTAGAAGAAAATCGCTAGTGCTGTGCACATAGCATTCTTCACGCCGAATGTCTCTACGTACAGGGGATGACAGCGTGAATAATTAGGTTTTTGGGTAAGTAACAGCTCGATGTTTAAATTTTTTCATTATGCTTTAGAATACAGACGAAATTAAACATTCTGGTGACTTTGGATTGCGCTAATGATTGCATTTTCTTTCGTTTGCAGGTTGACAAGAGATGTGTGGGAGCGGCGACATATTCTAGAAGAAAATCGCTAGTGCTGTGCACATAGCATTCTTCACACCGAATGTATCTACGTACAGGGGATGACAGCTTGAATAATTAGTTTTTTGGTAAGTAACAGCTCGATGTTTAAATTCTTTTCATTATGTATTAGTATACAGATCAAATTACACATTCTAGTGACTTTGGATTGCGCTAATGATTGCATTTTCTTTCGTTAGCAGGTTGACAAGGGTATGTGGGAGCGGCGACATATTCTAGAAGAAAATCGCTAGTGCTGTGCACATAGCATTCTTCACGCCGTATGTCTCTACGTACAGGGGATGACAGCGTGAATAGTTAGATTTTTGGTAAGTAACAGCTCGATGTTTAAATTTTTTCATTATGCTTTAGAATACAGACGAAATTAAACATTCTGGTGACTTTGGATTGCGCTAATGATTGCATTTTCTTTCGTTTGCTGGTTGACAAGAGATGTGTGGGAGCGGCGACATATTCTAGAAGAAAATCGCTAGTGCTGTGCACATAGCGTTCTTCACACCGAATGTTTCTACGTACAGGGGATGACAGCGTGAATAATTAGTTTTTTGGTAAGTAACAGCTCGAATTTTAAATTCTTTTCATTATGTATTAGTATACAGATCAAATTACACATTCTGGTGACTTTGGAGTGCGCTAATGATTGCATTTTCTTTCGTTAGCAGGTTGACAATGGATATGTGGGAGCGGCGACATATTCTAGAAGAAAATCGCTAGTGCTGTGCACATAGCATTCTTCACACCGAATGTATCTGCGTACAGGGGATGACAGCGTGAATAATTAGTTTTTTGGTAAGTAACAGCTCGATGTTTAAATTCTTTTCATTATGTATTAGTATACAGATCAAATTACACATTCTGGTGACTTAGGATTTCGCTAATGATTGCATTTTCTTTCGTTAGCAGGTTGACAAGGGATATGTGGGAGCAGCGACATATTCTAGAAAAAAATCGCTAGTGCTGTGCACATAGCATTCTTCACACCAAATGTATCTACGTACAGGGGATGACAGCGTGAATAATTAGGTTTTTGGGTAAGTAACAGCTCGATGTTTAAATTTTTTTCATTATGCATTAAAATACAGACGAAATTAAACATTCTTGTGACTTTGGATTGCGCTAATTATTGCATTTTCTTTCGTTAGCAGGTTGACAAGGGATATGTGGGAGCAGCGACATATTCTAGAAAAAAATCGCTAGTGCTGTGCACATAGCATTCTTCACACCGAATGTATCTGCGTACAGGGGATGACAGCGTGAATAATTAGTTTTTTGGGAAGTAACAGCTCGATATTTAAATTCTTTTCATTATGTATTAGTATACAAATCAAATTACACATTCTGGTGACTTTGGTTTGCACTACTGATTGCATTTTCTTTCGTTTGCAGGTTGACAAGGGTTATGTGGGAGCGGCGACATATTCTAGAAGAAAATCGCTAGTGCTGTGCACATAGCATTCTTCACACCGAATGTATCTACGTACAGGGGATGACAGCGTGAATAATTAGTTTTTTGGTAAGTAACAGCTCGATGTTTAAATTCTTTTCATTATGAATTAGTATACAGATCAAATTACACATTCTGGTGACTTTGGATTGCGCTAATGATTGCATTTTCTTTCGTTAGCAGGTTGACAAGGGATATGTGGGAGCGGCGACATATTCTAGAAAAAAATCGCTAGTACTGTGCACATAGCATTCTTCACACCGAATGTATCTACGTACAGGGGATGACAGCGTGAATAATTAGGTTTTTGGGTAAGTAACAGCTCGATGTTTAAATTTTTTTCATTATGCTTTAGAATACAGATGAAATTAAACATTCTGGTGACTTTGGATTGCGCTAATGATTGCATTTTCTTTCGTTTGCAGGTTGACAAGAGATGTGTGGGAGCGGCGACATATTCTAGAAAAAAATCGCTAGTGCTGTGCACATAGCATTCTTCACACCGAATGTATCTACGTACAGGGGATGACAGCGTGAATAATTAGTTTTTTGGTAAGTAACAGCTCGATGTTTAAATTCTTTTCATTATGTATTAGTATACAGATCAAATTACACATTCTGGTGACTTTGGATTGCGCTAATGATTGCATTTTCTTTCGTTAGCAGGTTGACAAGGGATATGTGGGAGCAGCGACATATTCTAGAAAAAAATCGCTAGTTCTGTGCACGTAGCATTCTTCACACCGAATGTATCTACGTACAGGGGATGACAGCGTGAATAATTAGGTTTTTTGGTAAGTAACAGCTCGATGTTTAAATTTTTTTTATTATGCTTTAAAATACAGACGAAATTAAACATTCTTGTGACTTTGGATTGCGCTAATGATTGCATTTTCTTTCGTTAGCAGGTTGACAAGGGATATGTGGGAGCAGCGACATATTCTAGAAAAAAATCGCTAGTGCTGTGCACGTAGCATTCTTCACACCGAATGTATCTACGTACAGGGGATGACAGCGTGAATAATTAGGTTTTTGGGTAAGTAACAGCTCGATGTTTAAATTTTTTTCATTATGCTTTAGAATACAGATGAAATTAAACATTCTGGTGACTTTGGATTGCGCTAATGATTGCATTTTCTTTCGTTTGCAGGTTGACAAGAGATGTGTGGGAGCGGCGACATATTCTAGAAAAAAATCGCTAGTGCTGTGCACATAGCATTCTTCACACCGAATGTATCTACGTACAGGGGATGACAGCGTGAATAATTAGTTTTTTGGTAAGTAACAGCTCGATGTTTAAATTCTTTTCATTATGTATTAGTATACAGATCAAATTACACATTCTGGTGGCTTTGGATTGCGCTAATGATTGCATTTTCTTTCGTTAGCAGGTTGACAAGGGATATGTGGGAGCAGCGAGTCATTCTAGAAAAAAACCGCTAGTGCTGTGCACATAGCATTCTTCACACCGAATGTATCTACGTACAGGGGATGACAGCGTTAATAATTAGGTTTTTGGGTAAGTAACAGCTCGATGTTTAAATTTTTTTCATTATGCTTTAGAATACAGATGAAATTAAACATTCTGGTGACTTTGGATTGCCTTATGATTGCATTTTCTTTCGTTTGCAGGTTGACAAGAGATGTGTGGGAGCGGCGACATATTCTAGAAAAAAATCGCTAGTGCTGTGCACATAGCATTCTTCACACCGATTGTATCTACGTACAGGGGATGACAGCGTGAATAATTAGTTTTTTGGTAAGTAACAGCTCGATGTTTAAATTCTTTTCATTATGTATTAGTATACAGATCAAATTACACATTCTGGTGACTTTGGATTGCGCTAACGATTGCATTTTCTTTCGTTAGCAGGTGACAAGGGATATGTGGGAGCAGCGACATATTCTAGAAAAAAATCGCTAGTGCTGTGCACATAGCATTCTTCACACCGAATGTATCTACGTACAGGGGATGACAGCGTGAATAATTAGGTTCTTGGGTAAGTAGCAGCTCGATGTTTAAATTTTTTTCATTATGCTTCAAAATACAGACGAAATTAAACATTCTTGTGACTTTGGATTGCGCTAATGATTGCATTTTCTTTCGTTAGCAGGTTGACAACGGATATGTGGGAGCAGCGACATGTTCTAGAAAAAAATCGCTAGTGCTGTGCACATAGCATTCTTCACACCGAATGTATCTACGTACAGGGGATGACAGCGTGAATAATTAGTTTTTTGGTAAGAAACAGCTCGATGTTTAAATTCTTTTCATTATGTATTAGTATACAGATCAAATTACACATTCTGGTGACTTTGGATTGCGCTAATGATTGCATTTTCTTTCGTTAGCAGGTTGACAAAGGATATGTGGGAGCGGCGACATATTCTAGAAGAAAATCGCTAGTGCTGTGCACATAGCATTCTTCACACCGAATGTATCTACGTACAGGGGATGACAGCGTGAATAATTAGTTTTTTGGTAAGTAACAGCTCGATGTTTAAATTCTTTTCATTATGTATTAGTATACAGATCAAATTACACATTCTGGTGACTTTGGATTGCGCTAATGATTGCATTTTCTTTCGTTAGCAGGTTGACAAGGGATATGTGGGAGCGGCGACATATTCTAGAAGAAAATCGCTAGTGCTGTGCACATAGCATTCTTCTCACCGAATGTATCTGCGTACAGGGGATGACAGCGTGAATAATTAGTTTTTTGGTAAGTAACAGCTCGAAGTTTAAATTCTTTTCATTATGTATTAGTATACAGATCAAATTACACATTCTGGTGACTTTGGATTGCGCTAATGATTGCATTTTCTATCGTTTGCAGGTTGACAAGAGATGTGTGGGAGCGGCGACATATTCTAGAAAAAAATCGCTAGTGCTGTGCACATAGCATTCTTCACACCGAATGTATCTACGCACAGGGGACGACAGCGAGAATAATTATTTTAGGAAGTAACAGCTCGATGATTAAATTCTTTTCATTATGTATTAGTATACAGATCAAATTACACATTCTGGTGACTTTGGATTGCGGTAATGATTGCATTTTCTTTCGTTAGCAGGTTGACAAGGGATATGTGGGAGCGGCGACATATTCTAGAAGAAAATCGCTAGTGCTGTGCTCATAGCATTCTTCACGCCGAATGTCTCTACGTACAGGGGATGACAGCGTGAATAATTAGGTTTTTGGGTAAGTAACAGCTCGATGTTTAAATTTTTTTCATTATGCTTTAAAATACAGACGAAATTAAACATTCTGGTGACTTTGGATTGCGCTAATGATTGCATTTTCTTTCGTTAGCAGGTTGACAAGGGATATGTGGGAGCGGCGACATATTCTAGAAAAAAATCGCTAGTGCTGTGCACATAGCATTCTTCACACCGAATGTATCTACGTACAGGGGACGACAGGAGAATAATTATTTTAGGAAGTAACAGCTCGATGATTAAATTCTTTTCATTATTTATTAGTATACAGATCAAATTACACATTCTGGTGACTTTGGATTGCGCTAATGATTGTATTTTCTTTCGTTAGCAGGTTCACAAGGGATATGTGGGAGCGGCGACATATTCTAGAAGAAAATCGCTAGTGCTGTGCACATAGCATTCTTCACACCGAATGTATCTACGTACAGGGGATGACAGCGTGAATAATTAGTTTTTTGGTAAGTAACAGCTCGATGTTTAAATTCTTTTCATTATGTATTAGTATTCAGATCAAATTACACATTCTGGTGACTTTGGATTGCGCTAATGATTGCATTTTCTTTCGTTAGCAGGTTGACAAGGGATATGTGGGAGCGGCGACATATTCTAGAAGAAAATCGCTAGTGCTGTGCACATAGCATTCTTCACACCGAATGTATCTGCGTACAGGGGATGACAGCGTGAATAATTAGTTTTTTGGTAAGTAACAGCTCGATGTTTAAATTCTTTTCATTATGTATTAGTATACAGATCAAATTACACATTCTGGTGACTTTGGATTGCGCTAATGATTGCATTTTCTTTCGTTAGCAGGTTGACAAGGGATATGTGGGAGCGGCGACATATTCTAGAAGAAAATCGCTAGTGCTGTGCACATAGCATTCTTCACACCGAATGTATCTACGTACAGGGGATGACAGCGTGAATAATTAGGTTTTTGGGTAAGTAACAGCTCGATGTTTAAATTTTTTTCATTATGCTTTAGAATACAGATGAAATTAAACATTCTGGTGACTTTGGATTGCGCTAATGATTGCATTTTCTTTCGTTTGCAGGTTGACAAGGGATGTGTGGGACCGGCGACATATTCTAGAAAAAAATCGCTAGTGCTGTGCACATGGCATTCTTCACACCGAATGTATCTACGTACAGGGGATGACAGCGTGAATAATTAGTTTTTTGGTAAGTAACAGCTCGATGTTTAAATTCTTTTCATTATATATTTGTATACAGATCAAATTACACATTCTGGTGACTTTGGATTGCGCTAATGATTGCATTTTCTTTCGTTAGCAGGTTGACAAGGGATATGTGGGAGCGGCGACATATTCTAGAAGAAAATCGCTAGTGCTGTGCACATAGCATTCTTCACACCGAATGTATCTGCGTACAGGGGATGACAGCGTGAATAATTAGTTTTTTGGTAAGTAACAGCTCGATGTTTAAATTCTTTTCATTATGTATTAGTATACAGATCAAATTGCACATTCTGGTGACTTAGGATTGCGCTAATGATTGCATTTTCTTTCGTTAGCAGGTTGACAAGGGATATGTGGGAGCAGCGACATATTCTAGAAACAAATCGCTAGTGCTGTGCACATAGCATTCTTCACACCGAATGTATCTACGTACAGGGGATGACAGCGTGAATAATTAGGTTTTTGGGTAAGTAACAGCTCGATGTTTAAATTTTTTTCATTATGCTTTAAAATACAGACGAAATTAAACATTCTTGTGACTTTGGATTGCGCTAATGATTGCATTTTCTTTCGTTAGCAGGTTGACAAGGGATATGTGTGAGCAGCGACATATTCTAGAAAAAAATCGCTAGTGCTGTGCACATAGCATTCTTCACACCGAATGTATCTGCGTACAGGGGATGACAGCGTGAATAATTAGTTTTTTGGGAAGTAACAGCTCGATATTTAAATTCTTTTCATTATGTATTAGTATACAGATCAAATTACACATTCTGGTGACTTTGGTTTGCACTACTGATTGCATTTTCTTTCGTTTGCAGGTTGACAAGGGTTATGTGGGAGCGGCGACATATTCTAGAAGAAAATCGCTAGTGCTGTGCACATAGCATTCTTCACACCGAATGTATCTACGTACAGGGGATGACAGCGTGAATAATTAGTTTTTTGGTAAGTAACAGCTCGATGTTTAAATTCTTTTCATGATGTATTAGTATACAGATCAAATTACACATTCTGGTGACTTTGGATTGCGCTAATGATTGCATTTTCTTTCGTTAGCAGGGTGACAAGGGATATGTGGGAGCGGCGACATATTCTAGAAAAAAATCGCTAGTACTGTGCACATAGCATTCTTCACACCGAATGTATCTACGTACAGGGGATGACAGCGTGAATAATTAGGTTTTTGGGTAAGTAACAGCTCGATGTTTAAATTTTTTTCATTATGCTTTAGAATACAGATGAAATTAAACATTCTGTTGACTTTGGATTGCGCTAATGATTGCATTTTCTTTCGTTTGCAGGTTGACAAGAGATGTGTGGGAGCGGCGACATATTCTAGAAAAAAATCGCTAGTGCTGTGCACATAGCATTCTTCACACCGAATGTATCTACGTACAGGGGATGACAGCGTGAATAATTAGTTTTTTGGTAAGTAACAGCTCGATGTTTAAATTCTTTTCATTATGTATTAGTATACAGATCAAATTACACATTCTGGTGACTTTGGATTGCGCTAATGATTGCATTTTCTTTCGTTAGCAGGTTGACAAGGGATATGTGGGAGCAGCGACATATTCTAGAAAAAAATCGCTAGTTCTGTGCACGTAGCATTCTTCACACCGAATGTATCTACGTACAGGGGATGACAGCGTGAATAATTAGGTTTTTTGGTAAGTAACAGCTCGATGTTTAAATTTTTTTTATTATGCTTTAAAATACAGACGAAATTAAACATTCTTGTGACTTTGGATTGCGCTAATGATTGCATTTTCTTTCGTTAGCAGGTTGACAAGGGATATGTGGGAGCAGCGACATATTCTAGAAAAAAATCGCTAGCGCTGTGCACATAGCATTCTTCACACCGAATGTATCTACGTACAGGGGATGACAGCGTGAATAATTAGGTTTTTGGGTAAGTAACAGCTCGATGTTTAAATTTTTTTCATTATGCTTTAGAATACAGATGAAATTAAACATTCTGGTGACTTTGGATTGCGCTAATGATTGCATTTTCTTTCGTTTGCAGGTTGACAAGAGATGTGTGGGAGCGGCGACATATTCTAGAAAAAAATCGCTAGTGCTGTGCACATAGCATTCTTCACACCGAATGTATCTACGTACAGGGGATGACAGCGTGAATAATTAGTTTTTTGGTAAGTAACAGCTCGATGTTTAAATTCTTTTCATTATGTATTAGTATACAGATCAAATTACACATTCTGGTGGCTTTGGATTGCGCTAATGATTGCATTTTTATTCGTTAGCAGGTTGACAAGGGATATGTGGGAGCAGCGAGTCATTCTAGAAAAAAATCGCTAGTGCTGTGCACATAGCATTCTTCACACCGAATGTATCTACGTACAGGGGATGACAGCGTTAATAATTAGGTTTTTGGGTAAGTAACAGCTCGATGTTTAAATTTTTTTCATTATGCTATAGAATACAGATGAAATTAAACATTCTGGTGACTTTGGATTGCCTTATGATTGCATTTTCTTTCGTTTGCAGGTTGACAAGAGATGTGTGGGAGCGGCGACATATTCTAGAAAAAAATCGCTAGTGCTGTGCACATAGCATTCTTCACACCGATTGTATCTACGTACAGGGGATGACAGCGTGAATAATTAGTTTTTTGGTAAGTAACAGCTCGATGTTTAAATTCTTTTCATTATGTATTAGTATACAGATCAAATTACACATTCTGGTGACTTTGGATTGCGCTAATGATTGCATTTTCTTTCGTTAGCAGGTTGAAAATGGATATGTGGGAGCAGCGACATATTCTAGAAAAAAATCGCTAGTGCTGTGCACATAGCATTCTTCACACCGAATGTATCTACGTACAGGGGATGACAGCGTGAATAATTAGGTTTTTGGGTAAGTAGCAGCTCGATGTTTAAATTTTTTTCATTATGCTTCAAAATACAGACGAAATTAAACATTCTTGTGACTTTGGATTGCGCTAATGATTGCATTTTCTTTCGTTAGCAGGTTGACAACGGATATGTGGGAGCAGCGACATATTCTAGAAAAAAATCGCTAGTGCTGTGCACATAGCATTCTTCACACCGAATGTATCTACGTACAGGGGATGACAGCGTGAATAATTAGTTTTTTGGTAAGTAACAGCTCGATGTTTAAATTCTTTTCATTATGTATTAGTATACAGATCAAATTACACATTCTGGTGACTTTGGATTGCGCTAATGATTGCATTTTCTTTCGTTAGCAGGTAGACAAAGGATATGTGGGAGCGGCGACATATTCTAGAAGAAAATCGCTAGTGCTGTGCACATAGCATTCTTCACACCGAATGTATCTACGTACAGGGGATGACAGCGTGAATAATTAGTTTTTTGGTAAGTAACAGCTCGATGTTTAAATTCTTTTCATTATGTATTAGTATACAGATCAAATTACACATTCTGGTGACTTTGGATTGCGCTAATGATTGCATTTTCTATCGTTTGCAGGTTGACAAGAGATGTGTGGGAGCGGCGACATATTCTAGAAAAAAATCGCTAGTGCTGTGCACATAGCATTCTTCACACCGAATGTATCTACGTACAGGGGACTACAGCGAGAATAATTATTTTAGGAAGTAACAGCTCGATGATTAAATTCTTTTCATTATGTATTAGTATACAGATCAAATTACACATTCTGGTGACTTTGGATTGCGCTAATGATTGCATTTTCTTTCGTTAGCAGGTTGACAAGGGATATGTGGGAGCGGCGACATATTCTAGAAGAAAATCGCTAGTGCTGTGCTCATAGCATTCTTCACGCCGAATGTCTCTACGTACGGGGGATGACAGCGTGAATAATTAGGTTTTTGGGTAAGTAACAGCTCGATGTTTAAATTTTTTTCATTATGCTTTAAAATACAGACGAAATTAAACATTCTGGTGACTTTGGATTGCGCTAATGATTGCATTTTCTTTCGTTAGCAGGTTGACAAGGGATATGTGGGAGCGGCGACATATTCTAGAAGAAAATCGCTAGTGCTGTGCACATAGCATTCTTCACGCCGAATGTCTCTACGTACAGGGGATGACAGCGTGAATAGTTAGTTTTTTGGTAAGTAACAGCTCGATGTTTAAATTTTTTCATTATGCTTTAGAATACAGACGAAATTAAACATTCTGGTGACTTTGGATTGCGCTAATGATTGCATTTTCTTTCGTTTGCTGGTTGACAAGAGATGTGTGGGAGCGGCGACATATTCTAGAAGAAAATCGCTAGTGCTGTGCACATAGCATTCTTCACACCGAATGTATCTACGTACAGGGGATGACAGCGTGAATAATTAGTTTTTTGGTAAGTAACAGCTCGAATTTTAAATTCTTTTCATTATGTATTAGTATACAGATCAAATTACACATTCTGGTGACTTTGGATTGCGCTAATGATTGCATTTTCTTTCGTTAGCAGGTTGACAAGGGATATGTGGGAGCGGCGACATATTCTAGAAGAAAATCGCTAGTGCTGTGCACATAGCATTCTTCACACCGAATGTATCTACGTACAGGGGATGACAGCGTGAATAATTAGTTTTTTGGTAAGTAACAGCTCGATGTTTAAATTCTTTTCATTATTTATTAGTGTACAGATCAAATTACACATTCTGGTGACTTTGGATTGCGCTAATGATTGTATTTTCTTTCGTTAGCAGGTTCACAAGGGATATGTGGGAGCGGCGACATATTCTAGAAGAAAATCGCTAGTGCTGTGCACATAGCATTCTTCACACCGAATGTATCTACGTACAGGGGATGACAGCGTGAATAATTAGTTTTTTGGTAAGTAACAGCTCGATGTTTAAATTCTTTTCATTATGTATTAGTATACAGATCAAATTACACACTCTGGTGACTTTGGATTGCGCTAATGATTGCATTTTCTTTCGTTAGCAGGTTGACAAGGGATATGTGGGAGCGGCGACATATTCTAGAAGAAAATCGCTAGTGCTGTGCACATAGCTTTCTTCACACCGAATGTATCTGCGTACAGGGGATGACAGCGTGAATAATTAGTTTTTTGGTAAGTAACAGCTCGATGTTTAAATTCTTTTCATTATGTATTAGTATACAGATCAAATTACACATTCTGGTGACTTTGGATTGCGCTAATGATTGCATTTTCTTTCGTTAGCAGGTTGACAAGGGATATGTGGGAGCGGCGACATATTCTAGAAGAAAATCGCTAGTGCTGTGCACATAGCATTCTTCACACCGAATGTATCTACGTACAGGGGATGACAGCGTGTATAATTAGGTTTTTGGGTAAGTAACAGCTCGATGTTTAGATTTTTTTCATTATGTTTTAGAATACAGATGAAATTAGACATTCTGGTGACTTTGGATTGCGCTAATGATTGCATTTTCTTTCGTTTGCAGGTTTGACAAGGGATGTGTGGGAGCGGCGACATATTCTAGAAAAAAATCGCTAGTGCTGTGCACATAGCATTCTTCACACCGAATGTATCTGCGTACAGGGGATGACAGCGTGAATAATTAGTTTTTTGGTAAGTAACAGCTCGATGTTTAAATTCTTTTCATTATGTATTAGTATACAGATCAAATTACACATTCTGGTGACTTTGGATTGCGCTAATGATTGCATTTTCTTTCGTTAGCAGGTTGACAAGGGATATGTGGGAGCAGCGACATATTCTAGAAAAAAAATCGCTAGTGCTGTGCACATAGCATTCTTCACACCGAATGTATCTACGTACAGGCGATGACAGCGTGAATAATTAGGTTTTTGGGTAAGTAACAGCTCGATGTTTAAATTTTTTTCATTATGCTTTAAAATACAGACGAAACTAACATTCTTGTGACTTTGGATTGCGCTAATGATTGCATTTTCTTTCGTTAGCAGGTTGACAAGGGATATGTGGGAGCAGCGACATATTCTAGAAAAAAATCGCTAGTGCTGTGCACATAGCATTCTTCACACCGAATGTATCTGCGTACAGGGGATGACAGCGTGAATAATTAGTTTTTTGGTAAGTAACAGCTCGATGTTTAAATTCTCATCATTATGTATTAGTATACAGATCAAATTACACATTCTGGTGACTTTGGATTGCGCTAATGATTGCATTTTCTTTCGTTAGCAGTTTGACAAGGGATATGTGGGAGCGGCGACATATTCTAGAAGAAAATCTCTAGTGCTGTGCACATAGCATTCTTCACACCGAATGTATCTACGTACAGGGGATGACAGCGTGAATAATTAGTTTTTTGGTAAGTAACAGCGCGATGTTTAAATACTTTTCATTATGTATTAGTATACAGATCAAATTACACATTCTGGTGACTTTGGATTGCGCTAATGATTGTATTTTCTTTCGTTGGCAGGTTGACAAGGGATATGTGGGAGCAGCGACATATTCTAGAAAAAAATCGCTAGTACTGTGCACATAGCATTCTTCACACCGAATGTATCTACGTATAGGGGATGACAGCGTGAATAATTAGGTTTTTGGGTAAGTAACAGCTCGATGTTTAAATGTTTTTCATTATGCTTTAGAATACAGATGAAATTAAACATTTCTGGTGACTTTGGATTGCGCTAATGATTGCATTTTCTTTCGTTTGCAGGTTGACAAGAGATGTGTGGGAGCGGCGACATATTCTAGAAAAAAATCGCTAGTGCTGTGCACATAGCATTCTTCACACCGAATGTATTCTACGTACAGGGGATGACAGCGCGAATAATTAGTTTTTTGGTAAGTAACAGCTCGATGTTTAAATTCTTTTCATTATGTATTAGTATACAGATCAAATTACACATTCTGGTGACTTTGGATTGCGCTAATGATTGCATTTTCTTTCGTTAGCAGGTTGACAAGGGATATGTGGGAGCAGCGACATATTCTAGAAAAAAATCGCTAGTTCTGTGCACGTAGCATTCTTCACACCGAATGTATCTACGTACAGGGGATGACAGCGTGAATAATTAGGTTTTTTGGTAAGTAACAGCTCGATGTTCAAATTTTTTTTTATTATGTTTTAAAATACAGACGAAATTAAACATTCTTGTGACTTTGGATTGCGCTAATGATTGCATTTTCTTTCGTTAGCAGGTTGACAAGGGATATGTGGGAGCAGCGACATATTCTAGAAAAAAATCGCTAGTGCTGTGCACATAGCATTCTTCACACCGAATGTATCTACGTACAGGGGATGACAGCGTTAATAATTAGGTTTTTGGGTAAGTAGCAGCTCGAGGTTTAAATTATTTTCATTATGCTTCAAAATACAGACGAAATTAAACATTGTTGTGACTTTGGATTGCGCTAATGATTGCATTTTCTTTCTTTAGCAGGTTGACAAGGGATATGTGGGAGCAGCGACATATTCTAGAAAATAATCGCTAGTGCTGTGCACATAGCATTCTTCACACCGAATGTATCTACGTACAGGGGATGACAGCGTGAATAATTAGTTTTTTGGTAAGTAACAGCTCGATGTTTAAATTCTTTTCATTATGTATTAGTATACAGATCAAATTACACATTCTGGTGACTTTGGATTGCGCTAATGATTGCATTTTCTTTCGTTAGCAGGTTGACAAAGGATATGTGGGAGCGGCGACATATTCTAGAAGAAAATCGCTAGTGCTGTGCACATAGCATTCTTCACACCGAATGTATCTACGTACAGGGGATGACAGCGTGAATAATTAGTTTTTTGGTAAGTAACAGCTCGATGTTTGAATTCTTTTCATTATGTATTAGTATACAGATCAAATTACACATTCTGGTGACTTTGGATTGCGCTAATGATTGCATTTTCTTTCGTTAGCAGGTTGACAAGGGATATGTGGGAGCGGCGACATATTCTAGAAGAAAATCGCTAGTGCTGTGCACATAGCATTCTTCACACCGAATGTATCTACGTACAGGGGATGACAGCGTGAATAATTAGTTTTTTGGTAAGTAACAGCTCGATGTTTAAATTCTTTTCATTATGTATTAGTATACAGATCAAATTACACATTCTGGTGACTTTGGATTGCGCTAATGATTGCATTTTCTTTCGTTAGCAGGTTGACAAGGGATATGTGGGAGCGGCGACATATTCTAGAAGAAAATCGCTAGTGCTGTGCACATAGCATTCTTCACACCGAATGTATCTGCGTACAGGGGATGACAGCGTGAATAATTAGTTTTTTGGTAAGTAACAGCTCGAAGTTTAAATTCTTTTCATTATGTATTAGTATACAGATCAAATTACACATTCTGGTGACTTTGGATTACGCTAATGCTTGCATTTTCTATCGTTTGCAGGTTGACAAGAGAAGTGTGGGAGCGGCGACATATTCTAGAAAAAAATCGTTAGTGCTGTGCACATAGCATTCTTCACACCGAATGTATCTACGTACAGGGGACGACAGCGAGAATAATTATTTTAGGAAGTAACAGCTCGATGTTGAAAATTCTTTTCATTATGTTACTGAATACAGATCAAATTACACATTCTGGTGACTTTGGATTGCGCTAATGATTGCATTTTCTTTCGTTAGCAGGTTGACAAGGGATATGTGGGAGCGGCGACATATTCTAGAAGAAAATCGCTAGTGCTGTGCACATAGCATTCTTCACGCCGAATGTCCCTACGTACAGGGGATGACAACGTGAATAATTAGGTTTTTGGGTAAGTAACAGCTCGATGTTTAAATTTTTTTCATTATGCTTTAAAATACAGACGAAATTAACCATTCTGGTGACTTTGGATTGCGCTAATGATTGCATTTTCTTTCGTTAGCAGGTTGACAAGGGATATGTGGGAGCAGCGACATATTCTAGAAAAAAATCGCTAGTGCTGTGCACATAGCATTCTTCACACGGAATGTATCTACGTACAGGGGATGACAGCGTGTATAATTAGGTTTTTGGATAAGTAACAGCTCGATGTTTAAATTTTTTTCATTATGCTTTAAAATACAGACGAAATTAAACATTCTGGTGACTTTGGATTGCGCTAATGTTTGCATTTTCTTTCGTTAGCAGGTTGACAAGGGATATGTGGGAGCGGCGACATATTCTAGAAGAAAATCGCTTGTGCTGTGCACATAGCATTCTTCACACCGAATGTATCTGCGTACAGGGGATGACAGCGTGAATAATTAGTTTTTTGGTAAGTAACAGCTCGATGTTTAAATTCTTTTCATTATGTATTAGTATACAGATCAAATTACACATTCTGGTGACTTTGGATTGCGCTAATGATTGCATTTTCTTTCGTTAGCAGGTTGACAAGGGATATGTGGGAGCGGCGACATATTCTAGAAGAAAATCGCTAGTGCTGTGCACATAGCATTCTTCACACCGAATGTATCTACGTACAGGGGATGACAGCGTGAATAATTAGTTTTTTGGTAAGTAACAGCTCGATGTTTAAATTCTTTTCATTATGTATTAGTATACAGATCAAATTACACATTCTGGTGACTTTGGATTGCGCTAATGATTGCATTTTCTTTCGTTAGCAGGTTGACAAGGGATATGTGAGAGCGGCGACATATTCTAGAAGAAAATCGCTAGTGCTGTGCACATAGCATTCTTCACACCGAATGTATCTACGTACAGGGGATGACAGCGTGAATAATTAGTTTTTTGGTAAGTAACAGCTCGATGTTTAAATTCTTTTCATTATGTATTAGTATACAGATCAAATTACACATTCTGGTGACTTTGGATTGCGCTAATGATTGCATTTTCTTTCGTTAGCAGGTTGACAAGGGATATGTGGGAGCGGCGACATATTCTAGAAGAAAATCGCTAGTGCTGTGCACATAGCATTCTTCACACCGAATGTATCTGCGTACAGGGGATGACAGCGTGAATAATTAGTTTTTTGGTAAGTAACATCTCGATGTTTAAATTCTTTTCATTATGTATTAGTATACAGATCAAATTACACATTCTGGTGACTTTGGATTGCGCTAATGATTGCATTTTCTTTCGTTAGCAGGTTGACAAGGGATATGTGGGAGGAGCGACATATTCTAGAAAAAAATCGCTAGTGCTGTGCACATAGCATTCTTCACACCGAATGTATCTACGTACAGGGGATGACAGCGTGAATAATTAGTTTTTTGGTAAGTAACAGCTCGATGTTTAAATTCTTTTCATTATGTATTAGTATACAGATCAAATTACACATTCTGGTGACTTTGGATTGCGCTAATGATTGCATTGTCTTTCGTTAGCAGGTTGACAAGGGATATGTGGGAGCAGCGACATATTCTAGAAAAAAATCGCTAGTGCTGTGCACATAGCATTCTTCACACCGAATGTATCTACGTACAGGGGATGACAGCGTGAATAATTAGTTTTTTGGTAAGTAACAGCTCGACGTTTAAATTCTTTTCATTATGTATTAGTATACAGATCAAATTACACATTCTGGTGACTTTGGATTGCGCTAATGATTGCATTTTCTTACGTTAGCAGGTTGACAAGGGATGTGTGGGAGCAGCGACATATTCTAGAAAAAAATCGCTAGTGCTGTGCACATAGCATTCTTCACACCGAATGTATCTACGTACAGGGGATGACAGCGTGAATAATTAGTTTTTTGGTAAGTAACAGCTCGACGTTTAAATTCTTTTCATTATGTATTAGTATACAGATCAAATTACACATTCTGGTGACTTTGGATTGCGCTAATGATTGCATTTTCTTACGTTAGCAGGTTGACAAGGGATATGTGGGAGCAGCGACATATTCTAGAAAAAAATCGCTAGTGCTGTGCACATAGCATTCTTCACACCGAATGTATCTTCGTACAGGGGATGACAGCGTGAATAATTAGTTTTTTGGTAAGTAACAGCTCGATGTTTAAATTTTTTTCATTATGCTTTAGAATACAGACGAAATTAAACATTTTGGTGACTTTGGATTGCGCTAATGATTGCATTTTCTTTCGTCAGCAGGTTGAAAAGGGATATGTGGGAGCAGCGACATATTCTAGAAAAAAATCGCTATTGCTGTGCACATAGCATTCTTCACACCGTATGTATCTACGTACAGGGGATGACAGCGTGAATAATTAGGTTTTTGGGTAAGTAACAGCTCGATGTTTAAATTTTTTTCATTATGCTTTAAAATACAGACGAAATTAAACATTTTTGTGACTTTGGATTGCGCTAATGATTGCATTTTCTTTCGTTAGCAGGTTGACAAGGGATATGTGGGAGCAGCGACATATTCTAGAAAAAAATCGCTAGTGCTGTGCACATAGCATTCTTCACACCGAATGTATCTACGTACAGGGGATGACAGCGTGAATAATTAGTTTTTTGGTAAGTAACAGCTCGACGTTTAAATTCTTTTCATTATGTATTAGTATACAGATCAAATTACACATTCTGGTGACTTTGGATTGCGCTAATGATTGCATTTTCTTACGTTAGCAGGTTGACAAGGGATGTGTGGGAGCAGCGACATATTCTAGAAAAAAATCGCTAGTGCTGTGCACATAGCATTCTTCACACCGAATGTATCTACGTACAGGGGATGACAGCGTGAATAATTAGTTTTTTGGTAAGTAACAGCTCGATGTTTTAATTCTTTTCATTATGTATTAGTATACAGATCAAATTACACATCTGGTGACTTTGGATTGCGCTAATGATTGCATTTTCTTTCGTTAGCAGGTTGACAAGGGATATGTGGGAGCCGCGACATATTCTAGAAAAAAAACGCTAATGCTGTGCACATAGCATTCTTCACACCGAATGTATCTGCGTACAGGGGATGACTGCGTGAATAATTAGGTTTTTGGTAAGTAACAGTTCGATGTTTGAATTTTTTCATTATGCTTTAGAATACAGATGAAATTAAACATTCTGGTGACTTTGGATTGCGCTAATGATTGCATTTTCTTTCGTTTGCAGGTTGACAAGAGATGTGTGGGAGCGGCGACATATTCTAGAAAAAAATCGCTAGTGCTGTGCACATAGCATTCTTCACACCGAATGTATCTACGTACAGGGGATGACAGCGTGAATAATTAGGTTTTTGGGTAAGTAACAGCTCGATGTTTAAATTTTTTTCATTATGCTTTAAAATACAGACGAAATTAAACATTCTTGTGACTTTGGATTGTGCTAATGATTGCATTTTCTTTCCTTAGCAGGTTGACAAGGAATATGTGGGAGCAGCGACATATTCTAGAAAAAAATCGCTAGTGCTGTGCACATAGCATTCTTCACACCGAATGTATCTACGTACAGGGGATGAAAGCGTGAATAATTAGTTTTTTGGTAAGTAACAGCTCGATGTTTAAATTCTTTTCATTATGTATTAGTATACAGATCAAATTACACATTCTGGTGACTTTGGATTGCGCTAATGATTGCATTTTCTTTCGTTAGCAGGTTGACAAGGGATATGTGGGAGCGGCGACATATTCTAGAAGAAAATCGCTAGTGCTGTGCACATAGCATTCTTCACACCAAATGTATCTACGTACAGGGGATGACAGCGTGAATAATTAGGTTTATGGGTAAGTAACAGCTCGATGCTTAAATTTTTTTCATTATGCTTTAAAATACAGACGAAATTAAACATTCTTGTGACTTTGGATTGCGCTAATGATTGCATTTTCTTTCGTTAGCAAGTTGACAAGGGATATGTGGGAGCAGCGACATATTCTAGAAAAAAATCGCTAGTGCTGTGCACATAGCATTCTGCACACCGAATGTATCTACGTACAGGGGATGACAGCGTGAATAATTAGTTTTTTGGTAAGTAACAGCTCGATGTTTAAATTCTTTTCATTATGTATTAGTATACAGATCAAATTACACATTCTGGTGACTTTGGATTGCGCTAATGATTGCATTTTCTTTCGTTAGCAGGTTGACAAGGGATATGTGGGAGCCGCGACATATTCTAGAAAAATACGCTAATGCTGTGCACATAGCATTCTTCACACCGAATGTATCTACGTACAGGGGATGACAGCGTGAATAATTAGTTTTTTGGGAAGTAACAGCTCGATGTTTAAATTTTTTCATTATGCTTTAGAATACAGATGAAATTAAACATTCTGGTGACTTTGGATTGCGCTAATGATTGCATTTTCTTTCGTTTGCAGGTTGACAAGAGAAGTGTGGGAGCGGCGACATATTCTAGAAGAAAATCGCTAGTGCTGTGCACATAGCATTCTTCACACCGAATGTCTCTACGTACAGGGGATGACAGCGTGAATAATTAGTTTTTTGGTAAGTAACAGCTCGATGTTTAAATTCTTTTCATTATGTATTAATATACAGATCAAATTACACATTCTGGTGACTTTGGATTGCACTAATGATTGCATTTTCTTTCGTTTGCAGGTTGACAAGAGAAGTGTGGGAGCGGCGACATATTCTAGAAAAAAATCGCTAGTGCTGTGCACATAGCATTCTTCACACCGAATGTATCTACGTACAGTGGATGACTGCATGAATAATAAGATTTTTTGGTAAGTAACAACTCGATGTTTTAATTTTATCATTATGGTTTAAGAATACAGATAATACTACAGATTTTGGCGACTTAGGAGTGTGCTAGTGCTTGCAATTTCTTTCGTTAGCAGGCTGACACGAGATATGTGGGAGCGGCGACATATTCTAGAAGAAAGTCGCTAGTGCTGTGCACATAGCATTCTTCGCACCGAATGTATCTGCGTACAGAAGATGACTGCGTGAATAATTAGGTTTCCTCCAAAGTAACAGCTCGATGTTTAAATTTCTTTCATTATGTTTTAGAATACAGATCAAATTACACATTCTGGTGACTTTGGTTTGCGCTAATGATTGGATTTTCTTTCGTTTGCAGGTTGACAAGGGAGGTGTGAGAGTGGCGACATATTCTAGAAAAAAATCGCTAGTGCTGTGCACATAGCATTCTTCACACCGAGTGTATCTACGTACAGGGGATGACTGCGTGAATAATTAGTTTTTTGGGAAGTAACAGCTCGATGTTTAAATTCTTTTCATTATGTTATTGAATACAGATCAAATTACACATTCTGTTGACTTTGGATTGCGCTAATGATTGCATTTTCTTTCGTTAGCAGGTTGACAAGGGATATGTGGGAGCGGCGACATATTCTAGAAGAAACTCGCTAGTGCTGTGCACATAGCATTCTTCACACCGTGTGTATCTACGTACAGGGGATGACTGCGTGAGTAATTAGTTTTGTGGGAAGTAACAGTTTGATGTTTAAATTCTTTTCATTATGTTATTGAATACAGATCAAATTACACATTCTGTTGACTTTGGATTGCGCTAATGATTGCATTTTCTTTCGTTAGCAGGTTGATAAGGGATATGTGGGAGCGGCGACATATTCTAGAAGAAACTCGCTAGTGCTGTGCACATAGCATTCTTCACACCGAATGTATCTACGTACAGGGGATGACAGCGTGAATAATTAGTTTTTGCGAAGTAACAGCTCGATATTTAAATTCTTTTCATTATGTATTAGTATACAGATCAAATTACACATTCTGGTGACTTTGGATTGCGCTAATGATTGCATTTTCTTTCGTTAGCAGGTTGACAAGGGATATGTGGGAGCGGCGACATATTCTAGAAGGAAATCGCTAGTGCTGTGCACATATCATTCTTCACACCGAATGTATCAGCGTACAGAAGATTACTGCGTGAATAATTAGTTTTCCTCCAAAGTAACAGCTCGATGTTTAAATTTTTTCATTATGCTTTAGAATAAAGATGAAATTAAACATTCTGGTGACTTTGGATTGCGCTAATGATTGCATTTTCTTTCGTTTGCAGGTTGACAAGAGAAGTGTGGGAGCGGCGACATATTCTAGAAGAAAATCGCTAGTGCCGTGCACATAGCATTCTTCACACCGAATGTCTCTACGTACAGGGGATAACAGCGTGAATAATTAGTTTTTTGGGAAGTAACAGCTCGATGTTTAAATTTTTTTCATTATGTATTGATATACAGATCAAATTACACATTCTGGTGACTTTGGATTGCACTAATGATTGCATTTTCTTTCGTTAGCAGGTTGACAAGGGATATGTGGGAGCGGCGACATATTCTAGAAAAAAATCGCTAGTGCTTTGCACATAGCAATCTTCACACCGAATGTATCTACGTACAGTGGATGACTGCATGAATAATAAGATTTTTTGGTAAGTAACAACTCGATGTTTTAATTTTTTCATTATGGTTTAAGAATACAGATAATACTACACATTTTGGCGACTTAGGAGTGTGCTAGTGCTTGCAATTTCTTTCGTTAGCAGGCTGACACGAGATATGTGGGAGCGGCGACATATTCTAGAAGAAAAGCGCTAGTGCTGTGCACATAGCATTCTTCACACCGAATGTATCTGCGTACAGAAGATGACTGCGTGAATAATTAGTTTTCTTCCAAAGTAACAGCTCGATGTTTAATTTTCTTTCATTATGTTTTAGAATACAGATCAAATTACACATTCTGGTGACTTTGGATTGCGCTAATGATTGCATTTTCTTTCGTTAGCAGGTTGACAATGGATATGTGGGAGCGGCGACATATTCTAGAAAAAAATCGTTAGTGCTGTGCACATAGCATTCTTCACACCGAATGTATCTACGTACAGGGGATGAAAGCGTGAATAATTATTTTGGGAAGTAACAGCTCGATGTTTGAATTCTTTTCGTTATGTATTAGTATACAGATCAAATTACACATTCTGGTTTCTTTGGATTGCGCTAATGATAGCAATTTCTTTCGTTAGCAGGTTGACAAGGGATATGAGGGAGCGGCGACATATTCTAGAAAATAATCGCTAGTGCTGTGCACATAGCATTCTTCACACCGAATGTGTCTACGTACAGGGGATGACAGCGTGAATAATTAGTTTTTTGGAAAGTAACATCTAGATGTTTAAATTCTTTTCATTATGTATTAGTATACAGATTATATTTTACATTCTGGTGACTTTGGATTGCGCTAATGATTGCATTTTCTTTCGTTAGCAGGTTGACAAGGGATATGTGGGAGCGGCGACATATTCTAGAAAAAAATCGCTAGTGCTGTGCACATAGCATTCTTCACACCGAGTGTATCTACGTACAGGGGATGACTGCGTGAATAATTAGTTCTTTGGGAAGTAACAGCTCGATATTTAAATTCTTTTCATTATGTTATTGAATACAGATCAAATTACACATTCTGTTGACTTTGGATTGCGCTAATGATTGCATTTTCTTTCGTTAGCAGGTTGACAAGGGATGTGTGGGAGCGGCGACATATTCTAGAAGAAACTCGCTAGTGCTGTGCACATAGCATTCTTCACACCGAATGTATCTACGTACAGGGGATGACAGCGTGAATAATTAGGTTTTTGGGTAAGTAACAGCTCGATGTTTAAATTCTTTTCATTATGTATTAGTATACAGATCAAATTACACATTCTGGTGACTTTGGTTTGCGCTACTGATTGCATCTTCTTTCGTTTGCAGGTTGACAAGGGATATGTGGGAGCGGCGACATATTCTAGAGGAAAATCGCTAGTGCTGTGCACATAGCATTCTTCACACCGAATGTATCTACGTACAGGGGATGACTGCGTGAATAATTAGTTTTTTGGTAAGTAACAGCTCGATGTTTAAATACATTTCATTGTGTTATAGTATACAGATCAAATTACACATTCTGGTGACTTTGGTTTGCGCTACTGATTGCATTTTCTTTCGTTTGCAGGTTGACAAGGGTTATGTGGGAGCGGCGACATATTCTAGAAGAAAATCGCTAGTGCTGTGCACATAGCATTCTTCACACCGAATGTATCTACGTACAGGGGATGACTGCGTGAATAATTAGTTTTTTGGTAAGTAACAGCTCGATGTTTAAATACATTTCATTGTGTTATAGTATACAGATCAAATTACACATTCTGGTGACTTTGGTTTGCGCTACTGATTGCATTTTCTTTCGTTTGCAGGTTGACAAGGGTTATGTGGGACCGGCGACATATTCTAGAAGAAACTCGCTAGTGCTGTGCACATAGCATTCTTCACACCGAATGTACCTACGTACAGGGGATGACTGCGTGAATAATTAGTTTCTTGGTAAGTAACAGCTCGATGTTTAAATACATTTCATTGTGTTATAGAATACAGATCAAATTACACATTCTGGTGACTTTGGATTGCGCTAATGATTGCATTTTCTTTCGTCTGCAGGTTGTCAAGGGATATGTGGGAGCGGCGACATATTCTAGAGGAAAATCGCTAGTGCTGTGCACATAGCATTTTTCACACCGAATGTATCTGCGTACAGGGGATGACTGCGTGAATAATTAGTTTTTTGCTAAGTAACAGCTCGATGTTTAAGTTCATTTCACTATGTTATAGAATACAGATCAAATTACACATTCTGGTGACTTTGGTTTGCGCTACTGATTGCATTTTCTTTCGTTTGCAGGTTGACAAGGGATATGTGGGAGCGGCGACATATTCTAGAGGAAAATCGCTAGTGCTGTGCACATTGCATTCTTCACACCGAATGTAGCTGCGTACGGGGGATGACTGCGTGAATAATTAGTTTTTTGGGAAGTAACAGCTCGATATTTAAATTCTTTTCATTATGTATTAGTATACAGATCAAATTACACATTCTGGTGATTTTGGTTTGCGCTACTGATTGCATTTTCTTTAGTTTGCAGGTTGACAAGGGATATGTGGGAGCGGCGACATATTCTAGAGGAAAATCGCTAGTGCTGTGCACATAGCATTCTTCACACCGAATGTATCTACGTACAGGGGATGACTGCGTGAATAGTTAGTTTTTTGGGAAGTAACAGCTCGATATTTAAATTCTTTTCATTATGTATTAGTATACAGATCAAATTACACATTCTGGTGACTTTGGTTTGCGCTACTGATTGCATTTTTTTAGTTTGCAGGTTGACAAGGGATATGTGGGAGCGGCGACATATTCTAGAGGAAAATCGCTAGTGCTGTGCACATAGCATTCTTCACACCGAATGTATTCGCGTACAGGGGATGACTGTGTGAATAATTAGTTTTTTGGGAAGTAACAGCTCGATATTTAAATTCTTTTCATTATGTATTAGTATACAGATCAAGTTACACATTCTGGTGACTTTGGTTTGCGCTACTGATTGCATTTTCTTTCGTTTGCAAGTAGACAGGGGATATGTGGGAGCGGCGACATATTCTAGAGGAAAATCGCTAGTGCTGTGCACATAGCATTCTTCACACCGAATGTATCTACGTACAGGGGATGACTGCGTGAATAATTAGTTTTTTGGGAAGTAACAGCTCGATATTTAAATTCTTTTCATTATGTATTAGTATACAGATCAAATTACACATTCTGGTGACTTTGGTTTGCGCTACTGATTGCATTTTCTTTCGTTTGCAGGTTGACAAGGGATATGTGGGAGCGGCGACATATTCTAGAGGAAAATCACTAGTGCTGTGCACATAGCATTCTTCACACCGAATGTATCTGCGTACAGGGGATGACTGCGTGAATAATTAGTTTTTTGGGAAGTAACAGCTCGATATTTAAATTCTTTTCATTATGTATTAGTATACAGATCAAATTACACATTCTGGTGACTTTGGTTTGCGCTACTGATTGCATTTTCTTTCGTTTGCAGGTTGACAAGGGATATGTGGAAGCGGCGACATATTGTAGAGGAAGATCGCTAGTGCTGTGCACATAGCATTCTTCACACCGAATGTATCTGCGTACAGGGGATGACAGCGTGAATATTTAGTTTTTTGGGAAGTAACAGCTCGATATTTAAATTCTTTTCATTATGTATTAGTATACAGATCAAATTACACATTCTGGTGACTTTGGTTTGCGCTACTGATTGCATTTTCTTTCGTTTGCAGGTTGACAAGGGTTATGTGGGAGCGGCGACATATTCTAGAAGAATATCGCTAGTGCTGTGCACATAGCATTCCTCACACCGAATGTATCTACGTACAGGGGATGACTGCGTGAATAATTAGTTTTTTGGTAAGTAACAGCTCGATATTTAAATTCATTTCATTGTGTTGTAGAATACAGATCAAATTACACATTCTGGTGACTTTGGTTTGCGCTACTGATTGCATTTTCTTTCGTTTGCAGGTTGACAAGGGTTATGTGGGAGCGGCGACATATTCTAGAAGAAAATCGCTAGTGCTGTGCACATAGCATTCTTCACACCGAATGTATCTACGTACAGGGGATGACAGCGTGAATAATTAGTTTTTTGGGAAGTAACAGCTCGATATTTAAATTCTTTTCATTATGTATTAGTATACAGATCAAATTACACATTCTGGTGACTTTGGTTTGCGCTACTGATTGCATTTTCTTTCGTTTGCAGGTTGACAAGGGATATGTGGGAGCGGCGACATATTCTAGAGGAAAATCGCTAGTGCTGTGCACATAGCATTCTTCACACCGAATGTATCTGCGTACAGGGGATGACTGCGTGAATAATTAGTTTTTTGGGAAGTAACAGCTCGATGTTTAAGTTCATTTCACTATGTTATAGAATACAGATCAAATTACACAATCTGGTGACTTTGGTTTGCGCTACTGATTGCATTTTCTTTAGTTTGCAGGTTGACAAGGGATATGTGGGAGCGGCGACATATTCTAGAGGAAAATCGCTAGTGCTGTGCACATAGCATTCTTCACACCGAATGTATCTACGTACAGGGGATGACTGCGTGAATAGTTAGTTTTTTGGGAAGTAACAGCTCGATATTTAAATTCTTTTCATTATGTATTAGTATACAGATCAAATTACACATTCTGGTGACTTTGGTTTGCGCTACTGATTGCATTTTCTTAGTTTGCAGGTTGACAAGGGATATGTGGGAGCGGCGACATATTCTAGAGGAAAATCGCTAGTGCTGTGCACATAGCATTCTTCACACCGAATGTTTTCGCGTACAGTGGATGACTGCGTGAATAATTAGTTTTTTGGGAAGTAACAGCTCGATATTTAAATTCTTTTCATTATGTATTAGTATACAGATCAAATTACACATTCTGGTGACTTTGGTTTGCGCTACTGATTGCATTTTCTTTCATTTGCAGGTAGACAAGGGATATGTGGGAGCGGCGACATATTCTAGAGGAAAATCGCTAGTGCTGTGCACATAGCATTCTTCACACCGAATGTATCTACGTACAGGGGATGACTGCGTGAATAATTAGTTTTTTGGGAAGTAACAGCTCGATATTTAAATTCTTTTCATTATGTGTTAGTATACAGATCAAATTACACATTCTGGTGACTTTGGTTTGCGCTACTGATTGCATTTTCTTTCGTTTGCAGGTTGACGAGGGATATGTGGGAGCGGCGACATATTCTAGAGGAAGATCGCTAGTGCTGTGCACATAGCATTCTTCACACCGAATGTATCTATGTACAGGGGATGACTGCGTGAATAATTAGTTTTATGGGAAGTAACAGCTCGATATTTAAATTCTTTTCATTATGTATTAGTATACAGATCAAATTACACATTCTGGTGACTTTGGTTTGCGCTACTGATTGCATTTTCTTTCGTTTGCAGGTAGACAAGGGATATGTGGGAGCGGCGACATATTCTAGAGGAAAATCGCTAGTGCTGTGCACATAGCATTCTTCACACCGAATGTATCTACGTACAGGGGATGACTGCGTGAATAATTAGTTTTTTGGGAAGTAACAGCTCGATATTTAAATTCGTTTTCATTATGTATTAGTATACAGATCAAATTACACATTCTGGTGACTTTGGTTTGCGCTACTGATTGCATTTTCTTTCGTTTGCAGGTTGACAAGGGATATGTGGGAGCGGCGACATATTCTAGAGGAAAATCGCTAGTGCTGTGCACATAGCATTCTTCACACCGAATGTATCTGCGTACAGGGGATGACAGCGTGAATAATTAGTTTTTTGGGAAGTAACAGCTCGATATTTAAATTCTTTTCATTATGTATTAGTATACAGATCAAATTACACATTCTGGTGACTTTGGTTTGCGCTACTGATTGCATTTTCTTTCGTTTGCAGGTTGACAAGGGATATGTGGGAGCGGCGACATATTCTAGAGGAAAATCACTAGTGCTGTGCACATAGCATTCTTCACACCGAATGTATCTGCGTACAGGGGATGACTGCGTGAATAATTAGTTTTTTGGGAAGTAACAGCTCGATATTTAAATTCTTTTCATTATGTATTAGTATACAGATCAAATTACACATTCTGGTGACTTTGGTTTGCGCTACTGATTGTATTTTCTTTCGTTTGCAGGTTGACAAGGGATATGTGGAAGCGGCGACATATTGTAGAGGAAGATCGCTAGTGCTGTGCACATAGCATTCTTCACACCGAATGTATCTGCGTACAGGGGATGACAGCGTGAATATTTAGTTTTTTGGGAAGTAACAGCTCGATATTTAAATTCTTTTCATTATGTATTAGTATACAGATCAAATTACACATTCTGGTGACTTTGATTTGCGCTACTGATTGCATTTTCTTTCGTTTGCAGGTTGACAAGGGTTATGTGGGAGCGGCGACATATTCTAGAAGAATATCGCTAGTGCTGTGCACATAGCATTCCTCACACCGAATGTATCTACGTACAGGGGATGACTGCGTGAATAATTAGTTTTTTGGTAAGTAACAGCTCGATATTTAAATTCATTTCATTGTGTTGTAGAATACAGATCAAATTACACATTCTGGTGACTTTGGTTTGCGCTACTGATTGCATTTTCTTTCGTTTGCAGGTTGACAAGGGTTATGTGGGAGCGGCGACATATTCTAGAAGAAAATCGCTAGTGCTGTGCACATAGCATTCTTCACACCGAATGTATCTACGTACAGGGGATGACAGCGTGAATAATTAGTTTTTTGGGAAGTAACGGCTCGATATTTAAATTCTTTTCATTATGTATTAGTATACAGATCAAATTACACATTCTGGTGACTTTGGTTTGCGCTACTGATTGCATTTTCTTTCGTTTGCAGGTTGACAAGGGATATGTGGGAGCGGCGACATATTCTAGAGGAAAATCGCTAGTGCTGTGCACATAGCATTCTTCACACCGAATGTATCTGCGTACAGGGGATGACTGCGTGAATAATTAGTTTTTTGGGAAGTAACAGCTCGATATTTAAATTCTTTTCATTATGTATTAGTATACAGATCAAATTACACATTCTGGTGACTTTGGTTTGCGCTACTGATTGCATTTTCTTTCGTTTGCAGGTTGACAAGGGATATGTGGGAGCGGCGACATATTCTAGAGGAAAATCGCTAGTGCTGTGCACATAGCATTCTTCACACCGAATGTATCTGCGTACAGGGGATGGCTGCGTGAATAATTAGTTTTTTGGGAAGTAACAGCTCGATATTTAAATTCTTTTCATTATGTATTAGTATACAGATCAAATTACACGTTCTGGTGACTTTGGTTTGCGCTACTGATTGCATTTTCTTTCGTTTGCAGGTTGACAAGGGATATGTGGGAGCGGCGACATATTCTAGAGGAAAATCGCTAGTGCTGTGCACATAGCATTCTTCACACCGAATGTATCTGCGTACAGGGGATGACAGCGTGAATAATTAGTTTTTTGGGAAGTAACAGCTCTATATTTAAATTCTTTTCATTATGTATTAGTATACAGATCAAATTACACATTCTGGTGACTTAGGTTTGCGCTACTGATTGCATTTTCTTTCGTTTGCATGTTGACTAGGGTTATGTGGGAGCGGCGACATATTCTAGAAGAAAATCGCTAGTGCTGTGCACATAGCATTCTTCACACCGAATGTATCTACGTACAGGGGATGACTGCGTGAATAATTATTTTTTTGGTAAGTAACAGCTCGATATTTAAATTCATTTCATTGTGTTATAGAATACAGATCAAATTACACATTCTGGTGACTTTGGTTTGCGCTACTGATTGCATTTTCTTTCGTTTGCAGGTTGACAAGGGTTATGTGGGAGCGGCGACATATTCTAGAAGAAAATCGCTAGTGCTGTGCACATAGCATTCTTCACACCGAATGTATCTACGTACTGGGGATGACAGCGTGAATAAATAGTTTTTTGGGAAGTAACAGCTCGATATTTAAATTCTTTTCATTATGTATTAGTATACAGATCAAATTACACATTCTGGTGACTTCGGTTTGCACTACTGATTGCATTTTCTTTCGTTTGCAGGTTGACAAGGGTTATGTGGGAGCGGCGACATATTCTAGAAGAAAATCGCTAGTGCTGTGCACATAGCATTCTTCACACCGAATGTATCTGTGTACAGGGGATGACTGCGTGAATAATTAGTTTTTTGGTAAGTAACAGCTCGATGTTTAAATTCATTTCACTATGTTATAGAATACAGATCAAATTACACATTCTGGTGACTTTGGTTTGCGCTACTGATTGCATTTTCTTTCGTTTGCAGGTTGACAAGGGTTATGTGGGAGCGGCGACATATTCTAGAAGAAAATCGCTAGTGCTGTGCACATAGCATTCTTCACACCGAATGTATCTGCGTACAGGGGATGACTGCGTGAATAATTAGTTTTTTGGTAAGTAACAGCTCGATGTTTAAATTCATTTCACTATGTTATAGAATACAGATCAAATTACACATTCTGGTGACTTTGGTTTGCGCTACTGATTGCATTTTCTTTCGTTTGCAGGTTGACAAGGGTTATGTGGGAGCGGCGACATATTCTAGAAGAAAATCGCTAGTGCTGTGCACATAGCATTCTTCACACCGAATGTATCTACGTACAGGGGATGACAGCGTGAATAATTAGTTTTTTGGTAAGTAACAGCTCGATATTTAAATTCATTTCATTGTGTTATAGAATACAGATCAAATTACACATTCTGGTGACTTTGGTTTGCGCTACTGATTGCATTTTCTTTCGTTTGCAGGTTGACAAGGGTTATGTGGGAGCGGCGACATATTCTAGAAGAAAATCGCTAGTGCTGTGCACATAGCATTCTTCACACCGAATGTATCTGCGTACAGGGGATGACTGCGTGAATAATTAGTTTTTTGGTAAGTAACAGCTCGATGTTTAAATTCATTTCACTATGTTATAGAATACAGATCAAATTACACATTCTGGTGACTTTGGTTTGCGCTACTGATTGCATTTTCTTTCGTTTGCAGGTTGACAAGGGTTATGTGGGAGCGGCGACATATTCTAGAAGAAAATCGCTAGTGCTGTGCAGATAGCATTCTTCACACCGAATGTATCTACGTACAGGGGATGACAGCATGAATAATTAGTTTTTTGGGAAGTAACAGCTCGATATTTAAATTCTTTTCATTATGTATTAGTATACACATCAAATTACACATTCTGGTGACTTTGGTTTGCGCTACTGATTGAATTTTCTTTCGTTTGCAGGTGGACAAGGGATATGTGGGAGCGGCGACATATTCTAGAGGAAAATCGCTAGTGCTGTGCACATAGCATTCTTCACACCGAATGTATCTACGTACAGGGGATGACTGCGTGAATAATTAGTTTTTTGGTAAGTAACAGCTCGATGTTTAAATACATTTCATTGTGTTATAGTATACAGATCAAATTACACATTCTGGTGACTTTGGTTTGCGCTACTGATTGCATTTTGTTTCGTTTGCAGGTTGACAAGGGTAATGTGGGAGCGGCGACATATTCTAGAAGAAAATCGCTAGTGCTGTGCACATAGCATTCTTCACACCGAATGTATCTACGTACAGGGGATGACTGCGTGAATAATTAGTTTTTTGGTAAGTAACAGCTCGATGTTTAAATACATTTCATTGTGTTATAGTATACAGATCAAATTACACATTCTGGTGACTTTGGTTTGCGCTACTGATTGCATTTTTTTTCGTTTGCAGGTTGACAAGGGATATGTGGAAGCGGCGACATATTGTAGAGGAAAATCGCTAGTGCTGTGCACTTAGCATTCTTCACACCGAATGTATCTGCGTACAGGGGATGACAGCGTGAATATTTAGTTTTTTGGGAAGTAACAGCTCGATATTTAAATTCTTTTCATTATGTATTAGTATACAGATCAAATTACACATTCTGGTGACTTTGGTTTGCGCTACTGATTGCATTTTCTTTCGTTTGCAGGTTGACAAGGGTCATGTGGGAGCGGCGACATATTCTAGAAGAAAATCGCTAGTGCTGTGCACATAGCATTCCTCACACCGAATGTATCTACGTACAGGGGATGACTGCGTGAATAATTAGTTTTTTGGTAAGTAACAGCTCGATATTTAAATTCATTTCATTGTGTTATAGAATACAGATCAAATTACACATTCTGGTGGCTTTGGTTTGCGCTACTGATTGCATTTTCTTTCGTTTGCAGGTTGACAAGGGTTATGTGGGAGCGGCGACATATTCTAGAAGAAAATCGCTAGTGCTGTGCACATAGCATTCTTCACACCGAATGTATCTGCGTACAGGGGATGACTGCGTGAATAATTAGTTTTTTGGTAAGTAACAGCTCGATGTTTAAATCCATTTCACTATGTTATAGAATACAGATCAAATTACACATTCTGGTGACTTTGGTTTGCGCTACTGATTGCATTTTCTTTCGTTTACAGGTTGACAAGGGTTATGTGGGAGCGGCGACATATTCTAGAAGAAAATCGCTAGTGCTGTGCACATAGCATTCTTCACACCGAATGTATCTACGTACAGGGGATGACAGCGTGAATAATTAGTTTTTTGGGAAGTAACAGCTCGATATTTAAATTCTTTTCATTATGTATTAGTATACACATCAAATTACACATTCTGGTGACTTTAGTTTGCGCTACTGATTGCATTTTCTTTCGTTTGCAGGTTGACAAGGGTTATGTGGGAGCGGCGACATATTCTAGAAGAAAATCGCTAGTGCTGTGCACATAGCATTCTTCACACCGAATGTATCTGCGTACAGGGGATGACTGCGTGAATAATTAGTTTTTTGGTAAGTAACAGCTCGATGTTTAAATTCATTTCACTATGTTATAGAATACAGATCAAATTACACATTCTGGTGACTTTGGTTTGCGCTACTGATTGCATTTTCTTTCGTTTGCAGGTTGACAAGGGTTATGTGGGAGCGGCGACATATTCTAGAAGAAAATCGCTAGTGCTGTGCACATAGCATTCTTCACACCGAATGTATCTACGTACAGGGGATGACAGCGTGAATAATTAGTTTTTTGGGAAGTAACAGCTCGATATTTAAATTCTTTTCATTATGTATTAGTATACACATCAAATTACACATTCTGGTGACTTTGGTTTGCGCTACTGATTGCATTTTCTTTCGTTTGCAGGTTGACAAGGGATATGTGGGAGCGGCGACATATTCTAGAGGAAAATCGCTAGTGCTGTGCACATAGCATTCTTCACACCGAATGTATCTACGTACAGGGGATGACTGCGTGAATAATTAGTTTTTTGGTAAGTAACAGCTCGATGTTTAAATACATTTCATTGTGTTATAGTATACAGATCAAATTACACATTCTGGTGACTTTGGTTTGCGCTACTGATTGCATTTTGTTTCGTTTGCAGGTTGACAAGGGTAATGTGGGAGCGGCGACATATTCTAGAAGAAAATCGCTAGTGCTGTGCACATAGCATTCTTCACACCGAATGTATCTACGTACAGGGGATGACTGCGTGAATAATTAGTTTTTTGGTAAGTAACAGCTCGATGTTTAAATACATTTCATTGTGTTATAGTATACAGATCAAATTACACATTCTGGTGACTTTGGTTTGCGCTACTGATTGCATTTTCTTTCGTTTGCAGGTTGACAAGGGATATGTGGAAGCGGCGACATATTGTAGAGGAAAATCGCTAGTGCTGTGCACATAGCATTCTTCACACCGAATGTATCTGCGTACAGGGGATGACAGCGTGAATATTTAGTTTTTTGGGAAGTAACAGCTCGATATTTAAATTCTTTTCATTATGTATTAGTATACAGATCAAATTACACATTCTGGTGACTTTGGTTTGCGCTACTGATTGCATTTTCTTTCGTCTGCAGGTTGACAAGGGTTATGTGGGAGCGGCGACATATTCTAGAAGAAAATCGCTAGTGCTGTGCACATAGCATTCCTCACACCGAATGTATCTACGTACAGGGGATGACTGCGTGAATAATTAGTTTTTTGGTAAGTAACAGCTCGATATTTAAATTCATTTCATTGTGTTATAGAATACAGATCAAATTACACATTCTGGTGACTTTGGTTTGCGCTACTGATTGCATTTTCTTTCGTTTGCAGGTTGACAAGGGTTATGTGGGAGCGGCGACATATTCTAGAAGAAAATCGCTAGTGCTGTGCACATAGCATTCTTCACACCGAATGTATCTACGTACCGGGGATGACAGCGTGAATAATTAGTTTTTTGGGAAGTAACAGCTCGATATTTACATTCTTTTCTTTATGTATTAGTATACAGATCAAATTACACATTCTGGTGACTTTGGTTTGCGCTACCGATTGCATTTTCTTTCGTTTGCAGGTTGACAAGGGATATGTGGGAGCGGCGACATATTCTAGAGGAAAATCGCTAGTGCTGTGCACATAGCATTCTTCACACCGAATGTATCTGCGTACAGGGGATGACTGCGTGAATAATTAGTTCATTGGGAAGTAACAGCTCGATATTTAAATTCTTTTCATTATGTATTAGTATACAGATCAAATTACACATTCTGGTGACTTTGGTTTGCGCTACTGATTGCATTTTCTTTCGTTTGCAGGTTGACAAGGGATATGTGGGAGCGGCGACATATTCTAGAGGAAAATCGCTAGTGCTGTGCACATAGCATTCTTCACACCGAATGTATCTGCGTACAGGGGATGACAGCGTGAATAAATAGTTTTTTGGGAAGTAACAGCTCGATATTTAAATTCTTTTCATTATGTATTAGTATACAGATCAAATTACACATTCTGGTGACTTTGGTTTGCGCTACTGATTGCATTTTCTTTCGTTTGCAGGTTGACAAGGGATATGTGGGAGCGGCAACATGTTCTAGAGGAAAATCGCTAGTGCTGTGCACATAGCATTCTTCACACCGAATGTATCTGCGTACAGGGGATGACTGCGTGAATAATTAGTTTTTTGGTAAGTAACAGCTCGATGTTAAAACTCATTTCACTATGTTATAGAATACAGATCAAATTACACATTCTGGTGACTTTGGTTTGCGCTACTGATTGCATTTTCTTTCGTTTGCAGGTTGACAAGGGTTATGTGGGAGCGGCGACATATTCTAGAAGAAAATCGCTAGTGCTGTGCACATAGCATTCTTCACACCGAATGTATCTGCGTACAGGGGATGACTGCGTGAATAATTAGTTTTTTGGTAAGTAACAGCTCGATGTTTAAATTCATTTCACTATGTTATAGAATACAGATCAAATTACACATTCTGGTGACTTTGGTTTGCGCTACTGATTGCATTTTCTTTCGTTTGGAGGTTGACAAGGGTTATGTGGGAGCGGCGACATATTCTAGAAGAAAATCGCTAGTGCTGTGCACATAGCATTCTTCACACCGAATGTATCTACGTACAGGGGATGACAGCGTGAATAATTAGTTTTTTGGTAAGTAACAGCTCGATATTTAAATTCATTTCATTGTGTTATAGAATACAGATCAAATTACACATTCTGGTGACTTTGGTTTGCGCTACTGATTGCATTTTCTTTCGTTTGCAGGTTGACAAGGGTTATGTGGGAGCGGCGACATATTCTAGAAGAAAATCGCTAGTGCTGTGCACATAGCATTCTTCACACCGAATGTATCTGCGTACAGGGGATGACTGCGTGAATAATTAGTTTTTTGGGAAGTAACAGCTCGATATTTAAATTCTTTTCATTATGTATTAGTATACAGATCAAATTACACATTCTGGTGACTTTGGTTTGCACTACTGATTGCATTTTCTTTCGTTTGCAGGTTGACAAGAGTTATGTGGGAGCGGCGACATATTCTAGAAGAAAATCGCTAGTGCTGTGCACATAGCATTCTTCACACCGAATGTATCTGCGTACAGGGGATGACTGCGTGAATAATTAGTTTTTTGGTAAGTAACAGCTCGATGTTAAAATTCATTTCACTATGTTATAGAATACAGATCAAATTACACATTCTGGTGACTTTGGTTTGCGCTACTGATTGCATTTTCTTTCGTTTGCAGGTTGACAAGGGTTATGTGGGAGCGGCGACATATTCTAGAAGAAAATCGCTAGTGCTGTGCACATAGCATTCTTCACACCGAATGTATCTGCGTACAGGGGATGACTGCGTGAATAATTAGTTTTTTGGTAAGTAACAGCTCAATGTTTAAATTCATTTCACTATGTTATAGAATACAGATCAAATTACACATTCTGGTGACTTTGGTTTGCGCTACTGATTGCATTTTCTTTCGTTTGCAGGTTGACAAGGGTTATGTGGGAGCGGCGACATATTCTAGAAGAAAATCGCTAGTGCTGTGCACATAGCATTCTTCACACCGAATGTATCTACGTACAGGGGATGACTGCGTGAATAATTAGTTTTTTGGTAAGTAACAGCTCGATATTTAAATTCATTTCATTGTGTTATAGAATACAGATCAAATTACACATTCTGGTGACTTTGGTTTGCGCTACTGATTGCATTTTCTTTCATTTGCAGGTTGACAAGGGTTATGTGGGAGCGGCGACATATTCTAGAAGAAAATCGCTAGTGCTGTGCACATAGCATTCTTCACACCGAATGTATCTGCGTACAGGGGATGACTGCGTGAATAATTAGTTTTTTGGTAAGTAACAGCTCGATGTTTAAATTCATTTCACTATGTTATAGAATACATATCAAATTACACATTCTGGTGACTTTGGTTTGCGCTACTGATTGCATTTTCTTTCGTTTGCAGGTTGACAAGGGTTATGTGGGAGCGGCGACATATTCTAGAAGAAAATCGCTAGTGCTGTGCACATAGCATTCTTCACACCGAATGTATCTACGTACAGGGGATGACAGCGTGAATAATTAGTTTTTTGGGAAGTAACAGCTCGATATTTAAATTCTTTTCATTATGTATTAGTATACACATCAAATTACACATTCTGGTGACTTTGGTTTGCGCTACTGATTGCATTTTCTTTCGTTTGCAGGTTGACAAGGGATATGTGGGAGCGGCGACATATTCTAGAGGAAAATCGCTAGTGCTGTGCACATAGCATTCTTCACACCGAATGTATCTACGTACAGGGGATGACAGCGTGAATAATTAGGTTTTTGGGTAAGTAGCAGCTAGGTGTTTAAATTCTTTTCATTATGTATTAGTATACAGATCAAATTACACATTCTGGTGACTTTGGTTTGCGCTACTGATTGCATTTTCTTTCGTTTGCAGGTTGACAAGGGATATGTGGGAGCGGCGACATATTCTAGAGGAAAATCGCTAGTGCTGTGCACATAGCATTCTTCACACCGAATGTATCTACGTACAGGGGATGACTGCGTGAATAATTAGTTTTTTGGTAAGTAACAGCTCGATGTTTAAATACATTTCATTGTGTTATAGTATACAGATCAAATTACACATTCTGGTGACTTTGGTTTGCGCTACTGATTGCATTTTGTTTCGTTTGCAGGTTGACAAGGGTAATGTGGGAGCGGCGACATATTCTAGAAGAAAATCGCTAGTGCTGTGCACATAGCATTCTTCACACCGAATGTATCTACGTACAGGGGATGACTGCGTGAATAATTAGTTTTTTGGTAAGTAACAGCTCGATGTTTAAAAACATTTCATTGTGTTATAGTATACAGATCAAATTACACATTCTGGTGACTTTGGTTTGCGCTACTGATTGCATTTTCTTTCGTTTGCAGGTTGACAATGGTTATGTGGGAGCGGCGACATATTCTAGAAGAAACTCGCTAGTGCTGTGCACATAGCATTCTTCACACCGAATGTATCTACGTACAGGGGATGACTGCGTGAATAATTAGTTTCTTGGTAAGTAACAGCTCGATGTTTAAATACATTTCATTGTGTTATAGAATACAGATCAAATTACACATTGTGGTGACTTTGGAATGCGCTAATGATTGCATTTTCTTTCGTTTGCAGGTTGACAAGGGATATGTGGGAGCGGCGACATATTCTAGAAGAAAATCGCTAGTGCTGTGCACATAGCATTCTTCACACCGGATGTATCTACGTACCGGGGATGACAGCGTGAATAATTAGTTTTTTGGGAAGTAACAGCTCGATATTTACATTCTTTTCTTTATGTATTAGTATACAGATCAAATTACACATTCTGGTGACTTTGGTTTGCGCTACCGATTGGATTTTCTTTCGTTTGCAGGTTGACAAGGGATATGTGGGAGCGGCGACATATTCCAGAGGAAAATTGCTAGTGCTGTGCACATAGCATTCTTCACACCGAATGTATCTGCGTACAGGGGATGACTGCGTGAATAATTAGATTTTTGGTAAGTAACAGCTCGATGTTTAAATTCATTTCACTATGTTATCGAATACAGATCAAATTACACATTCTGGTGACTTTGGTTTGCGCTACTGATTGCATTTTCTTTCGTTTGCAGGTTGACAAGGGATATGTGGGAGCGGCGACATAATCTAGAGGAAAATCGCTAGTGCTGTGCACATAGCATTCTTCACACCGAATGTGTCTGCGTACAGGGGATGACAACGTGAATAATCAGTTTTTTGGGAAGTAACAGCTCGATGTTTAAATACATTTCATTGTGTTATAGTATACAGATCAAATTACACATTCTGGTGACTTTGGTTTGCGCTACTGATTGCATTTTCTTTCGTTTGCAGGTTGACAAGTGATATGTGGGAGCGGCGACGTATTCTAGAGGAAAATCGCTAGTGCTGTGCACATAGCATTCTTCACACCGAATGCATCTACGTACAGGGGATGACTGCATGAATAATTAGTTTTTTGGTAAGTAACAGCTCTATGTTTAAATACATTTCATTGTGTTATAGTATACAGATCAAATTACACGTTCTGGTGACTTTGGTTTGCGCTACTGATTGCATTTTCTTTCGTTTGCAGGTTGACAAGGGATATGTGGGAGCGGCGACATATTCTAGAGGAAAATCGCTAGTGCTGTGCACATAGCATTCTTCACACCGAATGTATCTGCGTACAGGGGATGACTGCGTGAATAATTAGTTTTTTGGGAAGTAACAGCTCGATATTTAAATTCTTTTCATTATGTATTAGCATACAGATCAAATTACACATTCTGGTGACTTTGGTTTGCGCTACTGATTGCATTTTCTTTCGTTTGCAGGTTGACAAGGGATAAGTGGGAGCGGCGTCATATTCTAGAGGAAAATCGCTAGTGCTGTGCACATAGCATTCTTCACACCGAATGTATCTGCGTACAGGGGATGACAGCGTGAATAATTAGTTTTTTGGGAAGTAACAGCTCGATGTTTAAATACATTTCATTGTGTTATAGTATACAGATCAAATTACACATTCTGGTGACTTTGGTTTGCGCTACTGATTGCATTTTCTTTCGTTTGCAGGTTGACAAGGGATATGTGGGAGCGGCGACATATTCTAGAGGAAAATCGCTAGTGCTGTGCACATAGCATTCTTCACACCGAATGTATCTACGTACAGGGGATGACTGCGTGAATAATTAGTTTTTTGGTAAGTTGCAGCTCGATGTTTAAATACATTTCATTGTGTTATAGTATACAGATCAAATTACACATTCTGGTGACTTTGGTTTGCGCTACTGATTGCATTTTCTTTCGTTTGCAGGTTGACAAGGGATATGTGGGAGCGGCGACATATTCTAGAGGAAAATCGCTAGTGCTGTGCACATAGCATTCTTCACACCGAATGTATCTGCGTACAGGGGATGACTGCGTGAATAATGAGTTTCTTGGGAAGTAACAGCTCGATATTTAAATTCTTTTCATTATGTATTAGTATACAGACCGAATTACACATTCTGGTGACTTTGGTTTGCGCTACTGATTGCATTTTCTTTCGTTTGCAGGTTGACAAGAGATATGTAGGAGCGGCGACATATTCTAGAGGAAAATCGCTAGTGCTGTGCACATAGCATTCTTCACACCGAATGTATCTACGTACAGGGGATGACTGCGTGAATAATTAGTTTTTTGGTAAGTAACAGCTCGATGTTTAAATACATTTCATTGTGTTATAGTATACAGATCAAATTACACATTCTAATGACTTTGGTTTGCGCTACTGATTGCATTTTCTTTCGTTTGCAGGTTGACAAGGGATATGTGGGAGCGGCGACATATTCTAGAGGAAAATAGCTAGTGCTGTGCACATAGCATTCTTCACACCGAATGTATCTGCGTACAGGGGATGACTGCGTGAATAATTAGTTTTTTGGGAAGTAACAGCTCGATATTTAAATTCTTTTCATTATGTATTAGTATACAGATCAAATTACACATTCTGGTGACTTTGGTTTGCGCTACTGATTGCATTTTCTTCCGTTTGCAGGTTGACAAGGGATATGTGGGAGCGGCGACTTATTCAAGAGGAAAATCGCTAGTGCTGTGCACATAGCATTCTTCACACCGAATGTATCTACGTACAGGGGATGACTGCGTGAATAATTAGTTTTTTGGTAAGTAACAGCTCGATGTTTAAATACATTTCATTGTGTTATAGTATACAGATCAAATTACACATTCTGGTGACTTTGGTTTGCGCTACTGATTGCATTTTCTTTCGTTTGCAGGTTGACAAGGGATATGTGGGAGCGGCGACATATTCTAGAGGAAAATCGCTAGTGCTGTGCACATAGCATTCTTCACACCGAATGTATCTACGTACAGGGGATGACTGCGTGAATAATTAGTTTTTTGGTAAGTAGCAGCTCGATGTTTAAATACATTTCATTGTGTTATAGTATACAGATCAAATTACACATTCTGGTGACTTTGGTTTGCGCTACTGATTGCATTTTCTTTCGTTTGCAGGTTGACAAGGGATATGTGGGAGCGGCGACATATTCTAGAGGAAAATCGCTAGTACTGTGCACATAGCATTCTTCACACCGAATGTATCTGCGTACAGGGGATGACTGCGTGAATAATTAGTTTTTTGGGAAGTAACAGCTCGATATTTAAATTCTTTTCATTATGTATTAGTATACAGATCAAATTACACATTCTGGTGACTTTGGTTTGCGCTACTGATTGCATTTTCTTTCGTTTGCAGGTTGACAAGGGATATGTGGGAGCGGCGACATATTCTAGAGGAAAATCGCTAGTGCTGTGCACATAGCATTCTTCACACCGAATGTATCTGCGTACAGGGGATGACTGCGTGAATAATTAGTTCTTTGGTAAGTAACAGCTCGATGTTTAAATTCATTTCACTATGTTATAGTATACAGATCAAATTACACATTCTGGTGACTTTGGTTTGCGCTACTGATTGCATTTTCTTTCGTTTGCAGGTTGACAAGGGATATGTGGGAGCGGCGACATATTCTAGAGGAAAATCGCTAGTGCTGTGCACATAGCATTCTTCACACCGAATGTATCTACGTACAGGGGATGACTGCGTGAATAATTAGTCTTTTGGTAAGTAACAGCTCGATGTTTAAATACATTTCATTGTGTTATAGTATACAGATCAAATTACACATTCTGGTGACTTTGGTTTGCGCTACTGATTGCATTTTCTTTCGTTTGCAGGTTGACAAGGGATATCTGGGCGCGGCGACATATTCTAGAGGAAAATCGCTAGTGCTGTGCACATAGCATTCTTCACACCGAATGTATCTGCGTACAGGGGATGACTGCGTGAATAATTAGTTTTTTGGGAAGTAACAGCTCGATATTTAAATTCTTTACATTATGTATTAGTATACAGATCAAATTACACATTCTGGTGACTTTGGTTTGCGCTACTGATTGCATTTTCTTTCGTTTGCAGGTTGACAAGGGATATGTGGGAGCGGCGACATATTCTAGAGGAAAATCGCTAGTGCTGTGCACATAGCATTCTTCACACCGAATGTATCTGCGTACAGGGGATGACTGCGTGAATAATTAGTTTTTTGGTAAGTAACAACTCGATGTTTAAATACATTTCATTGTGTTATAGTATACAGATCAAATTACACATTCTGGTGACTTTGGTTTGCGCTACTGATTCCATTTTCTTTCGTTTGCAGGTTGACAAGGAATATGTGGGAGCGGCGACATATTGTAGAGGAAAATCGCTAGTGCTGTGCACATAGCATTCTTCACACCGAATGTATCTGCGTACAGGGGATGACTGCGTGAATAATTAGTTTTTTGGGAAGTAACAGCTCGATGTTTAAATACATTTCATTGTGTTATAGTATACAGATCAAATTACACATTCTGGTGACTTTGGTTTGCGCTACTGATTGCATTTTCTTTCGTTTGCAGGTTGACAAGGGATATGTGGGAGCGGCGACATATTCTAGAGGAAAATCGCTAGTGCTGTGCACATAGCATTCTTCACACCGAATGTATCTACGTACAGGGGATGACTGCGTGAATAATTAGTTTTTTGGTAAGTAACAGCTCGATGTTTAAATACATTTCATTGTGTTATAGTATACAGATCAAATTACACATTCTGGTGACTTTGGTTTGCGCTACTGATTGCATTTTCTTTCGTTTGCAGGTTGACAAGGGTTATGTGGGAGCGGCGACATATTCTAGAAGAAAATCGCTAGTGCTGTGCACATAGCATTCTTCACACCGAATGTATCTACGTACAGGGGATGACAGCGTGAATAATTAGTTTTTTGGGAAGTAACAGCTCGATATTTAAATTCTTTTCATTATGTATTAGTATACACATCAAATTACACATTCTGGTGACTTTGGTTTGCGCTACTGATTGCATTTTCTTTCGTTTGCAGGTTGACAAGGGATATGTGGGAGCGGCGACATATTCTAGAGGAAAATCGCTAGTGCTGTGCACATAGCATTCTTCACACCGAATGTATCTACGTACAGGGGATGACAGCGTGAATAATTAGGTTTTTGGGTAAGTAACAGCTCGATGTTTAAATTCTTTTCATTATGTATTAGTATACAGATCAAATTACACATTCTGGTGACTTTGGTTTGCGCTACTGATTGCATTTTCTTTGGTTTGCAGGTTGACAAAGGATATGTGGGAGCGGCGACATATTCTAGAGGAAAATCGCTAGTGCTGTGCACATAGCATTCTTCACACCGAATGTATCTACGTACAGGGGATGACTGCGTGAATAATTAGTTTTTTGGTAAGTAACAGCTCGATGTTTAAATACATTTCATTGTGTTATAGTATACAGATCAAATTACACATTCTGGTGACTTTGGTTTGCGCTACTGATTGCATTTTCTTTCGTTTGCAGGTTGACAAGGGTTATGTGGGAGCGGCGACATATTCTAGAAGAAACTCGCTAGTGCTGTGCACATAGCATTCTTCACACCGAATGTATCTACGTACAGGGGATGACTGCGTGAATAATTAGTTTCTTGGTAAGTAACAGCTCGATGTTTAAATACATTTCATTGTGTTATAGAATACAGATCAAATTACACATTCTGGTGACTTTGGATTGCGCTAATGATTGCATTTTCTTTCGTTTGCAGGTTGACAAGGGATATGTGGGAGCGGCGACATATTTTAGAGGAAAATCGCTAGTGCTGTGCACATAGCATTCTTCACACCGAATGTATCTGCGTACAGGGGATGACTGCGTGCATAATTAGTTTTTTGGTGAGTAACAGCTCGATGTTTAAATTCATTTCACTATGTTATAGAATACAGATCAAATTACAAATTCTGGTGACTTTGGTTTGCGCTACTGATTTCATTTTCTTTCGTTTGCAGGTTGACAAGGGTTATGTGGGAGCGGCGACATATTCTAGAAGAAAATCGCTAGTGCTGTGCACATAGCATTCTTCACACCGGATGTATCTACGTACAGGGGATGACAGCGTGAATAATTAGTTTTTTGGGAAGTAACAGCTCGATATTTACATTCTTTTCATTATGTATTAGTATACAGATCAAATTACACATTCTGGTGACTTTGGTTTGCGCTACCGATTGCATTTTCTTTCGTTTGCAGGTTGACAAGGGATATGTGGGAGCGGCGACATATTCTAGAGGAAAATCGCTAGTGCTGTGCACATAGCATTCTTCACACCGAATGTATCTGCGTACAGGGGATGTCTGCGTGAATAATTAGATTTTTGGTATGTAACAGCTCGATGTTTAAATTCATTTCACTATGTTATAGAATACAGATCAAATTACACATTCTGGTGACTTTGGTTTGCGCTACTGATTGCATTTTCTTTCGTTTGCAGGTTGACAAGGGATATGTGGGAGCGGCGACATATTCTAGAGGAAAATCGCTAGTGCTGTGCACATAGCATTCTTCACACCGAATGTATCTGCGTACAGGGGATGACAACGTGAATAATTAGTTTTTTGGGAAGTAACAGCTCGATGTTTAAATACATTTCATTGTGTTATAGTATACAGATCAAATTACACATTCTGGTGACTTTGGTTTGCGCTACTGATTGCATTTTCTTTCGTTTGCAGGTTGACAAGGGATATGTGGGAGCGGCGACATATTCTGGAGGAAAATCGCTAGTGCTGTGCACATAGCATTCTTCACACCGAATGCATCTACGTACAGGGGATGACTGCATGAATAATTAGTTTTTTGGTAAGTAACAGCTCTATGTTTAAATAGATTTCATTGTGTTGTAGTATACAGATCAAATTACACGTTCTGGTGACTTTGGTTTGCGCTACTGATTGCATTTTCTTTCGTTTGCAGGTTGACAAGGGATATGTGGGAGCGGCGACATATTCTAGAGGAAAATCGCTAGTGCTGTGCACGTAGCATTCTTCACACCGAATGTATATGCGTACAGGGGATGACTGCGTGAATAATTAGTTTTTTGGGAAGTAACAGCTCGATATTTAAATTCTTCTCATTATGTATTAGCATACAGATCAAATTACACATTCTGGTGACTTTGGTTTGCGCTACTGATTGCATTTTCTTTCGTTTGCAGGTTGACAAGGGATATGTGGGAGCGGCGACATATTCTAGAGGAAAATCGCTAGTGCTGTGCGCATAGCATTCTTCACACCGAATGTATCTACGTACAGGGGATGACTGCGTGAATAATTAGTTTTTTGGTAAGTAACAGCTCGATGTTTAAATACATTTCATTGTGTTATAGTATACAGATCAAATTACACATTCTAATGACTTTGGTTTGCGCTACTGATTGCTTTTTCTTTCGTTTGCAGGTTGACAAGGGATATGTGGGAGCGGCGACATATTCTAGAGGAAAATCGCTAGTGCTGTGCACATAGCATTCTTCACACCGAATGTATCTGCGTACAGGGGATGACTGCGTGAATAATTAGTTTTTTGGGAAGTAACAGCTCTATATTTAAATTCATTTCATTATGTATTAGTATACAGATCAAATTACACATTCTGGTGACTTTGGTTTGCGCTACTGATTGCATTTTCTTTCGTTTGCAGGTTGACAAGGGATATGTGGGAGCAGCGACATATTCTAGAGGAAAATCGCTAGTGCTGTGCACATAGCATTCTTCACACCGAATGTATCTACGTACAGGGGATGACTGCGTGAATAATTAGTTTTTTGGTAAGTAACAGCTCGATGTTTAAATACATTTCATTGTGTTATAGTATACAGATCAAATTACACATTCTGGTGACTTTGGTTTGCGCTACTGATTGCATTTTCTTTCGTTTGCAGGTTGACAAGGGATATGTGGGAGCGGCGACATATTCTAGAGGAAAATCGCTAGTGCTGTGCACATAGCATTCTTCACACCGAATGTATCTACGTACAGGGGATGACTGCGTGAATAATTAGTTTTTTGGTAAGTAACAGCTCGATGTTTAAATACATTTCATTGTGTTATAGTATACAGATCAAATTACACATTCTGGTGACTTTGGTTTGCGCTACTGATTGCATTTTCTTTCGTTTGCAGGTTGACAAGGGATATGTGGGAGCGGCGACATATTCTAGAGGAAAATCGCTAGTGCTGTGCACATAGCATTCTTCACACCGAATGTATCTACGTACAGGTGATGACTGCGTGAATAATTAGTTTTTTGGTAAGTAACAGCTCGATGTTTAAATACATTTCATTGTGTTATAGTATACAGATCAAATTACACATTCTGGTGACTTTGGTATGCGCTACTGATTGCATTTTCTTTCGTTTGCAGGTTGACAAGGGATATGTGGGAGCGGCGACATATTCTAGAGGAAAATCGCTAGTGCTGTGCACATAGCATTCTTCACACCGAATGTATCTGCGTACAGGGGATGACTGCGTGAATAATTAGTTTTTTGGGAAGTAACAGCTCGATATTTAAATTCTTTTCATTATGTATTAGTATACAGATCAAATTACACATTCTGGTGACTTTGGTTTGCGCTACTGATTGCATTTTCTTTCGTTTGCAGGTTGACAAGGGATATGTGGGAGCGGCGACATATTCTAGAGGAAAATCGCTAGTGCTGTGCACATAGCATTCTTCACACCGAATGGGTCTGCGTACAGGGGATGACTGCGTGAATAATTAGTTCTTTGGTAAGTAACAGCTCGATGTTTAAATTCATTTCACTATGTTATAGTATACAGATCAAATTACACATCCTGGTGACTTTGGTTTGCGCTACTAATTGCATTTTCTTTCGTTTGCAGGTTGACAAGGGATATGTGGGAACGGCGACATATTCTAGAGGAAAATCGCTAGTGCTGTGCACATAGCATTCTTCACACCGAATGTATCTACGTACAGGGGATGACTGCGTGAATAATTAGTTTTTTGGTAAGTAACAGCTCGATGTTTAAATACATTTCATTGTGTTACAGTATACAGATAAAATTACACATTCTGGTGACTTTGGTTTGCGCTACTGATTGCATTTTCTTTCGTTTGCAGGTTGACAAGGGATATGTGGGAGCGGCGACATATTCTAGAGGAAAATCGCTAGTGCTGTGCACATAGCATTTTACACACCGAATGTATCTGCGTACAGGGGATGACTGCGTGAATAATTAGTATTTTGGGAAGTAACAGCTGGATATTTAAATTCTTTTCATTATGTATTAGTATACAGATCAAATTACACATTCTGGTGACTTTGGTTTGCGCTACTGATTGCATTTTCTTTCGTTTGCAGGTTGACAAGGGATATGTGGGAGCGGCGACATATTCTAGAGGAAAATCGCTAGTGCTGTGCACATAGCATTCTTCACACCGAATGTATCTGCGTACAGGGGATGACTGCGTGAATAATTAGTTTTTTGGTAAGTAACAGCTCGATGTTTAAATACATTTCATTGTGTTATAGTATACAGATCAAATTACACATTCTGGTGACTTTGGTTTGCGCTACTGATTGCATTTTCTTTCGTTTGCAGGTTGACAAGGGATATGTGGGAGCGGCGACATATTCTAGAAGAAAATCGCTAGTGCTGTGCACATAGCATTCTTCACACCGAAGGTATCTACGTACAGGGGATGACTGCGTGAATAATTAGTTTTTTGGTAAGTAACAGCTCGATGTTTAAATACATTTCATTGTGTTATAGTATACAGATCAAATTACACATTCTGGTGACTTTGGTTTGCGCTACTGATTGCATTTTCTTTCGTTTGCAGGTTGACAAGGGATATGTGGGAGCGGCGACATATTCTAGAGGAAAATCGCTAGTGCTGTGCACATAGCATTCCTCACACCGAATGTATCTACGTACAGGGGATGACTGCGTGAATAATTAGTTTTTTGGTAAGTAACAGCTCGATGTTTAAATACATTTCATTGTGTTATAGTATACAGATCAAATTACACATTCTGGTGACTTTGGTTTGCGCTACTGATTGCATTTTCTTTCGTTTGCAGGTTGACAAGGGATATGTGGGAGCGGCGACATATTGTAGAGGAAAATCGCTAGTGCTGTGCACATAGCATTCTTCACACCGAATGTATCTGCGTACAGGGGATGACTGCGTGAATAATTAGTTTTTTGGGAAGTAACAGCTCGATGTTTAAATACATTTCATTGTGTTATAGTATACAGATCAAATTACACATTCTGGTGACTTTGGTTTGCGCTACTGATTGCATTTTCTTTCGTTTGCAGGTTGACAAGGGATATGTGGGAGCGGCGACATATTCTAGAGGAAAATCGCTAGTGCTGTGCACATAGCATTCTTCACACCGAATGTATCTACGTACAGGGGATTACTGCGTGAATAATTAGTTTTTTGGTAAGTAACAGCTCGATGTTTAAATACATTTCATTGTGTTATAGTATACAGACAAAATTACACGTTCTGGTGACTTTGGTTTGCGCTACTGATTGCATTTTCTTTCGTTTGCAGGTTGACAAGGGATATGTGGGAGCGGCGACATATTCTAGAGGAAAATCGCTAGTGCTGTGCACATAGCATTTTACACACCGAATGTATCTGCGTACAGGGGATGACAGCGTGAATAATTAGTTCTTTGGTAAGTAACAGCTCGATGTTTAAATTCATTTCACTATGTTATAGTATACAGATCAAATTACACATTCTGGTGACTTTGGTTTGCGCTACTGATTGCATTTTCTTTCGTTTGCAGGTTGACAAGGGATATGTGGGAGCGGCGACATATTCTAGAGGAAAATCGCTAGTGCTGTGCACATAGCATTCTTCACACCGAATGTATCTACGTACAGGGGATGACTGCGTGAATAATTAGTTTTTTGGTAAGTAACAGCTCGATGTTTAAATACATTCCATTGTGTTATAGTATACAGATCAAATTACACATTCTGGTGACTTTGGTTTGCGCTACTGATTGCATTTTCTTTCGTTTGCAGGTTGACAAGGGATATGTGGGAGCGGCGACATATTCTAGAGGAAAATCGCTAGTGCTGTGCACATAGCATTCTTCACACCGAATGTATCTGCGTACAGGGGATGATTGCGTGAATAATTAGTTTTTTCGGAAGTAACAGCTCGATATTTAAATTCTTTTCATTATGTATTAGTATACAGATCAAATTACACATTCTGGTGACTTTGGTTTGCGCTACTGATTGCATTTTCTTTCGTTTGCAGGTTGACAAGGGATATGTGGGAGCGGCGACATATTCTAGAGGAAAATCGCTAGTGCTGTGCACATAGCATTCTTCACACCGAATGTATCTGCGTACAGGGGATGACTGCGTGAATAATTAGTTTTTTGGTAAGTAACAGCTCGATGTTTAAATACATTTCATTGTGTTATAGTATACAGATCAAATTACACATTCTGGTGACTTTGGTTTGCGCTACTGATTGCATTTTCTTTCGTTTGCAGGTTGACAAGGGATATGTGGGAGCGGCGACATATTCTAGAAGAAAATCGCTAGTGCTGTGCACATAGCATTCTTCACACCGAATGTATCTACGTACAGGGCATGACTGCGTGAATAATTAGTTTTTTGGTAAGTAACAGCTCGATGTTTAAATACATTTCATTGTGTTATAGTATACAGATCAAATTACACATTCTGGTGACTTTGGTTTGCGCTACTGATTGCATTTTCTTTCGTTTGCAGGTTGACAAAGGATATGTGGGAGCGGCGACCTATTCTAGAGGAAAATCGCTAGTGCTGTGCACATAGCATTCTTCACACCAAATGTATCTACGTACAGGGGATGACTGCGTGAATAATTAGTTTTTTGGTAAGTAACAGCTCGATGTCTAAATACATTTCATTGTGTTATAGTATACAGATCAAATTACACATTCTGGTGACTTTGGTTTGCGCTACTGATTGCATTTTCTTTCGTTTGCAGGTTGACAAGGGATATGTGGGAGCGGCGACAAATTGTAGAGGAAAATCGCTAGTGCTGTGCACATAGCACTCTTCACAGCGAATGTATCTGCGTACAGGGGATGACTGCGTGAATAATTAGTTTTTTGGGAAGTAACAGCTCGATGTTTAAATACATTTCATTGTGTTATAGTATACAGATCAAATTACACATTCTGGTGACTTTGGTTTGCGCTACTGATTGCATTTTCTTTCGTTTGCAGGTTGACAAGGGATATGTGGGAGCGGCGACATATTCTAGAGGAAAATCGCTAGTGCTGTGCACATAGCATTCTTCACACCGAATGTATCTACGTACAGGGGATGACTGCGTGAATAATTAGTTTTTTGGTAAGTAACAGCTCGATGTTTAAATACATTTCATTGTGTTATAGTATACAGATCAAATTACACATTCTGGTGACTTTGGTTTGCGCTACTGACTGCATTTTCTTTCGTTTGCAGGTTGACAAGGGATATGTGGGAGCGGCGACATATTCTAGAGGAAAATCGCTAGTGCTGTGCACATAGCATTCTTCACACCGAATGTATCTGCGTACAGGGGATGACAGCGTGAATAATTAGTTTTTTGGTAAGTAACAGCTCGATGTTTAAATTCATTTCACTATGTTGTAGAATACAGATCAAATTACACATTCTGGTGACTTTGGTTTGCGCTACTGATTGCATTTTCTTTCGTTTGCAGGTTGACAAGGGTTATGTGGGAGCGGCGACATATTCTAGAAGAAAATCGCTAGTGCTGTGCACATAGCATTCTTCACACCGAATGTATATACGTACAGGGGATGACAGCGTGAATGATTAGTTTTGTGGGAAGTAACAGCTCGATATTTAAATTCTTTTCATTATGTATTAGTATACACATCAAATTACACATTCTGGTGACTTTGGTTTGCGCTACTGATTGCATTTTCTTTCGTTTGCAGGTTAACAAGGGATATGTGGGAGCGGCGACATATTCTAGAGGAAAATCGCTAGTGCTGTGCACATAGCATTCTTCACACCGAATGTATCTACGTACAGGGGATGACAGCGTGAATAATTAGGTTTTTGGGTAAGTTACAGCTCGATGTTTAAATTCTTTTCATTATGTATTAGTATACAGATCAAATTACACATTCTGGTGACTTTGGTTTGCGCTACTGATTGCATTTTCTTTCGTTTGCAGGTTGACAAAGGATATGTGGGAGCGGCGACATATTCTAGAGGAAAATCGCTAGTGCTGTGCACATAGCATTCTTCACACCGAATGTATCTGCGTACAGGGGATGACTGCGTGAATAATAATTTTTTTGGTAAGTAACAGCTCGATGTTTAAATACATTTCATTGTGTTATAGTATACAGATCAAATTACACATTCTGGTGACTTTGGTTTGCGCTACTGATTGCATTTTCTTTCGTTTGCAGGTTGACAAGGGATATGTGGGAGCGGCGACATATTCTAGAAGAAAATCGCTAGTGCTGTGCACATAGCATTCTTCACACCGAAGGTATCTACGTACAGGGGATGACTGCGTGAATAATTAGTTTTTTGGTAAGTAACAGCTCGATGTTTAAATACATTTCATTGTGTTATAGTATACAGATCAAATTACACATTCTGGTGACTTTGGTTTGCGCTACTGATTGCATTTTCTTTCGTTTGCAGGTTGACAAGGGATATGTGGGAGCGGCGACATATTCTAGAGGAAAATCGCTAGTGCTGTGCACATAGCATTCTTCACACCGAATGTATCTACGTACGGGCGATGACTGCGTGAATAATTAGTTTTTTGGTAAGTAACAGCTCGATGTTTAAATACATTCCATTGTGTTATAGTATACAGATCAAATTACACATTCTGGTGACTTTGGTTTGCGCTACTGATTGCATTTTCTTTCGTTTGCAGGTTGACAAGGGATATGTGGGAGCGGCGACATATTCTAGAGGAAAATCGCTAGTGCTGTGCACATAGCATTCCTCACACCGAATGTATCTACGTACAGGGGATGACTGCGTGAGTAATTAGTTTTTTGGTAAGTAACAGCTCGATGTTTAAATACATTTCATTGTGTTATAGTATACAGATCAAATTACACATTCTGGTGACTTTGGTTTGCGCTACTGATTGCATTTTCTTTCGTTTGCAGGTTGACAAGGGATATGTGGGAGCGGCGACATATTGTAGAGGAAAATCGCTAGTGCTGTGCACATAGCATTCTTCACACCGAATGTATCTGCGTACAGGGGATGACTGCGTGAATAATTAGTTTTTAGGGAAGTAACAGCTCGATGTTTAAATACATTTCATTGTGTTATAGTATACAGATCAAATTACACATTCTGGTGACTTTGGTTTGCGCTACTGATTGCATTTTCATTCGTTTGCAGGTTGACAAGGGATATGTGGGAGCGGCGACATATTCTAGAGGAAAATCGCTAGTGCTGTGCACATAGCATTCTTCACACCGAATGTATCTACGTACAGGGGATTACTGCGTGAATAATTAGTTTTTTGGTAAGTAACAGCTCGATGTTTAAATACATTTCATTGTGTTATAGTATACAGATAAAATTACACATTCTGGTGACTTTGGTTTGCGCTACTGATTGCATTTTCTTTCGTTTGCAGGTTGACAAGGGATATGTGGGAGCGGCGACATATTCTAGAGGAAAATCGCTAGTGCTGTGCACATAGCATTTTACACACCGAATGTATCTGCGTACAGGGGATGACAGCGTGAATAATTAGTTTTTTGGTAAGTAACAGCTCGATGTTTAAATTCATTTCACTATGTTATAGTATACAGATCAAATTACACATTCTGGTGACTTTGGTTTGCGCTACTGATTGCATTTTCTTTCGTTTGCAGGTTGACAAGGGATATGTGGGAGCGGCGACATATTCTAGAGGAAAATCGCTAGTGCTGTGCACATAGCATTCTTCACACCGAATGTATCTACGTACAGGGGATGACTGCGTGAATAATTAGTTTTTAGGGAAGTAACAGCTCGATGTTTAAATACATTTCATTGTGTTATAGTATACAGATCAAATTACACATTCTGGTGACTTTGGTTTGCGCTACTGATTGCATTTTCTTTCGTTTGCAGGTTGACAAGGGATATGTGGGAGCGGCGACATATTGTAGAGGAAAATCGCTAGTGCTGTGCACATAGCACTCTTCACAGCGAATGTATCTGCGTACAGGGGATGACTGCGTGAATAATTAGTTTTTTGGGAAGTAACAGCTCGATGTTTAAATACATTTCATTGTGTTATAGTATACAGATCAAATTACACATTTTGGTGACTTTGGTTTGCGCTACTGATTGCATTTTCTTTCGTTTGCAGGTTGACAAGGGATATGTGGGAGCGGCGACATATTCTAGAGGAAAATCGCTAGTGCTGTGCACATAGCATTCTTCACACCGAATGTATCTACGTACGGGCGATGACTGCGTGAATAATTAGTTTTTTGGTAAGTAACAGCTCGATGTTTAAATACATTTCATTGTGTTATAGTATACAGATCAAATTACACATTCTGGTGACTTTGGTTTGCGCTACTGATTGCATTTTCTTTCGTTTGCAGGTTGACAAGGGATATGTGGGAGCGGCGACATATTCTAGAGGAAAATCGCTAGTGCTGTGCACATAGCATTCCTCACACCGAATGTATCTACGTACAGGGGATGACTGCGTGAGTAATTAGTTTTTTGGTAAGTAACAGCTCGATGTTTAAATACATTTCATTGTGTTATAGTATACAGATCAAATTACACATTCTGGTGACTTTGGTTTGCGCTACTGATTGCATTTTCTTTCGTTTGCAGGTTGACAAGGGATATGTGGGAGCGGCGACATATTGTAGAGGAAAATCGCTAGTGCTGTGCACATAGCATTCTTCACACCGAATGTATCTGCGTACAGGGGATGACTGCGTGAATAATTAGTTTTTAGGGAAGTAACAGCTCGATGTTTAAATACATTTCATTGTGTTATAGTATACAGATCAAATTACACATTCTGCTGACTTTGGTTTGCGCTACTGATTGCATTTTCATTCGTTTGCAGGTTGACAAGGGATATGTGGGAGCGGCGACATATTGTAGAGGAAAATCGCTAGTGCTGTGCACATAGCACTCTTCACAGCGAATGTATCTGCGTACAGGGGATGACTGCGTGAATAATTAGTTTTTTGGGAAGTAACAGCTCGATGTTTAAATACATTTCATTGTGTTATAGTATACAGATCAAATTACACATTTTGGTGACTTTGGTTTGCGCTACTGATTGCATTTTCTTTCGTTTGCAGGTTGACAAGGGATATGTGGGAGCGGCGACATATTCTAGAGGAAAATCGCTAGTGCTGTGCACATAGCATTCTTCACACCGAATGTATCTACGTACGGGCGATGACTGCGTGAATAATTAGTTTTTTGGTAAGTAACAGCTCGATGTTTAAATACATTTCATTGTGTTATAGTATACAGATCAAATTACACATTCTGGTGACTTTGGTTTGCGCTACTGATTGCATTTTCTTTCGTTTGCAGGTTGACAAGGGATATGTGGGAGCGGCGACATATTCTAGAGGAAAATCGCTAGTGCTGTGCACATAGCATTCCTCACACCGAATGTATCTACGTACAGGGGATGACTGCGTGAGTAATTAGTTTTTTGGTAAGTAACAGCTCGATGTTTAAATACATTTCATTGTGTTATAGTATACAGATCAAATTACACATTCTGGTGACTTTGGTTTGCGCTACTGATTGCATTTTCTTTCGTTTGCAGGTTGACAAGGGATATGTGGGAGCGGCGACATATTGTAGAGGAAAATCGCTAGTGCTGTGCACATAGCATTCTTCACACCGAATGTATCTGCGTACAGGGGATGACTGCGTGAATAATTAGTTTTTAGGGAAGTAACAGCTCGATGTTTAAATACATTTCATTGTGTTATAGTATACAGATCAAATTACACATTCTGGTGACTTTGGTTTGCGCTACTGATTGCATTTTCATTCGTTTGCAGGTTGACAAGGGATATGTGGGAGCGGCGACATATTCTAGAGGAAAATCGCTAGTGCTGTGCACATAGCATTCTTCACACCGAATGTATCTACGTACAGGGGATTACTGCGTGAATAATTAGTTTTTTGGTAAGTAACAGCTCGATGTTTAAATACATTTCATTGTGTTATAGTATACAGATAAAATTACACATTCTGGTGACTTTGGTTTGCGCTACTGATTGCATTTTCTTTCGTTTGCAGGTTGACAAGGGATATGTGGGAGCGGCGACATATTCTAGAGGAAAATCGCTAGTGCTGTGCACATAGCATTTTACACACCGAATGTATCTGCGTACAGGGGATGACAGCGTGAATAATTAGTTTTTTGGTAAGTAACAGCTCGATGTTTAAATTCATTTCACTATGTTATAGTATACAGATCAAATTACACATTCTGGTGACTTTGGTTTGCGCTACTGATTGCATTTTCTTTCGTTTGCAGGTTGACAAGGGATATGTGGGAGCGGCGACATATTCTAGAGGAAAATCGCTAGTGCTGTGCACATAGCATTCTTCACACCGAATGTATCTACGTACAGGGGATGACTGCGTGAATAATTAGTCTTTTGGTAAGTAACAGCTCGATGTTTAAATACATTTCATTGTGTTATAGTATACAGATCAAATTACACATTCTGGTGACTTTGGTTTGCGCTACTGATTGCATTTTCTTTCGTTTGCAGGTTGACAAGGGATATGTGGGAGCGGCGACATATTGTAGAGGAAAATCGCTAGTGCTGTGCACATAGCACTCTTCACAGCGAATGTATCTGCGTACAGGGGATGACTGCGTGAATAATTAGTTTTTTGGGAAGTAACAGCTCGATGTTTAAATACATTTCATTGTGTTATAGTATACAGATCAAATTACACATTTTGGTGACTTTGGTTTGCGCTACTGATTGCATTTTCTTTCGTTTGCAGGTTGACAAGGGATATGTGGGAGCGGCGACATATTCTAGAGGAAAATCGCTAGTGCTGTGCACATAGCATTCTTCACACCGAATGTATCTACGTACAGGGGATGACTGCGTGAATAATTAGTTTTTTGGTAAGTAACAGCTCGATGTTTAAATACATTTCATTGTGTTATAGTATACAGATCAAATTACACATTCTGGTGACTTTGGTTTGCGCTACTGACTGCATTTTCTTTCGTTTGCAGGTTGACAAGGGATATGTGGGAGCGGCGACATATTCTAGAGGAAAATCGCTAGTGCTGTGCACATAGCATTCTTCACACCGAATGTATCTGCGTACAGGGGATGACAGCGTGAATAATTAGTTTTTTGGTAAGTAACAGCTCGATGTTTAAATTCATTTCACTATGTTATAGAATACAGATCAAATTACACATTCTGGTGACTTTGGTTTGCGCTACTGATTGCATTTTCTTTCGTTTGCAGGTTGACAAGGGTTATGTGGGAGCGGCGACATATTCTAGAAGAAAATCGCTAGTGCTGTGCACATAGCATTCTTCACACCGAATGTATCTACGTACAGGGGATGACTGCGTGAATAATTAGTTTTTTGGTAAGTAACAGCTCTATGTTTAAATACATTTCATTGTGTTATAGTATACAGATCAAATTACACGTTCTGGTGACTTTGGTTTGCGCTACTGATTGCATTTTCTTTCGTTTGCAGGTTGACAAGGGATATGTGGGAGCGGCGACATATTCTAGAGGAAAATCGCTAGTGCTGTGCACATAGCATTCTTCACACCGAATGTATCTGCGTACAGGTGATGACTGCGTGAATAATTAGTTTTTTGGGAAGTAACAGCTCGATATTTAAATTCTTTTCATTATATATTAGTATACAGATCAAATTACACATTCTGGTGACTTTGGTTTGCGCTACTGATTGCATTTTCTTTCGTTTGCAGGTTGACAAGGGATATGTGGGAGCGGCGACATATTCTAGAGGAAAATCGCTAGTGCTGTGCACATAGCATTCTTCACACCGAATGTATCTACGTACAGGGGATGACTGCGTGAATAATTAGTTTTTTGGTAAGTAACAGCTCGATGTTTAAATACATTTCATTGTGTTATAGTATACAGATCAAATTACACATTCTGGTGACTTTGGTTTGCGCTACTGATTGCATTTTCTTTCGTTTGCAGGTTGACAAGGGATATGTGGGAGCGGCGACATATTCTAGAGGAAAATCGCTAGTGCTGTGCACATAGCATTCTTCACACCGAATGTATCTACGTACAGGGGATGACTGCGTGAATAATTAGTTTTTTGGTAAGTAACAGCTCGATGTTTAAATACATTTCATTGTGTTATAGTATACAGATCAAATTACACATTCTGGTGACTTTGGTTTGCGCTACTGATTGCATTTTCTTTCGTTTGCAGGTTGACAAGGGATATGTGGGAGCGGCGACATATTCTAGAGGAAAATCGCTAGTGCTGTGCACATAGCATTCTTCACACCGAATGTATCTACGTACAGGTGATGACTGCGTGAATAATTAGTTTTTTGGTAAGTAACAGCTCGATGTTTAAATACATTTCATTGTGTTATAGTATACAGATCAAATTACACATTCTGGTGACTTTGGTATGCGCTACTGATTGCATTTTCTTTCGTTTGCAGGTTGACACGGGATATGTGGGAGCGGCGACATATTCTAGAGGAAAATCGCTAGTGCTGTGCACATAGCATTCTTCACACCGAATGTATCTGCGTACAGGGGATGACTGCGTGAATAATTAGTTTTTTGGTAAGTAACAGCTCGATATTTAAATTCTTTTCATTATGTATTAGTATACAGATCAAATTACACATTCTGGTGACTTTGGTTTGCGCTACTGATTGCATTTTCTTTCGTTTGCAGGTTGACAAGGGATATGTGGGAGCGGCGACATATTCTAGAGGAAAATCGCTAGTGCTGTGCACATAGCATTCTTCACACCGAATGTATCTGCGTACAGGGGATGACTGCGTGAATAATTAGTTCTTTGGTAAGTAACAGCTCGATGTTTAAATTCATTTCACTATGTTATAGTATACAGATCAAATTACACATTCTGGTGACTTTGGTTTGCGCTACTGATTGCATTTTCTTTCGTTTGCAGGTTGACAAGGGATATGTGGGAACGGCGACATATTCTAGAGGAAAATCGCTAGTGCTGTGCACATAGCATTCTTCACACCGAATGTATCTACGTACAGGGGATGACAGCGTGAATAATTAGTTTTTTGGGAAGTAACAGCTCGATATTTACATTCTTTTCATTATGTATTAATATACAGATCAAATTACACATTCTGGTGACTTTGGTTTGCGCTACCGATTGCATTTTCTTTCGTTTGCAGGTTGACAAGGGATATGTGGGAGCGGCGACATATTCTAGAGGAAAATCGCTAGTGCTGTGCACATAGCATTCTTCACACCGAATGTATCTGCGTACAGGGGATGTCTGCGTGAATAATTAGATTTTTGGTAAGTAACAGCTCGATGTTTAAATTCATTTCACTATGTTATAGAATACAGATCAAATTACACATTCTGGTGACTTTGGTTTGCGCTACTGATTGCATTTTCTTTCGTTTGCAGGTTGACAAGGGATATGTGGGAGCGGCGACATATTCTAGAGGAAAATCGCTAGTGCTGTGCACATAGCATTCTTCACACCGAATGTATCTGCGTACAGGGGATGACAACGTGAATAATTAGTTTTTTGGGAAGTAACAGCTCGATGTTTAAATACATTTCATTGTGTTATAGTATACAGATGAAATTACACATTCTGGTGACTTTGGTTTGCGCTACTGATTGCATTTTCTTTCGTTTGCAGGTTGACAAGGGATATGTGGGAGCGGCGACATATTCTAGAGGAAAATCGCTAGTGCTGTGCACATAGCATTCTTCACACCGAATGCATCTACGTGCAGGGGATGACTGCATGAATAATTAGTTTTTTGGTAAGTAACAGCTCTATGTTTAAATACATTTCATTGTGTTATAGTATACAGATCAAATTACACGTTCTGGTGACTTTGGTTTGCGCTACTGATTGCATTTTCTTTCGTTTGCAGGTTGACAAGGGATATGTGGGAGCGGCGACATATTCTAGAGGAAAATCGCTAGTGCTGTGCACGTAGCATTCTTCACACCGAATGTATATGCGTACAGGGGATGACTGCGTGAATAATTAGTTTTTTGGGAAGTAACAGCTCGATATTTAAATTCTTTTCATTATGTATTAGCGTACAGATCAAATTACACATTCTGGTGACTTTGGTTTGCGCTACTGATTGCATTTTCTTTCGTTTGCAGGTTGACAAGGGATATGTGGGAGCGGCGTCACATTCTAGAGGAAAATCGCTAGTGCTGTGCACATAGCATTCTTCACGCCGAATGTATCTGCGTACAGGGGATGACAGCGTGACTAATTAGTTTTTTGGGAAGTAACAGCTCGATGTTTAAATACATTTCATTGTGTTATAGAATACAGATCAAATTACACATTCTGGTGACTTTGGATTGCGCTAATGATTGCATTTTCTTTCGTTTGCAGGTTGACAAGGGATATGTGGGAGCGGCGACATATTTTAGAGGAAAATCGCTAGTGCTGTGCACATAGTATTCTTCACACCGAATGTATCTGCGTACAGGGGATGACTGCGTGAATAATTAGTTTTTTGGTAAGTAACAGCTCGATGTTTAAATTCATTTCACTATGTTATAGAATACAGATCAAATTACACATTCTGGTGACTTTGGTTTGCGCTACTGATTGCATTTTCTTTCGTTTGCAGGTTGACAAGGGTTATGTGGGAGCGGCGACATATTCTAGAAGAAAATCGCTAGTGCTGTGCACATAGCATTCTTCACACCGGATGTATCTACGTACAGGGGATGACAGCGTGAATAATTAGTTTTTTGGGAAGTAACAGCTCGATATTTACATTCTTTTCATTATGTATTAGCATACAGATCAAATTACACATTCTGGTGACTTTGGTTTGCGCTACTGATTGCATTTTCTTTCGTTTGCAGGTTGACAAGGGATATGTGGGAGCGGCGTCACATTCTAGAGGAAAATCGCTAGTGCTGTGCACATAGCATTCTTCACACCGAATGTATCTGCGTACAGGGGATGACAGCGTGACTAATTAGTTTTTTGGGAAGTAACAGCTCGATGTTTAAATACATTTCATTGTGTTATAGTATACAGATCAAATTACACATTCTGGTGACTTTGGTTTGCGCTACTGATTGCATTTTCTTTCGTTTGCAGGTTGACAAGGGAAATGTGGGAGAGGCGACATATTCTAGAGGAAAATCGCTAGTGCTGTGCACATAGCATTCTTCACACCGAATGTATCTGCGTACAGGTGATGACTGCGTGAATAATTAGTTTTTTGGGAAGTAACAGCTCGATATTTAAATTCTTTTCATTATGTATTAGTATACAGATCAAATTACACATTCTGGTGACTTTGGTTTGCGCTACTGATTGCGTTTTCTTTCGTTTGCAGGTTGACACGGGATATGTGGGAGCGGCGACATATTCTAGCGGAAAATCGCTAGTGCTGTGCACATAGCATTCTTCACACCGAATGTATCTACGTACAGGGGATGACTGCGTGAATAATTAGTTTTTTGGTAAGTAACAGCTCTATGTTTAAATACATTTCATTGTGTTATAGTATACAGATCAAATTACACGTTCTGGTGACTTTGGTTTGCGCTACTGATTGCATTTTCTTTCGTTTGCAGGTTGACAAGGGATATGTGGGAGCGGCGACATATTCTAGAGGAAAATCGCTAGTGCTGTGCACATAGCATTCTTCACACCGAATGTATCTGCGTACAGGTGATGACTGCGTGAATAATTAGTTTTTTGGGAAGTAACAGCTCGATATTTAAATTCTTTTCTTTATATATTAGTATACAGATCAAATTACACATTCTGGTGACTTTGGTTTGCGCTACTGATTGCATTTTCTTTCGTTTGCAGGTTGACAAGGGATATGTGGGAGCGGCGACATATTCTAGAGGAAAATCGCTAGTGCTGTGCACATAGCATTCTTCACACCGAATGTATCTACGTACAGGGGATGACTGCGTGAATAATTAGTTTTTTGGTAAGTAACAGCTCGATGTTTAAATACATTTCATTGTGTTATAGTATACAGATCAAATTACACATTCTGGTGACTTTGGTTTGCGCTACTGATTGCATTTTCTTTCGTTTGCAGGTTGACAAGGGATATGTGGGAGCGGCGACATATTCTAGAGGAAAATCGCTAGTGCTGTGCACATAGCATTCTTCACACCGAATGTATCTACGTACAGGGGATGACTGCGTGAATAATTAGTTTTTTGGTAAGTAACAGCTCGATGTTTAAATACATTTCATTGTGTTATAGTATACAGATCAAATTACACATTCTGGTGACTTTGGTTTGCGCTACTGATTGCATTTTCTTTCGTTTGCAGGTTGACAAGGGATATGTGGGAGCGGCGACATATTCTAGAGGAAAATCGCTAGTGCTGTGCACATAGCATTCTTCACACCGAATGTATCTACGTACAGGGGATGACTGCGTGAATAATTAGTTTTTTGGTAAGTAACAGCTCGATGTTTAAATACATTTCATTGTGTTATAGTATACAGATCAAATTACACATTCTGGTGACTTTGGTATGCGCTACTGATTGCATTTTCTTTCGTTTGCAGGTTGACAAGGGATATGTGGGAGCGGCGACATATTCTAGAGGAAAATCGCTAGTGCTGTGCACATAGCATTCTTCACACCGAATGTATCTGCGTACAGGGGATGACTGCGTGAATAATTAGTTTTTTGGTAAGTAACAGCTCGATATTTAAATTCTTTTCATTATGTATTAGTATACAGATCAAATTACACATTCTGGTGACTTTGGTTTGCGCTACTGATTGCATTTTCTTTCGTTTGCAGGTTGACAAGGGATATGTGGGAGCGGCGACATATTCTAGAGGAAAATCGCTAGTGCTGTGCACATAGCATTCTTCACACCGAATGTATCTGCGTACAGGGGATGACTGCGTGAATAATTAGTTCTTTGGTAAGTAACAGCTCGATGTTTAAATTCATTTCACTATGTTATAGTATACAGATCAAATTACACATTCTGGTGACTTTGGTTTGCGCTACTGATTGCATTTTCTTTCGTTTGCAGGTTGACAAGGGATATGTGGGAACGGCGACATATTCTAGAGGAAAATCGCTAGTGCTGTGCACATAGCATTCTTCACACCGAATGTATCTACGTACAGGGGATGACAGCGTGAATAATTAGTTTTTTGGGAAGTAACAGCTCGATATTTACATTCTTTTCATTATGTATTAGTATACAGATCAAATTACACATTCTGGTGACTTTGGTTTGCGCTACCGATTGCATTTTCTTTCGTTTGCAGGTTGACAAGGGATATGTGGGAGCGGCGACATATTCTAGAGGAAAATCGCTAGTGCTGTGCACATAGCATTCTTCACACCGAATGTATCTGCGTACAGGGGATGTCTGCGTGAATAATTAGATTTTTGGTAAGTAACAGCTCGATGTTTAAATTCATTTCACTATGTTATAGAATACAGATCAAATTACACATTCTGGTGACTTTGGTTTGCGCTACTGATTGCATTTTCTTTCGTTTGCAGGTTGACAAGGGATATGTGGGAGCGGCGACATATTCTAGAGGAAAATCGCTAGTGCTGTGCACATAGCATTCTTCACACCGAATGTATCTGCGTACAGGGGATGACAACGTGAATAATTAGTTTTTTGGGAAGTAACAGCTCGATGTTTAAATACATTTCATTGTGTTATAGTATACAGATGAAATTACACATTCTGGTGACTTTGGTTTGCGCTACTGATTGCATTTTCTTTCGTTTGCAGGTTGACAAGGGATATGTGGGAGCGGCGACATATTCTAGAGGAAAATCGCTAGTGCTGTGCACATAGCATTCTTCACACCGAATGCATCTACGTGCAGGGGATGACTGCATGAATAATTAGTTTTTTGGGAAGTAACAGCTCGATGTTTAAATACATTTCATTGTGTTATAGTATACAGATCAAATTACACATTCTGGTGACTTTGGTTTGCGCTACTGATTGCATTTTCTTTCGTTTGCAGGTTGACAAGGGATATGTGGGAGCGGCGACATATTCTAGAGGAAAATCGCTAGTGCTGTGCACATAGCATTCTTCACACCGAATGTATCTGCGTACAGGTGATGACTGCGTGAATAATTAGTTTTTTGGGAAGTAACAGCTCGATATTTAAATTCTTTTCATTATGTATTAGTATACAGATCAAATTACACATTCTGGTGACTTTGGTTTGCGCTACTGATTGCATTTTCTTTCGTTTGCAGGTTGACAAGGGATATGTGGGAGCGGCGACATATTCTAGAGGAAAATCGCTAGTGCTGTGCACATAGCATTCTTCACACCGAATGTATCTACGTACAGGGGATGACTGCGTGAATAATTAGTTTTTTGGTAAGTAACAGCTCGATGTTTAAATACATTTCATTGTGTTATAGTATACAGATCAAATTACACATTCTGGTGACTTTGGTTTGCGCTACTGATTGCATTTTCTTTCGTTTGCAGGTTGACAAGGGATATGTGGGAGCGGCGACATATTCTAGAGGAAAATCGCTAGTGCTGTGCACATAGCATTCTTCACACCGAATGTATCTACGTACAGGGGATGACTGCGTGAATAATTAGTTTTTTGGTAAGTAACAGCTCGATGTTTAAATACATTTCATTGTGTTATAGTATACAGATCAAATTACACATTCTGGTGACTTTGGTTTGCGCTACTGATTGCATTTTCTTTCGTTTGCAGGTTGACAAGGGATATGTGGGAGCGGCGACATATTCTAGAGGAAAATCGCTAGTGCTGTGCACATAGCATTCTTCACACCGAATGTATCTACGTACAGGGGATGGCTGCGTGAATAATTAGTTTTTTGGTAAGTAACAGCTCGATGTTTAAATACATTTCATTGTGTTATAGTATACAGATCAAATTACACATTCTGGTGACTTTGGTTTGCGCTACTGATTGCATTTTCTTTCGTTTGCAGGTTGACAAGGGATATGTGGGAGCGGCGACATATTCTAGAGGAAAATCGCTAGTGCTGTGCACATAGCATTCTTCACACCGAATGTATCTGCGTACAGGGGATGACTGCGTGAATAATTAGTTTTTTGGTAAGTAACAGCTCGATATTTAAATTCTTTTCATTATGTATTAGTATACAGATCAAATTACACATTCTGGTGACTTTGGTTTGCGCTACTGATTGCATTTTCTTTCGTTTGCGGGTTGACAAGGGATATGTGGGAGCGGCGACATATTCTAGAGGAAAATCGCTAGTGCTGTGCACATAGCATTCTTCACACCGAATGTATCTGCGTACAGGGGATGACTGCGTGAATAATTAGTTCTTTGGTAAGTAACAGCTCGATGTTTAAATTCATTTCACTATGTTATAGTATACAGATCAAATTACACATTCTGGTGACTTTGGTTTGCGCTACTGATTGCATTTTCTTTCGTTTGCAGGTTGACAAGGGATATGTGGGAGCGGCGACATATTCTAGAGGAAAATCGCTAGTGCTGTGCACATAGCATTCTTCACACCGAATGTATCTACGTACAGGGGATGACTGCGTGAATAATTAGTTTTTTGGTAAGTAACAGCTCGATGTTTAAATACATTTCATTGTGTTATAGTATACAGATCAAATTACACATTCTGGTGACTTTGGTTTGCGCTACTGACTGCATTTTCTTTCGTTTGCAGGTTGACAAGGGATATGTGGGAGCGGCGACATATTCTAGAGGAAAATCGCTAGTGCTGTGCACATAGCATTCTTCACACCGAATGTATCTGCGTACAGGGGATGACTGCGTGAATAATTAGTTTTTTGGGAAGTAACAGCTCGATATTTAAATTCTTTTCATTATGTATTAGTATACAGATCAAATTACACATTCTGGTGACTTTGGTTTGCGCTACTGATTGCATTTTCTTTCGTTTGCAGGTTGACAAGGGATATGTGGGAGCGGCGACATATTCTAGAGGAAAATCGCTAGTGCTGTGCACATAGCATTCTTCACACCGAATGTATCTGCGTACAGGGGATGACTGCGTGAATAATAATTTTTTTGGTAAGTAACAGCTCGATGTTTAAATACATTTCATTGTGTTATAGTATACAGATCAAATTACACATTCTGGTGACTTTGGTTTGCGCTACTGATTGCATTTTCTTTCGTTTGCAGGTTGACAAGGGATATGTGGGAGCGGCGACATATTCTAGAAGAAAATCGCTAGTGCTGTGCACATAGCATTCTTCACACCGAATGTATCTACGTACAGGGGATGACTGCGAGAATAAATAGTTTTTTGGTAAGTAACAGCTCGATGTTTAAATACATTTCATTGTGTTATAGTATACAGATCAAATTACACATTCTGGTGACTTTGGTTTGCGCTACTGATTGCATTTTCTTTCGTTTGCAGGTTGACAAGGGATATGTGGGAGCGGCGACATATTCTAGAGGAAAATCGCTAGTGCTGTGCACATAGCATTCTTCACACCGAATGTATCTACGTACAGGGGATGACTGCGTGAATAATTAGTTTTTTGGTAAGTAACAGCTCGATGTTTAAATACATTTCATTGTGTTATATTATACATATCAAATTACACATTCTGGTGACTTTGGTTTGCGCTACTGATTGCATTTTCTTTCGTTTGCAGGTTGACAAGGGATATGTGGGAGCGGCGACATATTGTAGAGGAAACTCGCTAGTGCTGTGCACATAGCATTCTTCACAGCGAATGGATCTGCGTACAGGGGATGACTGCGTGAATAATTAGTTTTTTGGGAAGTAACAGCTCGATGTTTAAATACATTTCATTGTGTTATAGTATACAGATCAAATTACACATTCTGGTGACTTTGGTTTGCGCTACTGATTGCATTTTCTTTCGTTTGCAGGTTGACAAGGGATATGTGGGAGCGGCGACATATTGTAGAGGAAAATCGCTAGTGCTGTGCACATAGCATTCTTCACACCGAATGTATCTACGTACAGGGGATGACTGCGTGAATAATTAGTTTTTTGGTAAGTAACAGCTCGATGTTTAAATACATTTCATTGTGTTATAGCATACAGATCAAATTACACATTCTGGTGACTTTGGTTTGTGCTACTGATTGCATTTTCTTTCGTTTGCGGGTTGACAAGGGATATGTGGGAGCGGCGACATATTCTAGAGGAAAATCGCTAGTGCTGTGCACATAGCATTCTTCACACCGAATGTATCTGCGTACAGGGGATGACAGCGTGAATAATTAGTTTTTTGGTAAGTAACAGCTCGATGTTTAAACTCATTTCACAATGTTATAGTATACAGATCAAATTACACATTCTGGTGACTTTGGTTTGCGCTACTGATTGCATTTTCTTTCGTTTGCAGGTTGACAAGGGATATGTGGGAGCGGCGACATATTCTAGAGGAAAATCGCTAGTGCTGTGCACATAGCATTCTTCACACCGAATGTATCTGCGTACAGGGGATGACTGCGTGAATAATTAGTTTTTTGGTAAGTAACAGCTCGATGTTTAAATACATTTCATTGTGTTATATTATACATATCAAATTACACATTCTGGTGACTTTGGTTTGCGCTACTGATTGCATTTTCTTTCGTTTGCAGGTTGACAAGGGATATGTGGGAGCGGCGACATATTGTAGAGGAAACTCGCTAGTGCTGTGCACATAGCATTCTTCACAGCGAATGGATCTGCGTACAGGGGATGACTGCGTGAATAATTAGTTTTTTGGGAAGTAACAGCTCGATGTTTAAATACATTTCATTGTGTTATAGTATACAGATCAAATTACACATTCTGGTGACTTTGGTTTGCGCTACTGATTGCATTTTCTTTCGTTTGCAGGTTGACAAGGGATATGTGGGAGCGGCGACATATTGTAGAGGAAAATCGCTAGTGCTGTGCACATAGCATTCTTCACACCGAATGTATCTACGTACAGGGGATGACTGCGTGAATAATTAGTTTTTTGGTAAGTAACAGCTCGATGTTTAAATACATTTCATTGTGTTATAGCATACAGATCAAATTACACATTCTGGTGACTTTGGTTTGTGCTACTGATTGCATTTTCTTTCGTTTGCGGGTTGACAAGGGATATGTGGGAGCGGCGACATATTCTAGAGGAAAATCGCTAGTGCTGTGCACATAGCATTCTTCACACCGAATGTATCTGCGTACAGGGGATGACAGCGTGAATAATTAGTTTTTTGGTAAGTAACAGCTCGATGTTTAAATTCATTTCACAATGTTATAGTATACAGATCAAATTACACATTCTGGTGACTTTGGTTTGCGCTACTGATTGCATTTTCTTTCGTTTGCAGGTTGACAAGGGATATGTGGGAGCGGCGACATATTCTAGAGGAAAATCGCTAGTGCTGTGCACATAGCATTCTTCACACCGAATGTATCTGCGTACAGGGGATGACTGCGTGAATAATTAGTTTTTTGGGAAGTAACAGCTCGATATTTAAATTCTTTTCATTATGTATTAGTATACAGATCAAATTACACATTCTGGTGACTTTGGTTTGCGCTACTGATTGCATTTTCTTTCGTTTGCAGGTTGACAAGGGATATGTGGGAGCGGCGACATATTCTAGAGGAAAATCGCTAGTGCTGTGCACATAGCATTCTTCACACCGAATGTATCTGCGTACAGGGGATGACTGCGTGAATAATTAATTTTTTGGTAAGTAACAGCTCGATGTTTAAATACATTTCATTGTGTTATAGTATACAGATCAAATTACACATTCTGGTGACTTTGGTTTGCGCTACTGATTGCATTTTCTTTCGTTTGCAGGTTGACAAGGGATATGTGGGAGCGGCGACATATTCTAGAAGAAAATCGCTAGTGCTGTGCACATAGCATTCTTCACACCGAATGTATCTACGTACAGGGGATGACTGCGTGAATAATTAGTTTTTTGGTAAGTAACAGCTCGATGTTTAAATACATTTCATTGTGTTATAGTATACAGATCAAATTACACATTCTGGTGACTTTGGTTTGCGCTACTGATTGCATTTTCTTTCGTTTGCAGGTTGACAAGGGATATGTGGGAGCGGCGACATATTCTAGAGGAAAATCGCTAGTGCTGTGCACATAGCATTCTTCACACCGAATGTATCTACGTACAGGGGATGACTGCGTGAATAATTAGTTTTTTGGTAAGTAACAGCTCGATGTTTAAATACATTTCATTGTGTTATAGTATACAGATCAAATTACACATTCTGGTGACTTTGGTTTGCGCTACTGATTGCATTTTCTTTCGTTTGCAGGTTGACAAGGGATATGTGGGAGCGGCGACATATTGTAGAGGAAAATCGCTAGTGCTGTGCACATAGCATTCTTCACAGCGAATGTATCTGCGTACAGGGGATGACTGCGTGAATAATTAGTTTTTTGGTAGGTAACAGCTCGATGTTTAAATACATTTCATTGTGTTATAGTATACAGATCAAATTACACATTCTGGTGACTTTGGTTTGCGCTACTGATTGCATTTTCTTTCGTTTGCAGGTTGACAAGGGATATGTGGGAGCGGCGACATATTCTAGAGGAAAATCGCTAGTGCTGTGCACATAGCATTCTTCACACCGAATGTATCTACGTACAGGGGATGACTGCGTGAATAATTAGTTTTTTGGTAAGTAACAGCTCGATGTTTAAATACATTTCATTGTGTTATAGTATACAGATCAAATTACACATTCTGGTGACTTTGGTTTGCGCTACTGATTGCATTTTCTTTCGTTTGCAGGTTGACAAGGGATATGTGGGAGCGGCGACATATTGTAGAGGAAAATCGCTAGTGCTGTGCACATAGCATTCTTCACAGCGAATGTATCTGCGTACAGGGGATGACTGCGTGAATAATTAGTTTTTTGGTAGGTAACAGCTCGATGTTTAAATACATTTCATTGTGTTATAGTATACAGATCAAATTACACATTCTGGTGACTTTGGTTTGCGCTACTGATTGCATTTTCTTTCGTTTGCAGGTTGACAAGGGATATGTGGGAGCGGCGACATATTCTAGAGGAAAATCGCTAGTGCTGTGCACATAGCATTCTTCACACCGAATGTATCTGCGTACAGGGGATGACAGCGTGAATAATTAGTTTTTTGGTAAGTAACAGCTCGATGTTTAAATTCATTTCACTATGTTATAGAATACAGATCAAATTACACATTCTGGTGACTTTGGTTTGCGCTACTGATTGCATTTTCTTTCGTTTGCAGGTTGACAAGGGTTATGTGGGAGCGGCGACATATTCTAGAAGAAAATCGCTAGTGCTGTGCACATAGCACTCTTCACACCGAATGTATCTACGTACAGGGGATGACAGCGTGAATAATTAGTATTTTGGGAAGTAACAGCTCGATATTTAAATTCTTTTCATTATGTATTAGTATACACATCAAATTACACATTCTGGTGACTTTGGTTTGCGCTACTGATCGCATTTTCCTTCGTTTGCAGGTTGACAAGGGATATGTGGGAGCGGCGACATATTCTAGAGGAAAATCGCTAGTGCTGTGCACATAGCATTCTTCACACCGAATGTTTCTACGTACAGGGGATGACAGCGTGAATAATTAGGTTTTTGGGTAAGTAACAGCTCGATGTTTAAATTCTTTTCATTATGTATTAGTATACAGATCAAATTACACATTCTGGTGACTTTGGTTTGCGCTACTGATTGCATTTTCTTTCGTTTGCAGGTTGACAAGGGATATGTGGGAGCGGCGACATATTCTAGAGGAAAATCGCTAGTGCTGTGCACATAGCATTCTTCACACCGAATGTATCTTCGTACAGGGGATGACTGCGTGAATAATTAGTTTTTTGGTAAGTAACAGCTCGATGTTTAAATACATTTCATTGTGTTATAGTATACAGATCAAATTACACATTCTGGTGACTTTGGTTTGCGCTACTGATTGCATTTTCTTTCGTTTGCAGGTTGACAAGGGATATGTGGGAGCGGCGACATATTGTAGAGGAAAATCGCTAGTGCTGTGCACATAGCATTCTTCACAGCGAATGTATCTGCGTACAGGGGATGACTGCGTGAATAATTAGTTTTTTGGTAGGTAACAGCTCGATGTTTAAATACATTTCATTGTGTTATAGTATACAGATCAAATTACACATTCTGGTGACTTTGGTTTGCGCTACTGATTGCATTTTCTTTCGTTTGCAGGTTGACAAGGGATATGTGGGAGCGGCGACATATTCTAGAGGAAAATCGCTAGTGCTGTGCACATAGCATTCTTCACACCGAATGTATCTGCGTACAGGGGATGACAGCGTGAATAATTAGTTTTTTGGTAAGTAACAGCTCGATGTTTAAATTCATTTCACTATGTTATAGAATACAGATCAAATTACACATTCTGGTGACTTTGGTTTGCGCTACTGATTGCATTTTCTTTCGTTTGCAGGTTGACAAGGGTTATGTGGGAGCGGCGACATATTCTAGAAGAAAATCGCTAGTGCTGTGCACATAGCACTCTTCACACCGAATGTATCTACGTACAGGGGATGACAGCGTGAATAATTAGTATTTTGGGAAGTAACAGCTCGATATTTAAATTCTTTTCATTATGTATTAGTATACACATCAAATTACACATTCTGGTGACTTTGGTTTGCGCTACTGATTGCATTTTCCTTCGATTGCAGGTTGACAAGGGATATGTGGGAGCGGCGACATATTCTAGAGGAAAATCGCTAGTGCTGTGCACATAGCATTCTTCACACCGAATGTTTCTACGTACAGGGGATGACAGCGTGAATAATTAGGTTTTTGGGTAAGTAACAGCTCGATGTTTAAATTCTTTTCATTATGTATTAGTATACAGATCAAATTACACATTCTGGTGACTTTGGTTTGCGCTACTGATTGCATTTTCTTTCGTTTGCAGGTTGACAAGGGATATGTGGGAGCGGCGACATATTCTAGAGGAAAATCGCTAGTGCTGTGCACATAGCATTCTTCACACCGAATGTATCTACGTACAGGGGATGACTGCGTGAATAATTAGTTTTTTGGTAAGTAACAGATCGATGTTTAAATACATTTCATTGTGTTATAGTATACAGATCAAATTACACATTCTGGTGACTTTGGTTTGCGCTACTGATTGCATTTTCTTTCGTTTGCAGGTTGTCAAGGGTTATGTGGGAGCGGCGACATATTCTAGAAGAAACTCGCTAGTGCTGTGCACATAGCATTCTTCACACCGAATGTATCTACGTACAGGGGATGACTGCGTGAATAGTTAGTTTCTTGGTAAGTAACAGCTCGATGTTTAAATACATTTCATTGTGTTATAGAATACAGATCAAATTACACATTCTGGTGACTTTGGATTGCGCTAATGATTGCATTTTCTTTCGTTTGCAGGTTGACAAGGGATATGTGGGAGCGGCGACATATTTTAGATGAAAATCGCTAGTGCTGTGCACATAGCATTCTTCACACCGAATGTATCTGCGTACAGGGGATGACTGCGTGAATAATTAGTTTTTTGGTAAGTAACAGCTCGATGTTTAAATTCATTTCACTATGTAATAGAATACAGATCAAATTACACATTCTGGTGACTTTGGTTTGCGCTACTGATTGCATTTTCTTTCGTTTGCAGGTTGACAAGTGTTATGTGGGAGCGGCGACATATTCTAGAAGAAAATCGCTAGTGCTGTGCACATAGCATTCTTCACACCGGATGTATCTACGTACAGGGGATGACAGCGTGAATAATTAGTTTTTTGGGAAGTAACAGCTCGATATTTACATTCTTTTCATTATGTATTAGTATACAGATCAAATTACACATTCTGGTGACTTTGGTTTGCGCTACTGATTGCATTTTCTTTCGTTTGCAGGTTGACAAGGGATATGTGGGAGCGGCGACCTATTCTAGAGGAAAATCGCTAGTGCTGTGCACATAGCATTCTTCACACCGAATGTATCTGCGTACAGGGGAAGACAACGTGTATAATTAGTTTTTTGGGAAGTAACAGCTCGATGTTGAAATACATTTCATTGTGTTATAGTATACAGATCAAATTACACATTCTGGTGACTTTGGTTTGCGCTACTGATTGCATTTTCTTTCGTTTGCAGGTTGACATGGGATATGTGGGAGCGGCGACATATTCTAGAGGAAAATCGCTAGTGCTGTGCACATAGCATTCTTCACACCGAATGCATCTACGTACAGGGGATGACTGCATGAATAATTAGTTTTTTGGTAAGTGACAGCTCTATGTTTAAATACATTTCATTGTGTTATAGTATACAGATCAAATTACACGTTCTGGTGACTTTGGTTTGCGCTACTGATTGCATTTTCTTTCGTTTGCAGGTTGACAAGGGATATGTGGGAGCGGCGACATATTCTAGAGGAAAATCGCTAGTGTTGTGCACATAGCATTCTTCACACCGAATGTATCTGCGTACAGGGGATGACTGCGTGAATAATTAGTTTTTTGGGAAGTAACAGCTCGATATTTAAATTCTTTTCATTATGTATTAGCATACAGATCAAATTACACATTCTGGTGACTTTGGTTTGCGCTACTGATTGCATTTTCTTTCGTTTGCAGGTTGACAAGGGATATGTGGGAGCGGCGTCATATTCTAGAGGAAAATCGCTAGTGCTGTGCACATAGCATTCTCCACACCGAATGTATCTGCGTACAGGGGATGACAGCGTGAATAATTAGTTTTTTGGGAAGTAACAGCACGATGTTTAAATACATTTCATTGTGTTATAGTATACAGATCAAATTACACATTCTGGTGACTTTGGTTTGCGCTACTGATTGCATTTTCTTTCGTTTGCAGGTTGACAAGGGATATGTGGGAGCGGCGACATATTCTAGAGGAAAATCGCTAGTGCTGTGCACATAGCATTCTTCACACCGAATGTATCTGCGTACAGGGGATGACTGCGTGAATAATTAGTTTTTTGGGAAGTAACAGCTCGATATTTAAATTCTTTTCATTATGTATTAGTATACATATCAAATTACACATTCTGGTGACTTTGGTTTGCGCTACTGATTGCATTTTCTTTCGTTTGCAGGTTGACAAGGGATATGTGGGAGCGGCGACATATTCTAGAGGAAAATCGCTAGTGCTGTGCACATAGCATTCTTCACACCGAATGTATCTACGTACAGGGGATGACTGCGTGAATAATTAGTTTTTTGGTAAGTAACAGCTCGATGTTGAAATACATTTCATTGTGTTATAGTATACAGATCAAATTACACATTCTAATGACTTTGGTTTGCGCTACTGATTGCATTTTCTTTCGTTTGCAGGTTGACAAGGGATATGTGGGAGCGGCGACATATGCTAGAGGAAAATCGCTAGTGCTGTGCACATAGCATTCTTCACACCGAATGTATCTACGTACAGGGGATGACTGCGTGAATAATTAGTTTTTTGGTAAGTAACAGCTCGATGTTTAAATACATTTCATTGTGTTATAGTATACAGATCAAATTACACATTCTGGTGACTTTGGTTTGCGCTACTGATTGCATTTTCTTTCGTTTGCAGGTTGACAAGGGATATGTGGGAGGGGCGACATATTCTAGAGGAAAATCGCTAGTGCTGTGCTTATAGCATTCTTCGCACCGAATGTATCTACGTACAGGGGACGACTGCGTGAATAATTAGTTTTTTGGTAAGTAACAGCTCGATGTTTAAATACATTTCATTGTGTTATAGTATACAGACCAAATTACACATTCTGGTGACTTTGGTATGCGCTACTGATTGCATTTTCTTTCGTTTGCAGGTTGACAAGGGATATGTGGGAGCGGCGACATATTCTAAAGGAAAATCGCTAGTGCTGTGCACATAGCATTCTTCACACCGAATGTATCTGCGTACAGGGGATGACTGCGTGAATAATTAGTTTTTTGGGAAGTAACAGCTCGATATTTAAATTCTTTTCATTATGTATTAGTATACAGATCAAATTACACATTCTGGTGACTTTGGTTTGCGCTACTGATTGCATTTTCTTTCGTTTGCAGGTTGACAAGGGATATGTGGGAGCGGCGACATATTCTAGAGGAAAATCGCTAGTGCTGTGCACATAGCATTCTTCACACCGAATGTATCTGCGTACAGGGGATGACTGCGTGAATAATTAGTTTTTTGGGAAGTAACAGCTCGATATTTAAATTCTTTTCATTATGTATTAGTATACAGATCAAATTACACATTCTGGTGACTTTGGTTTGCGCTACTGATTGCATTTTCTTTCGTTTGCAGGTTGACAAGGGATATGTGGGAGCGGCGACATATTCTAGAGGAAAATCGCTAGTGCTGTGCACATAGCATTCTTCACACCGAATGTATCTACGTACAGGGGATGACTGCGTGAACAATTAGTTTTTTGGTAAGTAACAGCTCGATGTTTAAATACATTTCATTGTGTTATAGTATACAGATCAAATTACACATTCTAATGACTTTGGTTTGCGCTACTGATTGCATTTTCTTTCGTTTGCAGGTTGACAAGGGATATGTGGGAGCGGCGACATATTCTAGAGGAAAATCGCTAGTGCTGTGCACATAGCATTCTTCACACCGAATGTATCTGCGTACAGTGGATGACTGCGTGAATAATTAGTTTTTTGGGAAGTAACAGCTCGATATTTAAATTCTTTTCATTATGTATTAGTATACAGATCAAATTACACATTCTGGTGACTTTGGTTTGCGCTACTGATTGCATTTTCTTTCGTTTGCAGGTTGACAAGGGATATGTGGGAGCGGCGACATATTGTAGAGGAAAATCGCTAGTGCTGTGCACATAGCATTCTTCACACCGAATGTATCTACGTACAGGGGATGACTGCGTGAATAATTAGTTTTTTGGTAAGTAACAGCTCGATGTTTAAATACATTTCATTGTGTTATAGTATACAGATCAAATTACACATTCTGGTGACTTTGGTTTGCGCTACTGATTGCATTTTCTTTCGTTTGCAGGTTGACAAGGGATATGCGGGAGCGGCGACATATTCTAGAGGAAAATCGCTAGTGCTGTGCACATAGCATTCTTCACACCGAATGTATCTACGTACAGGGGATGACTGCGTGAATAATTAGTTTTTTGGTAAGTAACAGCTCGATGTCTAAATAAATTTCATTGTGTTATAGTATACAGATCAAATTACACATTCTGGTGACTTTGGTTTGCGCTACTGATTGCATTTTCTTTCGTTTGCAGGTTGACAAGGGATATGTGGGAGCGGCGACATATTCTAGAGGAAAATCGCTAGTGCTGTGCACATAGCATTCTTCGCACCGAATGTATCTACGTACAGGGGATGACTGCGTGAATAATTAGTTTTTTGGTAAGTAACAGCTCGATGTTTAAATACATTCCATTGTGTTATAGTATACAGACCAAATTACACATTCTGGTGACTTTGGTATGCGCTACTGATTGCATTTTCTTTCGTTTGCAGGTTGCCAAGGGATATGTGGGAGCGGCGACATATTCTAAAGGAAAATCGCTAGTGCTGTGCACATAGCATTCTTCACACCGAATGTATCTGCGTACAGGGGATGACTGCGTGAATAATGAGTTTTTTGGGAAGTAACAGCTCGATATTTAAATTCTTTTCATTATGTATTAGTATACAGATCAAATTACACATTCTGGTGACTTTGGTTTGCGCTACTGATTGCATTTTCTTTCGTTTGCAGGTTGACAAGGGATATGTGGGAGCGGCGACATATTCTAGAGGAAAATCGCTAGTGCTGTGCACATAGCATTCTTCACACCGAATGTATCTGCGTACAGGGGATGACTGCGTGAATAATTAGTTCTTTGGTAAGTAACAGCTCGATGTTTAAATTCATTTCACTATGTTATAGTATACAGATCAAATTACACATTCTGGTGATTTTGATTTGCGCTACTGATTGCATTTTCTTTCGTTTGCAGGTTGACAAGGGATATGTGGGAGCGGCGACATATTCTAGAGGAAAATCGCTAGTGCTGTGCACATAGCATTCTTCACACCGAATGTATCTACGTACAGGGGATGACTGCGTGAATAATTAGTTTTTTGGTAAGTAACAGCTCGATGTTTAAATACATTTCATTTTGTTATAGTATACAGATCAAATTACACATTGTGGTGACTTTGGTTTGCGCTACTGATTGCATTTTCTTTCGTTTGCAGGTTGACAAGGGATATGTGGGAGCGGTGACATATTCTAGAGGAAAATCGCTAGTGCTGTGCACATAGCATTCTTCACACCGAATGTATCTACGTACAGGGGATGACTGCGTGAACAATTAGTTTTTTGGTAAGTAACAGCTCGATGTTTAAATACATTTCATTGTGTTATAGTATACAGATCAAATTACACATTCTAATGACTTTGGTTTGCGCTACTGATTGCATTTTCTTTCGTTTGCAGGTTGACAAGGGATATGTGGGAGCGGCGACATATTCTAGAGGAAAATCGCTAGTGCTGTGCACATAGCATTCTTCACACCGAATGTATCTACGTACAGTGGATGACTGCGTGAATAATTAGTTTTTTGGGAAGTAACAGCTCGATATTTAAATTCTTTTCATTATGTATTAGTATACAGATCAAATTACACATTCTGGTGACTTTGGTTTGCGCTACTGATTGCATTTTCTTTCGTTTGCAGGTTGACAAGGGATATGTGGGAGCGGCGACATATTCTAGAGGAAAATCGCTAGTGCTGTGCACATAGCATTCTTCACACCGAATGTATCTACGTACAGGGGATGACAGCGTGAATAATTAGTTTTTTGGTAAGTAACAGCTCGATGTTTAAATACATTTCATTGTGTTATAGTATACAGATCAAATTACACATTCTGGTGACTTTGGTTTGCGCTACTGATTGCATTTTCTTCCGTTTGCAGGTTGACAAGGGATATGTGGGAGCGGCGACATATTCTAGAGGAAAATCGCTAGTGCTGTGCACATAGCATTCTTCACACCGAATGTATCTACGTACAGGGGATGACTGCGTGAATAATTAGTTTTTTGGTAAGTAACAGCTCGATGTTTAAATACATTTCATTGTGTTATAGTATACAGATCAAATTACACATTCTAATGACTTTGGTTTGCGCTACTGATTGCATTTTCTTTCGTTTGCAGGTTGACAAGGGATATGCGGGAGCGGCGACATATTCTAGAGGAAAATCGCTAGTGCTGTGCACATAGCATTCTTCACACCGAATGTATCTACGTACAGGGGATGACTGCGTGAATAATTAGTTTTTTGGTAAGTAACAGCTCGATGTCTAAATAAATTTCATTGTGTTATAGTATACAGATCAAATTACACATTCTGGTGACTTTGGTTTGCGCTACTGATTGCATTTTCTTTCGTTTGCAGGTTGACAAGGGATATGTGGGAGCGGCGACATATTCTAGAGGAAAATCGCTAGTGCTGTGCACATAGCATTCTTCGCACCGAATGTATCTACGTACAGGGGATGACTGCGTGAATAATTAGTTTTTTGGTAAGTAACAGCTCGATGTTTAAATACATTCCATTGTGTTATAGTATACAGACCAAATTACACATTCTGGTGACTTTGGTATGCGCTACTGATTGCATTTTCTTTCGTTTGCAGGTTGCCAAGGGATATGTGGGAGCGGCGACATATTCTAAAGGAAAATCGCTAGTGCTGTGCACATAGCATTCTTCACACCGAATGTATCTGCGTACAGGGGATGACTGCGTGAATAATGAGTTTTTTGGGAAGTAACAGCTCGATATTTAAATTCTTTTCATTATGTATTAGTATACAGATCAAATTACACATTCTGGTGACTTTGGTTTGCGCTACTGATTGCATTTTCTTTCGTTTGCAGGTTGACAAGGGATATGTGGGAGCGGCGACATATTCTAGAGGAAAATCGCTAGTGCTGTGCACATAGCATTCTTCACACCGAATGTATCTGCGTACAGGGGATGACTGCGTGAATAATTAGTTCTTTGGTAAGTAACAGCTCGATGTTTAAATTCATTTCACTATGTTATAGTATACAGATCAAATTACACATTCTGGTGATTTTGATTTGCGCTACTGATTGCATTTTCTTTCGTTTGCAGGTTGACAAGGGATATGTGGGAGCGGCGACATATTCTAGAGGAAAATCGCTAGTGCTGTGCACATAGCATTCTTCACACCGAATGTATCTACGTACAGGGGATGACTGCGTGAATAATTAGTTTTTTGGTAAGTAACAGCTCGATGTTTAAATACATTTCATTTTGTTATAGTATACAGATCAAATTACACATTGTGGTGACTTTGGTTTGCGCTACTGATTGCATTTTCTTTCGTTTGCAGGTTGACAAGGGATATGTGGGAGCGGTGACATATTCTAGAGGAAAATCGCTAGTGCTGTGCACATAGCATTCTTCACACCGAATGTATCTACGTACAGGGGATGACTGCGTGAACAATTAGTTTTTTGGTAAGTAACAGCTCGATGTTTAAATACATTTCATTGTGTTATAGTATACAGATCAAATTACACATTCTAATGACTTTGGTTTGCGCTACTGATTGCATTTTCTTTCGTTTGCAGGTTGACAAGGGATATGTGGGAGCGGCGACATATTCTAGAGGAAAATCGCTAGTGCTGTGCACATAGCATTCTTCACACCGAATGTATCTACGTACAGTGGATGACTGCGTGAATAATTAGTTTTTTGGGAAGTAACAGCTCGATATTTAAATTCTTTTCATTATGTATTAGTATACAGATCAAATTACACATTCTGGTGACTTTGGTTTGCGCTACTGATTGCATTTTCTTTCGTTTGCAGGTTGACAAGGGATATGTGGGAGCGGCGACATATTCTAGAGGAAAATCGCTAGTGCTGTGCACATAGCATTCTTCACACCGAATGTATCTACGTACAGGGGATGACAGCGTGAATAATTAGTTTTTTGGTAAGTAACAGCTCGATGTTTAAATACATTTCATTGTGTTATAGTATACAGATCAAATTACACATTCTGGTGACTTTGGTTTGCGCTACTGATTGCATTTTCTTCCGTTTGCAGGTTGACAAGGGATATGTGGGAGCGGCGACATATTCTAGAGGAAAATCGCTAGTGCTGTGCACATAGCATTCTTCACACCGAATGTATCTACGTACAGGGGATGACTGCGTGAATAATTAGTTTTTTGGTAAGTAACAGCTCGATGTTTAAATACATTTCATTGTGTTATAGTATACAGATCAAATTACACATTCTAATGACTTTGGTTTGCGCTACTGATTGCATTTTCTTTCGTTTGCAGGTTGACAAGGGATATGTGGGAGCGGCGACATATTCTAGAGGAAAATCGCTAGTGCTGTGCACATAGCATTCTTCACACCGAATGTATCTACGTACAGGGGATGACTGCGTGAATAATTAGTTTTTTGGTAAGTAACAGCTCGATGTTTAAATACATTTCATTGTGTTATAGTATACAGATCAAATTACACATTCTAATGACTTTGGTTTGCGCTACTGATTGCATTTTCTTTCGTTTGCAGGTTGACAAGGGATATGTGGGAGCGGCGACATATTCTAGAGGAAAATCGCTAGTGCTGTGCACATAGCATTCTTCACACCGAATGTATCTACGTACAGGGGATGACTGCGTGAATAATTAGTTTTTTGGTAAGTAACAGCTCGATGTTTAAATACATTTCATTGTGTTATAGTATACAGATCAAATTACACATTCTAATGACTTTGGTTTGCGCTACTGATTGCATTTTCTTTCGTTTGCAGGTTGACAAGGGATATGTGGGAGCGGCGACATATTCTAGAGGAAAATCGCTAGTGCTGTGCACATAGCATTCTTCACACCGAATGTATCTACGTACAGGGGATGACTGCGTGAATAATTAGTTTTTTGGTAAGTAACAGCTCGATGTTTAAATACATTTCATTGTGTTATAGTATACAGACCAAATTACACATTCTGGTGACTTTGGTATGCGCTACTGATTGCATTTTCTTTCGTTTGCAGGTTGACAAGGGATATGTGGGAGCGGCGACATATTCTAGAAGAAAATCGCTAGTGCTGTGCACATAGCATTCTTCACACCGAATGTATCTGCGTACAGGGGATGACTGCGTGAATAATTAGTTTTTTGGGAAGTAACAGCTCGATATTTAAATTCTTTTCATTATGTATTAGTATACATATCAAATTACACATTCTGGTGACTTTGGTTTGCGCTACTGGTTGCATTTTCTTTCGTTTGCAGGTTGACAAGGGATATGTGGGAGCGGCGACATATTCTAGAGGAAAATCGCTAGTGCTGTGCACATAGCATTCTTCACACCGAATGTATCTACGTACAGGGGATGACTGCGTGAATAATTAGTTTTTTGGTAAGTAACAGCTCGATGTTTAAATACATTTCATTGTGTTATAGTATACAGACCAAATTACACATTCTGGTGACTTTGGTATGCGCTACTGATTGCATTTTCTTTCGTTTGCAGGTTGACAAGGGATATGTGGGAGCGGCGACATATTCTAGAAGAAAATCGCTAGTGCTGTGCACATAGCATTCTTCACACCGAATGTATCTGCGTACAGGGGATGACTGCGTGAATAATTAGTTTTTTGGGAAGTAACAGCTCGATATTTAAATTCTTTTCATTATGTATTAGTATACATATCAAATTACACATTCTGGTGACTTTGGTTTGCGCTACTGATTGCATTTTCTTTCGTTTGCAGGTTGACAAGGGATATGTGGGAGCGGCGACATATTCTAGAGGAAAATCGCTAGTGCTGTGCACATAGCATTCTTCGCACCGAATGTATCTACGTACAGGGGATGACTGCGTGAATAATTAGTTTTTTGGTAAGTAACAGCTCGATGTTTAAATACATTCCATTGTGTTATAGTATACAGACCAAATTACACATTCTGGTGACTTTGGTATGCGCTACTGATTGCATTTTCTTTCGTTTGCAGGTTGACAAGGGATATGTGGGAGCGGCGACATATTCTAGAAGAAAATCGCTAGTGCTGTGCACATAGCATTCTTCACACCGAATGTATATGCGTACAGGGGATGACTGCGTGAATAATTAGTTTTTTGGGAAGTAACAGCTCGATATTTAAATTCTTTTCATTATGTATTAGTATACATATCAAATTACACATTCTGGTGACTTTGGTTTGCGCTACTGATTGCATTTTCTTTCGTTTGCAGGTTGACAAGGGATATGTGGGAGCGGCGACATATTCTAGAGGAAAAACGCTAGTGCTGTGCACATAGCATTCTTCACACCGAATGTATCTACGTACAGGGGATGACTGCGTGAATAATTAGTTTTTTGGTAAGTAACAGCTCGATGTTTAAATACATTTCATTGTGTTATAGTATACAGATCAAATTACACATTCTAATGACTTTGGTTTGCGCTACTGATTGCATTTTCTTTCGTTTGCAGGTTGACAAGGGATATGTGGGAGCGGCGACATATTCTAGAGGAAAATCGCTAGTGCTGTGCACATAGCATTCTTCACACCGAATGTATCTACGTACAGGGGATGACTGCGTGAATAATTAGTTTTTTGGTAAGTAACAGCTCGATGTTTAAATACATTTCATTGTGTTATAGTATACAGATCAAATTACACATTCTGGTGACTTTGGTTTGCGCTACTGATTGCATTTTCTTTCGTTTGCAGGTTGACATGGGATATGTGGGAGCGGCGACATATTCTAGAGGAAAATCGCTAGTGCTGTGCACATAGCATTCTTCACACCGAATGTATCTACGTACAGGGGATGACTGCGTGAATAATTAGTTTTTTGGTAAGTAACAGCTCGATGTTTAAATGCATTTCATTGTGTTATAGTATACAGATCAAATTACACATTCTAATGACTTTGGTTTGCGCTACTGATTGCATTTTCTTTCGTTTGCAGGTTGACAAGGGATATGTGGGAGCGGCGACATATTCTAGAGGAAAATCGCTAGTGCTGTGCACATAGCATTCTTCGCACCGAATGTATCTACGTACAGGGGATGACTGCGTGAATAATTAGTTTTTTGGTAAGTAACAGCTCGATGTTTAAATACATTCCATTGTGTTATAGTATACAGACCAAATTACACATTCTGGTGACTTTGGTATGCGCTACTGATTGCATTTTCTTTCGTTTGCAGGTTGACAAGGGATATGTGGGAGCGGCGACATATTCTAGAAGAAAATCGCTAGTGCTGTGCACATAGCATTCTTCACACCGAATGTATCTGCGTACAGGGGATGACTGCGTGAATAATTAGTTTTTTGGGAAGTAACAGCTCGATATTTAAATTCTTTTCATTATGTATTAGTATACATATCAAATTACACATTCTGGTGACTTTGGTTTGCGCTACTGATTGCATTTTCTTTCGTTTGCAGGTTGACAAGGGATATGTGGGAGCGGCGACATATTCTAGAGGAAAATCGCTAGTGCTGTGCACATAGCATTCTTCACACCGAATGTATCTACGTACAGGGGATGACTGCGTGAATAATTAGTTTTTTGGTAAGTAACAGCTCGATGTTTAAATACATTTCATTGTGTTATAGTATACAGATCAAATTACACATTCTAATGACTTTGGTTTGCGCTACTGATTGCATTTTCTTTCGTTTGCAGGTTGACATGGGATATGTGGGAGCGGCGACATATTCTAGAGGAAAATCGCTAGTGCTGTGCACATAGCATTCTTCACACCGAATGTATCTACGTACAGGGGATGACTGCGTGAATAATTAGTTTTTTGGGAAGTAACAGCTCGATATTTAAATTCTTTTCATTATGTATTAGTATACATATCAAATTACACATTCTGGTGACTTTGGTTTGCGCTACTGATTGCATTTTCTTTCGTTTGCAGGTTGACAAGGGATATGTGGGAGCGGCGACATATTCTAGAGGAAAATCGCTAGTGCTGTGCACATAGCATTCTTCACACCGAATGTATCTACGTACAGGGGATGACTGCGTGAATAATTAGTTTTTTGGTAAGTAACAGCTCGATGTTTAAATACATTTCATTGTGTTATAGTATACAGATCAAATTACACATTCTAATGACTTTGGTTTGCGCTACTGATTGCATTTTCTTTCGTTTGCAGGTTGACAAGGGATATGTGGGAGCGGCGACATATTCTAGAGGAAAATCGCTAGTGCTGTGCACATAGCATTCTTCACACCGAATGTATCTACGTACAGGGGATGACTGCGTGAATAATTAGTTTTTTGGTAAGTAACAGCTCGATGTTTAAATACATTTCATTGTGTTATAGTATACAGATCAAATTACACATTCTGGTGACTTTGGTTTGCGCTACTGATTGCATTTTCTTTCGTTTGCAGGTTGACATGGGATATGTGGGAGCGGCGACATATTCTAGAGGAAAATCGCTAGTGCTGTGCACATAGCATTCTTCACACCGAATGTATCTACGTACAGGGGATGACTGCGTGAATAATTAGTTTTTTGGTAAGTAACAGCTCGATGTTTAAATACATTTCATTGTGTTATAGTATACAGATCAAATTACACATTCTAATGACTTTGGTTTGCGCTACTGATTGCATTTTCTTTCGTTTGCAGGTTGACAAGGGATATGTGGGAGCGGCGACATATTCTAGAGGAAAATCGCTAGTGCTGTGCACATAGCATTCTTCGCACCGAATGTATCTACGTACAGGGGATGACTGCGTGAATAATTAGTTTTTTGGTAAGTAACAGCTCGATGTTTAAATACATTCCATTGTGTTATAGTATACAGACCAAATTACACATTCTGGTGACTTTGGTATGCGCTACTGATTGCATTTTCTTTCGTTTGCAGGTTGACAAGGGATATGTGGGAGCGGCGACATATTCTAGAAGAAAATCGCTAGTGCTGTGCACATAGCATTCTTCACACCGAATGTATCTGCGTACAGGGGATGACTGCGTGAATAATTAGTTTTTTGGGAAGTAACAGCTCGATATTTAAATTCTTTTCATTATGTATTAGTATACATATCAAATTACACATTCTGGTGACTTTGGTTTGCGCTACTGATTGCATTTTCTTTCGTTTGCAGGTTGACAAGGGATATGTGGGAGCGGCGACATATTCTAGAGGAAAATCGCTAGTGCTGTGCACATAGCATTCTTCACACCGAATGTATCTACGTACAGGGGATGACTGCGTGAATAATTAGTTTTTTGGTAAGTAACAGCTCGATGTTTAAATACATTTCATTGTGTTATAGTATACAGATCAAATTACACATTCTGGTGACTTTGGTTTGCGCTACTGATTGCATTTTCTTTCGTTTGCAGGTTGACAAGGGATATGTGGGAGCGGCGACATATTCTAGAGGAAAATCGCTAGTGCTGTGCACATAGCATTCTTCACACCGAATGTATCTACGTACAGGGGATGACTGCGTGAATAATTAGTTTTTTGGTAAGTAACAGCTCGATGTTTAAATACATTTCATTGTGTTATAGTATACAGATCAAATTACACATTCTGGTGACTTTGGTTTGCGCTACTGATTGCATTTTCTTTCGTTTGCAGGTTGACATGGGATATGTGGGAGCGGCGACATATTCTAGAGGAAAATCGCTAGTGCTGTGCACATAGCATTCTTCACACCGAATGTATCTACGTACAGGGGATGACTGCGTGAATAATTAGTTTTTTGGTAAGTAACAGCTCGATGTTTAAATACATTTCATTGTGTTATAGTATACAGATCAAATTACACATTCTAATGACTTTGGTTTGCGCTACTGATTGCATTTTCTTTCGTTTGCAGGTTGACAAGGGATATGTGGGAGCGGCGACATATTCTAGAGGAAAATCGCTAGTGCTGTGCACATAGCATTCTTCACACCGAATGTATCTACGTACAGGGGATGACTGCGTGAATAATTAGTTTTTTGGTAAGTAACAGCTCGATGTTTAAATACATTCCATTGTGTTATAGTATACAGACCAAATTACACATTCTGGTGACTTTGGTATGCGCTACTGATTGCATTTTCTTTCGTTTGCAGGTTGACAAGGGATATGTGGGAGCGGCGACATATTCTAGAAGAAAATCGCTAGTGCTGTGCACATAGCATTCTTCACACCGAATGTATCTGCGTACAGGGGATGACTGCGTGAATAATTAGTTTTTTGGGAAGTAACAGCTCGATATTTAAATTCTTTTCATTATGTATTAGTATACATATCAAATTACACATTCTGGTGACTTTGGTTTGCGCTACTGATTGCATTTTCTTTCGTTTGCAGGTTGACAAGGGATATGTGGGAGCGGCGACATATTATAGAGGAAAATCGCTAGTGCTGTGCACATAGCATTCTTCACACCGAATGTATCTACGTACAGGGGATGACTGCGTGAATAATTAGTTTTTTGGGAAGTAACAGCTCGATATTTAAATTCGTTTCACTATGTTTTAGAATACAGATCAAATTACACATTCTGGTGACTTTGGTTTGCGCTACTGATTGCATTTTCTTTCGTTTGCAGGTTGACAAGGGATATGTGGGAGCGGCGACATATTCTAGAGGAAAATCGCTAGTGCTGTGCACATAGCATTCTTCACACCGAATGTATCTACGTACAGGGGATGACTGCGTGAATAATTAGTTTTTTGGTAAGTAACAGCTCGATGTTTAAATACATTTCATTGTGTTATAGTATACAGATCAAATTACACATTCTGGTGACTTTGGTTTGCGCTACTGATTGCATTTTCTTTCGTTTGCAGGTTGACATGGGATATGTGGGAGCGGCGACATATTCTAGAGGAAAATCGCTAGTGCTGTGCACATAGCATTCTTCACACCGAATGTATCTACGTACAGGGGATGACTGCGTGAATAATTAGTTTTTTGGTAAGTAACAGCTCGATGTTTAAATACATTTCATTGTGTTATAGTATACAGATCAAATTACACATTCTAATGACTTTGGTTTGCGCTACTGATTGCATTTTCTTTCGTTTGCAGGTTGACAAGGGATATGTGGGAGCGGCGACATATTCTAGAGGAAAATCGCTAGTGCTGTGCACATAGCATTCTTCACACCGAATGTATCTACGTACAGGGGATGACTGCGTGAATAATTAGTTTTTTGGTAAGTAACAGCTCGATGTTTAAATACATTTCATTGTGTTATAGTATACAGATCAAATTACACATTCTAATGACTTTGGTTTGCGCTACTGATTGCATTTTCTTTCGTTTGCAGGTTGACAAGGGATATGTGGGAGCGGCGACATATTCTAGAGGAAAATCGCTAGTGCTGTGCACATAGCATTCTTCACACCGAATGTATCTACGTACAGGGGATGACTGCGTGAATAATTAGTTTTTTGGTAAGTAACAGCTCGATGTTTAAATACATTTCATTGTGTTATAGTATACAGATCAAATTACACATTCTAATGACTTTGGTTTGCGCTACTGATTGCATTTTCTTTCGTTTGCAGGTTGACAAGGGATATGTGGGAGCGGCGACATATTCTAGAGGAAAATCGCTAGTGCTGTGCACATAGCATTCTTCACACCGAATGTATCTACGTACAGGGGATGACTGCGTGAATAATTAGTTTTTTGGTAAGTAACAGCTCGATGTTTAAATACATTTCATTGTGTTATAGTATACAGATCAAATTACACATTCTAATGACTTTGGTTTGCGCTACTGATTGCATTTTCTTTCGTTTGCAGGTTGACAAGGGATATGTGGGAGCGGCGACATATTCTAGAGGAAAATCGCTAGTGCTGTGCACATAGCATTCTTCGCACCGAATGTATCTACGTACAGGGGACGACTACGTGAATAATTAGTTTTTTGGTAAGTAACAGCTCGATGTTTAAATACATTTCATTGTGTTATAGTATACAGACCAAATTACACATTCTGGTGACTTTGGTATGCGCTACTGATTGCATTTTCTTTCGTTTGCAGGTTGACAAGGGATATGTGGGAGCGGCGACATATTCTAAAGGAAAATCGCTAGTGCTGTGCACATAGCATTCTTCAAACCGAATGTATCTGCGTACAGGGGATGACTGCGTGAATAATTAGTTTTTTGGGAAGTAACAGCTCGATATTTAAATTCTTTTCATTATGTATTAGTATACAGATCAAATTACACATTCTGGTGACTTTGGTTTGCGCTACTGATTGCATTTTCTTTCGTTTGCAGGTTGACAAGGGATATGTGGGAGCGGCGACATATTCTAGAGGAAAATCGCTAGTGCTGTGCACATAGCATTCTTCACACCGAATGTATCTGCGTACAGGGGATGACTGCGTGAATAATTAGTTTTTTGGGAAGTAACAGCTCGATATTTAAATTCTTTTCATTATGTATTAGTATACAGATCAAATTACACATTCTGGTGACTTTGGTTTGCGCTACTGATTGCATTTTCTTTCGTTTGCAGGTTGACAAAGGATATGTGGGAGCGGCGACATATTCTAGAGGAAAATCGCTAGTGCTGTGCACATAGCATTCTTCACACCGAATGTATCTACGTACAGGGGATGACTGCGTGAACAATTAGTTTTTTGGTAAGTAACAGCTCGATGTTTAAATACATTTCATTGTGTTATAGTATACAGATCAAATTACACATTCTAATGACTTTGGTTTGCGCTACTGATTGCATTTTCTTTCGTTTGCAGGTTGACAAGGGATATGTGGGAGCGGCGACATATTCTAGAGGAAAATCGCTAGTGCTGTGCACATAGCATTCTTCACACCGAATGTATCTGCGTACAGTGGATGACTGCGTGAATAATTAGTTTTTTGGGAAGTAACAGCTCGATATTTAAATTCTTTTCATTATGTATTAGTATACAGATCAAATTACACATTCTGGTGACTTTGGTTTGCGCTACTGATTGCATTTTCTTTCGTTTGCAGGTTGACAAGGGATATGTGGGAGCGGCGACATATTCTAGAGGAAAATCGCTAGTGCTGTGCACATAGCATTCTTCACACCGAATGTATCTACGTACAGGGGATGACTGCGTGAATAATTAGTTTTTTGGTAAGTAACAGCTCGATGTTTAAATACATTTCATTGTGTTATAGTATACAGATCAAATTACACATTCTGGTGACTTTGGTTTGCGCTACTGATTGCATTTTCTTTCGTTTGCAGGTTGACAAGGGATATGTGGGAGCGGCGACATATTCTAGAGGAAAATCGCTAGTGCTGTGCACATAGCATTCTTCACACCGAATGTATCTACGTACAGGGGATGACTGCGTGAATAATTAGTTTTTTGGTAAGTAACAGCTCGATGTCTAAATAAATTTCATTGTGTTATAGTATACAGACCAAATTACACATTCTGGTGACTTTGGTATGCGCTACTGATTGCATTTTCTTTCGTTTGCAGGTTGACAAGGGATATGTGGGAGCGGCGACATATTCTAAAGGAAAATCGCTAGTGCTGTGCACATAGCATTCTTCACACCGAATGTATCTGCGTACAGGGGATGACTGCGTGAATAATTAGTTTTTTGGGAAGTAACAGCTCGATATTTAAATTCTTTTCATTATGTATTAGTATACAGATCAAATTACACATTCTGGTGGCTTTGGTTTGCGCTACTGATTGCATTTTCTTTCGTTTGCAGGTTGACAAGGGATATGTGGGAGCGGCGACATATTCTAGAGGAAAATCGCTAGTGCTGTGCACATAGCATTCTTCACACCGAATGTATCTGCGTACAGGGGATGACTGCGTGAATAATTAGTTCTTTGGTAAGTAACAGCTCGATGTTTTAATTCATTTCACTATGTTATAGTATACAGATCAAATTACACATTCTGGTGACTTTGGTTTGCGCTACTGATTGCATTTTCTTTCGTTTGCAGGTTGACAAGGGATATGTGGGAGCGGCGACATATTCTAGAGGAAAATCTCTAGTGCTGTGCACATAGCATTCTTCACACCGAATGTATCTACGTACAGGGGATGACTGCGTGAATAATTAGTTTTTTGGTAAGTAACAGCTCGATGTTTAAATACATTTCATTGTGTTATAGTATACAGATCAAATTACACATTGTGCTGACTTTGGTTTGCGCTACTGATTGCATTTTCTTTCGTTTGCAGGTTGACAAGGGATATGTGGGAGCGGCGACGTATTCTAGAGGAAAATCGCTAGTGCTGTGCACATTGCATTCTTCACACCGAATGTATCTACGTACAGGGGATGACTGCGTGAACAATTAGTTTTTTGGTAAGTAACAGTTCGATGTTTAAATACATTTCATTGTGTTATAGTATACAGATCAAATTACACATTCTAATGACTTTGGTTTGCGCTACTGATTGCATTTTCTTTCGTTTGCAGGTTGACAAGGGATATGTGGGAGCGGCGACATATTCTAGAGGAAAATCGCTAGTGCTGTGCACATAGCATTCTTCACACCGAATGTATCTGCGTACAGTGGATGACTGCGTGAATAATTAGTTTTTTGGGAAGTAACAGCTCGATATTTAAATTCTTTTCATTATGTATTAGTATACAGATCAAATTACACATTCTGGTGACTTTGGTTTGCGCTACTGATTGCATTTTCTTTCGTTTGCAGGTTGACAAGGGATATGTGGGAGCGGCGACATATTCTAGAGGAAAATCGCTAGTGCTGTGCACATAGCATTCTTCACACCGAATGTATCTACGTACAGGGGATGACTGCGTGAATAATTAGTTTTTTGGTAAGTAACAGCTCGATGTTTAAATACATTTCATTATGTTATAGTATACAGATCAAATTACACATTCTGGTGACTTTGGTTTGCGCTACTGATTGCATTTTCTTTCGTTTGCAGGTTGACAAGGGATATGTGGGAGCGGCGACATATTCTAGAGGAAAATCGCTAGTGCTGTGCACATAGCATTCTTCACACCGAATGTATCTACGTACAGGGGATGACTGCGTGAATAATTAGTTTTTTGGTAAGTAACAGCTCGATGTCTAAATAAATTTCATTGTGTTATAGTATACAGATCAAATTACACATTCTGGTGACTTTGGTTTGCGCTACTGATTGCATTTTCTTTCGTTTGCAGGTTGACAAGGGATATGTGGGAACGGCGACATATTCTAGAGGAAAATCGCTAGTGCTGTGCACATAGCATTCTTCGCACCGAATGTATCTACGTACAGGGGATGACTGCGTGAATAATTAGTTTTTTGGTAAGTAACAGCTCGATGTTTAAATACATTCCATTGTGTTATAGTATACAGACCAAATTACACATTCTGGTGACTTTGGTATGCGCTACTGATTGCATTTTCTTTCGTTTGCAGGTTGACAAGGGATATGTGGGAGCGGCGACATATTCTAAAGGAAAATCACTAGTGCTGTGCACATAGCATTCTTCACACCAAATGTATCTGCGTACAGGGGATGACTGCGTGAATAATTAGTTTTTTGGGAAGTAACAGCTCGATATTTAAATTCTTTTCATTATGTATTAGTATACAGATCAAATTACACATTCTGGTGACTTTGGTTTGCGCTACTGATTGCATTTTCTTTCGTTTGCAGGTTGACAAGGGATATGTGGGAGCGGCGACATATTCTAGAGGAAAATCGCTAGTGCTGTGCACATAGCATTCTTCACACCGAATGAATCTGCGTACAGGGGATGACTGCGTGAATAATTAGTTCTTTGGTAAGTAACAGCTCGATGTTTAAATTCATTTCACTATGTTATAGTATACAGATCAAATTACACATTCTGGTGACTTTGGTTTGCGCTACTGATTGCATTTTCTTTCGTTTGCAGGTTGACAAGGGATATGTGGGAGCGGCGACATATTCTAGAGGAAAATCGCTAGTGCTGTGCACATAGCATTCTTCACACCGAATGTATCCACGTACAGGGGATGACTGCGTGAATAATTAGTTTTTTGGTAAGTAACAGATCGATGTTTAAATGCATTTCATTGTGTTATAGTATACAGATCAAATTACACATTGTGGTGACTTTGGTTTGCGCTACTGATTGCATTTTCTTTCGTTTGCAGGTTGACAAGGGATATGTGGGAGCGGCGACATATTCTAGAGGAAAATCGCTAGTGCTGTGCACATAGCATTCTTCACACCGAATGTATCTACGTACAGGGGATGACTGCGTGAATAATTAGTTTTTTGGGAAGTAACAGCTCGATGTTTAAATACATTTCATTGTGTTATAGTATACAGATCAAATTACACATTCTGGTGACTTTGGTTTGCGCTACTGATTGCATTTTCTTTCGTTTGCAGGTTGACAAGGGATATGTGGGAGCGGCGACATATTCTGGAGGAAAATCGCTAGTGCTGTGCACATAGCATTCTTCACACCGAATGTATCTACGTACGGGGGATGACTGCGTGAATATTTAGTTTTTTGGTAAGTAACAGCTCGATGTTTAAATACATTTCATTGTGTTATAGTATACAGATCAAATTACACATTCTGGTGACTTTGGTTTGCGCTACTGATTGCATTTTCTTTCGTTTGCAGGTTGACAAGGGATATGTGGGAGCGGCGACATATTCTAGAGGAAAATCGCTAGTGATGTGCACATAGCATTCTTCACACCGAATGTATCTGCGTACAGGGGATGACAGCGTGAATAATTAGTTTTTTGGGAAGTAACAGCTCGATATTTAAATTCATTTCACTATGTTATAGAATACAGATCAAATTACACATTCTGGTGACTTTGGTTTGCGCTACTGATTGCATTTTTTTTCGTTTGCAGGTTGACAAGGGATATGTGGGAGCGGTGACATATTCTAGAGGAAAATCGCTAGTGCTGTGCACATAGCATTCTTCACACCGAATGTATCTGCGTACAGGGGATGACAGCGTGAATAATTACTTTTTGGGAAGTAACAGCTCGATATTTACATTCTTTTCATTATGTATTAGTATACAGATCAAATTACACATTCTGGTGACTTTGGTTTGCGCTACTGATTGCATTTTCTTTCGTTTGCAGGTTGACAAGGGATATGTGGGAGCGGCGACATATTCTAGAGGAAAATCGGTAGTGCTGTGCACATAGCATTCTTCACACCGAATGTATCTACGTACAGGGGATGACTGCGTGAATAATTAGTTTTTTGGTAAGTAACAGCTCGATGTCTAAATAAATTTCATTGTGTTATAGTATACAGACCAAATTACACATTCTGGTGACTTTGGTATGCGCTACTGATTGCATTTTCTTTCGTTTGCAGGTTGACAAGGGATATGTGGGAGCGGCGACATATTCTAAAGGAAAATCGCTAGTGCTGTGCACATAGCATTCTTCACACCGAATGTATCTGCGTACAGGGGATGACTGCGTGAATAATTAGTTTTTTGGGAAGTAACAGCTCGATATTTAAATTCTTTTCATTATGTATTAGTATACAGATCAAATTACACATTCTGGTGGCTTTGGTTTGCGCTACTGATTGCATTTTCTTTCGTTTGCAGGTTGACAAGGGATATGTGGGAGCGGCGACATATTCTAGAGGAAAATCGCTAGTGCTGTGCACATAGCATTCTTCACACCGAATGTATCTGCGTACAGGGGATGACTGCGTGAATAATTAGTTCTTTGGTAAGTAACAGCTCGATGTTTTAATTCATTTCACTATGTTATAGTATACAGATCAAATTACACATTCTGGTGACTTTGGTTTGCGCTACTGATTGCATTTTCTTTCGTTTGCAGGTTGACAAGGGATATGTGGGAGCGGCGACATATTCTAGAGGAAAATCTCTAGTGCTGTGCACATAGCATTCTTCACACCGAATGTATCTACGTACAGGGGATGACTGCGTGAATAATTAGTTTTTTGGTAAGTAACAGCTCGATGTTTAAATACATTTCATTGTGTTATAGTATACAGATCAAATTACACATTGTGCTGACTTTGGTTTGCGCTACTGATTGCATTTTCTTTCGTTTGCAGGTTGACAAGGGATATGTGGGAGCGGCGACATATTCTAGAGGAAAATCGCTAGTGCTGTGCACATTGCATTCTTCACACCGAATGTATCTACGTACAGGGGATGACTGCGTGAACAATTAGTTTTTTGGTAAGTAACAGCTCGATGTTTAAATACATTTCATTGTGTTATAGTATACAGATCAAATTACACATTCTAATGACTTTGGTTTGCGCTACTGATTGCATTTTCTTTCGTTTGCAGGTTGACAAGGGATATGTGGGAGCGGCGACATATTCTAGAGGAAAATCGCTAGTGCTGTGCACATAGCATTCTTCACACCGAATGTATCTGCGTACAGTGGATGACTGCGTGAATAATTAGTTTTTTGGGAAGTAACAGCTCGATATTTAAATTCTTTTCATTATGTATTAGTATACAGATCAAATTACACATTCTGGTGACTTTGGTTTGCGCTACTGATTGCATTTTCTTTCGTTTGCAGGTTGACAAGGGATATGTGGGAGCGGCGACATATTCTAGAGGAAAATCGCTAGTGCTGTGCACATAGCATTCTTCACACCGAATGTATCTACGTACAGGGGATGACTGCGTGAATAATTAGTTTTTTGGTAAGTAACAGCTCGATGTTTAAATACATTTCATTATGTTATAGTATACAGATCAAATTACACATTCTGGTGACTTTGGTTTGCGCTACTGATTGCATTTTCTTTCGTTTGCAGGTTGACAAGGGATATGTGGGAGCGGCGACATATTCTAGAGGAAAATCGCTAGTGCTGTGCACATAGCATTCTTCACACCGAATGTATCTACGTACAGGGGATGACTGCGTGAATAATTAGTTTTTTGGTAAGTAACAGCTCGATGTCTAAATAAATTTCATTGTGTTATAGTATACAGATCAAATTACACATTCTGGTGACTTTGGTTTGCGCTACTGATTGCATTTTCTTTCGTTTGCAGGTTGACAAGGGATATGTGGGAACGGCGACATATTCTAGAGGAAAATCGCTAGTGCTGTGCACATAGCATTCTTCGCACCGAATGTATCTACGTACAGGGGATGACTGCGTGAATAATTAGTTTTTTGGTAAGTAACAGCTCGATGTTTAAATACATTCCATTGTGTTATAGTATACAGACCAAATTACACATTCTGGTGACTTTGGTATGCGCTACTGATTGCATTTTCTTTCGTTTGCAGGTTGACAAGGGATATGTGGGAGCGGCGACATATTCTAAAGGAAAATCACTAGTGCTGTGCACATAGCATTCTTCACACCAAATGTATCTGCGTACAGGGGATGACTGCGTGAATAATTAGTTTTTTGGGAAGTAACAGCTCGATATTTAAATTCTTTTCATTATGTATTAGTATACAGATCAAATTACACATTCTGGTGACTTTGGTTTGCGCTACTGATTGCATTTTCTTTCGTTTGCAGGTTGACAAGGGATATGTGGGAGCGGCGACATATTCTAGAGGAAAATCGCTAGTGCTGTGCACATAGCATTCTTCACACCGAATGAATCTGCGTACAGGGGATGACTGCGTGAATAATTAGTTCTTTGGTAAGTAACAGCTCGATGTTTAAATTCATTTCACTATGTTATAGTATACAGATCAAATTACACATTCTGGTGACTTTGGTTTGCGCTACTGATTGCATTTTCTTTCGTTTGCAGGTTGACAAGGGATATGTGGGAGCGGCGACATATTCTAGAGGAAAATCGCTAGTGCTGTGCACATAGCATTCTTCACACCGAATGTATCCACGTACAGGGGATGACTGCGTGAATAATTAGTTTTTTGGTAAGTAACAGCTCGATGTTTAAATGCATTTCATTGTGTTATAGTATACAGATCAAATTACACATTGTGGTGACTTTGGTTTGCGCTACTGATTGCATTTTCTTTCGTTTGCAGGTTGACAAGGGATATGTGGGAGCGGCGACATATTCTAGAGGAAAATCGCTAGTGCTGTGCACATAGCATTCTTCACACCGAATGTATCTACGTACAGGGGATGACTGCGTGAATAATTAGTTTTTTGGGAAGTAACAGCTCGATGTTTAAATACATTTCATTGTGTTATAGTATACAGATCAAATTACACATTCTGGTGACTTTGGTTTGCGCTACTGATTGCATTTTCTTTCGTTTGCAGGTTGACAAGGGATATGTGGGAGCGGCGACATATTCTGGAGGAAAATCGCTAGTGCTGTGCACATAGCATTCTTCACACCGAATGTATCTACGTACGGGGGATGACTGCGTGAATATTTAGTTTTTTGGTAAGTAACAGCTCGATGTTTAAATACATTTCATTGTGTTATAGTATACAGATCAAATTACACATTCTGGTGACTTTGGTTTGCGCTACTGATTGCATTTTCTTTCGTTTGCAGGTTGACAAGGGATATGTGGGAGCGGCGACATATTCTAGAGGAAAATCGCTAGTGATGTGCACATAGCATTCTTCACACCGAATGTATCTGCGTACAGGGGATGACAGCGTGAATAATTAGTTTTTTGGGAAGTAACAGCTCGATATTTAAATTCATTTCACTATGTTATAGAATACAGATCAAATTACACATTCTGGTGACTTTGGTTTGCGCTACTGATTGCATTTTTTTTCGTTTGCAGGTTGACAAGGGATATGTGGGAGCGGTGACATATTCTAGAGGAAAATCGCTAGTGCTGTGCACATAGCATTCTTCACACCGAATGTATCTGCGTACAGGGGATGACAGCGTGAATAATTACTTTTTGGGAAGTAACAGCTCGATATTTACATTCTTTTCATTATGTATTAGTATACAGATCAAATTACACATTCTGGTGACTTTGGTTTGCGCTACTGATTGCATTTTCTTTCGTTTGCAGGTTGACAAGGGATATGTGGGAGCGGCGACATATTCTAGAGGAAAATCGGTAGTGCTGTGCACATAGCATTCTTCACACCGAATGTATCTGCGTACAGGGGATGACTGCGTGAATAATTAGTTTTTTGGTAAGTAACAGCTCGATGTTTAAATACATTTCATTGTGTTATAGTATACAGATCAAATTACACATTCTGGTGACTTTGGTTTGCGCTACTGATTGCATTTTCTTTCGTTTGCAGGTTGACAAGGGATATGTGGGAGCGGCGACATATTCTAGAGGAAAATCGCTAGTGCTGTGCACATAGCATTCTTCACACCGAATGTATCTGCGTACAGGGGATGACTGCGTGAATAATTAGTTTTTTGGGAAGTAACAGCTCGATATTTAAATTCTTTTCATTATGTATTAGTATACAGATCAAATTACACATTCTGGTGACTTTGGTTTGCGCTACTGATTGTATTTTCTTTCGTTTGCAGGTTGACAAGGGATATGTGGGAGCGGCGACATATTCTAGAGGAAAATCGCTAGTGCTGTGCACATAGCATTCTTCACACCGAATGAATCTGCGTACAGGGGATGACTGCGTGAATAATTAGTTCTTTGGTAAGTAACAGCTCGATGTTTAAATTCATTTCACTATGTTATAGTATACAGATCAAATTACAATTTCTGGTGACTTTGGTTTGCGCTACTGATTGCATTTTCTTTCGTTTGCAGGTTGACAAGGGATATGTGGGAGCGGCGACATATTCTAGAGGAAAATCGCTAGTGCTGTGCACATAGCATTCTTCACACCGAATGTATCCACGTACAGGGGATGACTGCGTGAATAATTAGTTTTTTGGTAAGTAACAGCTCGATGTTTAAATGCATTTCATTGTGTTATAGTATACAGATCAAATTACACATTGTGGTGACTTTGGTTTGCGCTACTGATTGCATTTTCTTTCGTTTGCAGGTTGACAAGGGATATGTGGGAGCGGCGACATATTCTAGAGGAAAATCGCTAGTGCTGTGCACATAGCATTCTTCACACCGAATGTATCTACGTACAGGGGATGACTGCGTGAATAATTAGTTTTTTGGGAAGTAACAGCTCGATGTTTAAATACATTTCATTGTGTTATAGTATACAGATCAAATTACACATTCTGGTGACTTTGGTTTGCGCTACTGATTGCATTTTCTTTCGTTTGCAGGTTGACAAGGGATATGTGGGAGCGGCGACATATTCTGGAGGAAAATCGCTAGTGCTGTGCACATAGCATTCTTCACACCGAATGTATCTACGTACGGGGGATGACTGCGTGAATATTTAGTTTTTTGGTAAGTAACAGCTCGATGTTTAAATACATTTCATTGTGTTATAGTATACAGATCAAATTACACATTCTGGTGACTTTGGTTTGCGCTACTGATTGCATTTTCTTTCGTTTGCAGGTTGACAAGGGATATGTGGGAGCGGCGACATATTCTAGAGGAAAATCGCTAGTGATGTGCACATAGCATTCTTCACACCGAATGTATCTGCGTACAGGGGATGACAGCGTGAATAATTAGTTTTTTGGGAAGTAACAGCTCGATATTTAAATTCATTTCACTATGTTATAGAATACAGATCAAATTACACATTCTGGTGACTTTGGTTTGCGCTACTGATTGCATTTTTTTTCGTTTGCAGGTTGACAAGGGATATGTGGGAGCGGTGACATATTCTAGAGGAAAATCGCTAGTGCTGTGCACATAGCATTCTTCACACCGAATGTATCTGCGTACAGGGGATGACAGCGTGAATAATTACTTTTTGGGAAGTAACAGCTCGATATTTACATTCTTTTCATTATGTATTAGTATACAGATCAAATTACACATTCTGGTGACTTTGGTTTGCGCTACTGATTGCATTTTCTTTCGTTTGCAGGTTGACAAGGGATATGTGGGAGCGGCGACATATTCTAGAGGAAAATCGGTAGTGCTGTGCACATAGCATTCTTCACACCGAATGTATCTGCGTACAGGGGATGACTGCGTGAATAATTAGTTTTTTGGTAAGTAACAGCTCGATGTTTAAATACATTTCATTGTGTTATAGTATACAGATCAAATTACACATTCTGGTGACTTTGGTTTGCGCTACTGATTGCATTTTCTTTCGTTTGCAGGTTGACAAGGGATATGTGGGAGCGGCGACATATTCTAGAGGAAAATCGCTAGTGCTGTGCACATAGCATTCTTCACACCGAATGTATCTGCGTACAGGGGATGACAGCGTGAATAATTAGTTTTTTGGGAAGTAACAGCTCGATATTTAAATTCATTTCACTATGTTTTAGAATACAGATCAAATTACACATTCTGGTGACTTTGGTTTGCGCTACTGATTGCATTTTCTTTCGTTTGCAGCTTGACAAGGGATATGTGGGAGCGGCGACATATTCTAGAGGAAAATCGCTAGTGCTGTGCCCATAGCATTCTTCACACCGAATGTATCTGCGTACAAGGGATGACAGCGTGAATAATTAGTTTTTTGGGAAGTAACAGCTCGATATTTAAATTCTTTTCATTATGTATTAGTATACAGATCAAATTACACATTCTGGTGACTTTGGTTTGCGCTACTGATTGCATTTTCTTTCGTTTGCAGGTTGACAAGGGATATGTGGGAGCGGCGACATATTCTAGAGGAAAATCGCTAGTGCTGTGCACATAGCATTCTTCACACCGAATGTATCTACGTACAGGGGATGACTCGTGAATAATTGGTTTTTTGGTAAGTAACAGCTCGATGTTTAAATACATTTCATTGTGTTATAGTATACAGATCAAATTACACATTCTGGTGACTTTGGTTTGCGCTACTGATTGCATTTTCTTTCGTTTGCAGGTTGACAAGGGATATGTGGGAGCGGCGACATATTCTAGAGGAAAATCGCTAGTGCTGTGCACATAGCATTTTTCACACCGAATGTATCTGCGTACAGGGGATGACTGCGTGAATAATTAGTTTTTTGGGAAGTAACAGCTCGATATTTAAATTCTTTTCATTATGTATTAGTATACAGATCAAATTACACATTCTGGTGACTTTGGTTTGCGCTACTGATTGCATTTTCTTTCGTTTGCAGGTTGACAAGGGATATGTGGGAGCGGCGACATATTCTAGAGGAAAATCGCTAGTGCTGTGCACATAGCATTCTTCACACCGAATGTATCTGCGTACAGGGGATGACTGCGTGAATAATTAGTTCTTTGGTAAGTAACAGCTCGATGTTTAAATTCATTTCACTATGTTATAGTATACAAATCAAATTACACATTCTGGTGACTTTGGTTTGCGCTACTGATTGCATTTTCATTCGTTTGCAGGTTGACAAGGGATATGTGGGAGCGGCGACATATTCTAGAGGAAAATCGCTAGTGCTGTGCACATAGCATTCTTCCCACCGAATGTATCTACGTACAGGGGATGACTGCGTGAATAATTAGTTTTTTGGTAAGTAACAGCTCGATGTTTAAATACATTTCATTGTGTTATAGTATACAGATCAAATTACACATTCTGGTGACTCTGGTTTGCGCTACTGATTGCATTTTCTTTCGTTTGCAGGTTGACAAGGGATAGGTGGGAGCGGCGACATATTCTAGAGGAAAATCGCTAGTGCTGTGCACATAGCATTCTTCACACCGAATGTATCTGCGTACAGGGGATGACTGCGTGAAAAATTAGTTTTTTGGGAAGTAACAGCTCGATATTTAAATTCTTTTCATTATGTATTAGTATACAGATCAAATTACACATTCTGGTGACTTTGGTTTGTGCTACTGATTGCATTTTCTTTCGTTTGCAGGTTGACAAGGGATATGTAGGAGCGGCGACATATTCTAGAGGAAAATCGCTAGTGCTGTGCACATAGCATTCTTCACACCGAATGTATCTGCGTACAGGGGATGACTGCGTGAATAATTAGTTTTTTGGTAAGTAACAGCTCGATGTTTAAATACATTTCATTGTGTTATAGTATACAGATCAAATTACGCATTCTGGTGACTTTGGTTTGCGCTACTAATTGCATTTTCTTTCGTTTGCAAGTTGACAAGGGATATGTGGGAGCGGCGACATATTGTAGAGGAAAATCGCTAGTGCTGTGCACATCGCATTCTTCACACCGAATGTATCTACGTACAGGGGATGACTGCGTGAATAATTAGTTTTTTGGTAAGTAACAGCTCGATGTTTAAATACATTTCATTGTGTTATAGTATACAGATCAAATTACACATTCTGGTGACTTTTGTTTGCGCTACTTATTGCATTTTCTTTCGTTTGCAGGTTGACAAGGGATATGTGGGAGCGGCAACATATTCTAGAGGAAAATCGCTAGTGCTGTGCACATAGCATTCTTCACACCGAATGTATCTACGTACAGGGGATGACTGCGTGAATAATTAGTTTTTTGGTAAGTAACAGCTCGATGTTTAAATACATTTCATTGTGTTATAGTGTACAGATCAAATTACACATTCTGGTGACTTTGGTTTGCGCTACTGATTGCATTTTCTTTCGTTTGCAGGTTGACAAGGGATATGTGGGAGCGGCGACATATTCTAGAGGAAAATCGCTAGTGCTGTGCACATAGCATTCTTCACAGCGAATGTATCTGCGTACAGGGGATGACTGCGTGAATAATTAGTTTTTTGGGAAGTAACAGCTCGATGTTTAAATACATTTCATTGTGTAATAGTATACAGATCAAATTACACATTCTGGTGACTTTGGTTTGCGCTACTGATTGCGTTTTCTTTCGTTTGCAGGTTGACAAGGGATATGTGGGAGCGGCGACATATTCTAGAGGAAAATCGCTAGTGCTGTGCACATAGTATTCTTCACACCGAATGTATCTACGTACAGGGGATGACTGCGTGAATAATTAGTTTTTTGGTAAGTAACAGCTCGATGTTTAAATACATTTCATTGTGTTATAGTATACAGATCAAATGACACATTCTGGTGACTTTGGTTTGCGCTACTGATTGCATTTTCTTTCGTTTGCAGGTTGACAAGGGATATGTGGGAGCGGCGACATATTCTAGAGGAAAATCGCTAGTGCTGTGCACATAGCATTCTTCACACCGAATGTATCTGCGTACAGGGGATGACAGCGTGAATGATTAGTTTTTTGGGAAGTAACAGCTCGATATTTAAATTCATTTCACTATGTTATAGAATACAGATCAAATTACACATTCTGGTGACTTTGGTTTGCGCTACTGATTGCATTTTTTTTCGTTTGCAGGTTGACAAGGGATATGTGGGAGCGGTGACATATTCTAGAGGAAAATCGCTAGTGCTGTGCACATAGCATTCTTCACACCGAATGTATCTGCGTACAGGGGATGACAGCGTGAATAATTACTTTTTGGGAAGTAACAGCTCGATATTTACATTCTTTTCATTATGTATTAGTATACAGATCAAATTACACATTCTGGTGACTTTGGTTTGCGCTACTGATTGCATTTTCTTTCGTTTGCAGGTTGACAAGGGATATGTGGGAGCGGCGACATATTCTAGAGGAAAATCGGTAGTGCTGTGCACATAGCATTCTTCACACCGAATGTATCTGCGTACAGGGGATGACTGCGTGAATAATTAGTTTTTTGGTAAGTAACAGCTCGATGTTTAAATACATTTCATTGTGTTATAGTATACAGATCAAATTACACATTCTGGTGACTTTGGTTTGCGCTACTGATTGCATTTTCTTTCGTTTGCAGGTTGACAAGGGATATGTGGGAGCGGCGACATATTCTAGAGGAAAATCGCTAGTGCTGTGCACATAGCATTCTTCACACCGAATGTATCTGCGTACAGGGGATGACAGCGTGAATAATTAGTTTTTTGGGAAGTAACAGCTCGATATTTAAATTCATTTCACTATGTTTTAGAATACAGATCAAATTACACATTCTGGTGACTTTGGTTTGCGCTACTGATTGCATTTTCTTTCGTTTGCAGCTTGACAAGGGATATGTGGGAGCGGCGACATATTCTAGAGGAAAATCGCTAGTGCTGTGCCCATAGCATTCTTCACACCGAATGTATCTGCGTACAAGGGATGACAGCGTGAATAATTAGTTTTTTGGGAAGTAACAGCTCGATATTTAAATTCTTTTCATTATGTATTAGTATACAGATCAAATTACACATTCTGGTGACTTTGGTTTGCGCTACTGATTGCATTTTCTTTCGTTTGCAGGTTGACAAGGGATATGTGGGAGCGGCGACATATTCTAGAGGAAAATCGCTAGTGCTGTGCACATAGCATTCTTCACACCGAATGTATCTACGTACAGGGGATGACTCGTGAATAATTGGTTTTTTGGTAAGTAACAGCTCGATGTTTAAATACATTTCATTGTGTTATAGTATACAGATCAAATTACACATTCTGGTGACTTTGGTTTGCGCTACTGATTGCATTTTCTTTCGTTTGCAGGTTGACAAGGGATATGTGGGAGCGGCGACATATTCTAGAGGAAAATCGCTAGTGCTGTGCACATAGCATTTTTCACACCGAATGTATCTGCGTACAGGGGATGACTGCGTGAATAATTAGTTTTTTGGGAAGTAACAGCTCGATATTTAAATTCTTTTCATTATGTATTAGTATACAGATCAAATTACACATTCTGGTGACTTTGGTTTGCGCTACTGATTGCATTTTCTTTCGTTTGCAGGTTGACAAGGGATATGTGGGAGCGGCGACATATTCTAGAGGAAAATCGCTAGTGCTGTGCACATAGCATTCTTCACACCGAATGTATCTGCGTACAGGGGATGACTGCGTGAATAATTAGTTCTTTGGTAAGTAACAGCTCGATGTTTAAATTCATTTCACTATGTTATAGTATACAAATCAAATTACACATTCTGGTGACTTTGGTTTGCGCTACTGATTGCATTTTCATTCGTTTGCAGGTTGACAAGGGATATGTGGGAGCGGCGACATATTCTAGAGGAAAATCGCTAGTGCTGTGCACATAGCATTCTTCACACCGAATGTATCTACGTACAGGGGATGACTGCGTGAATAATTAGTTTTTTGGTAAGTAACAGCTCGATGTTTAAATACATTTCATTGTGTTATAGTATACAGATCAAATTACACATTCTGGTGACTCTGGTTTGCGCTACTGATTGCATTTTCTTTCGTTTGCAGGTTGACAAGGGATAGGTGGGAGCGGCGACATATTCTAGAGGAAAATCGCTAGTGCTGTGCACATAGCATTCTTCACACCGAATGTATCTGCGTACAGGGGATGACTGCGTGAAAAATTAGTTTTTTGGGAAGTAACAGCTCGATATTTAAATTCTTTTCATTATGTATTAGTATACAGATCAAATTACACATTCTGGTGACTTTGGTTTGTGCTACTGATTGCATTTTCTTTCGTTTGCAGGTTGACAAGGGATATGTAGGAGCGGCGACATATTCTAGAGGAAAATCGCTAGTGCTGTGCACATAGCATTCTTCACACCGAATGTATCTGCGTACAGGGGATGACTGCGTGAATAATTAGTTTTTTGGTAAGTAACAGCTCGATGTTTAAATACATTTCATTGTGTTATAGTATACAGATCAAATTACGCATTCTGGTGACTTTGGTTTGCGCTACTAATTGCATTTTCTTTCGTTTGCAAGTTGACAAGGGATATGTGGGAGCGGCGACATATTGTAGAGGAAAATCGCTAGTGCTGTGCACATCGCATTCTTCACACCGAATGTATCTACGTACAGGGGATGACTGCGTGAATAATTAGTTTTTTGGTAAGTAACAGCTCGATGTTTAAATACATTTCATTGTGTTATAGTATACAGATCAAATTACACATTCTGGTGACTTTTGTTTGCGCTACTTATTGCATTTTCTTTCGTTTGCAGGTTGACAAGGGATATGTGGGAGCGGCAACATATTCTAGAGGAAAATCGCTAGTGCTGTGCACATAGCATTCTTCACACCGAATGTATCTACGTACAGGGGATGACTGCGTGAATAATTAGTTTTTTGGTAAGTAACAGCTCGATGTTTAAATACATTTCATTGTGTTATAGTGTACAGATCAAATTACACATTCTGGTGACTTTGGTTTGCGCTACTGATTGCATTTTCTTTCGTTTGCAGGTTGACAAGGGATATGTGGGAGCGGCGACATATTCTAGAGGAAAATCGCTAGTGCTGTGCACATAGCATTCTTCACAGCGAATGTATCTGCGTACAGGGGATGACTGCGTGAATAATTAGTTTTTTGGGAAGTAACAGCTCGATGTTTAAATACATTTCATTGTGTAATAGTATACAGATCAAATTACACATTCTGGTGACTTTGGTTTGCGCTACTGATTGCGTTTTCTTTCGTTTGCAGGTTGACAAGGGATATGTGGGAGCGGCGACATATTCTAGAGGAAAATCGCTAGTGCTGTGCACATAGTATTCTTCACACCGAATGTATCTACGTACAGGGGATGACTGCGTGAATAATTAGTTTTTTGGTAAGTAACAGCTCGATGTTTAAATACATTTCATTGTGTTATAGTATACAGATCAAATGACACATTCTGGTGACTTTGGTTTGCGCTACTGATTGCATTTTCTTTCGTTTGCAGGTTGACAAGGGATATGTGGGAGCGGCGACATATTCTAGAGGAAAATCGCTAGTGCTGTGCACATAGCATTCTTCACACCGAATGTATCTGCGTACAGGGGATGACAGCGTGAATGATTAGTTTTTTGGGAAGTAACAGCTCGATATTTAAATTCATTTCACTATGTTATAGAATACAGATCAAATTACACATTCTGGTGACTTTGGTTTGCGCTACTGATTGCATTTTTTTTCGTTTGCAGGTTGACAAGGGATATGTGGGAGCGGCGACATATTGTAAAGGAAAATCGCTAGTGCTGTGCACATAGCATTCTTCACACCGAATGTATCTGCGTACAGGGGATGACTGCGTGAATAATTAGTTTTTTGGGAAGTAACAGCTCGATATTTAAATTCTTTTCATTATGTATTAGTATACAGATCAAATTACACATTCTGGTGACTTTGGTTTGCGCTACTGATTGCATTTTCTTTCGTTTGCAGGTTGACAGTGGATATGTGGAAGCGGCGACATATTCTAGAGGAAAATCGCTAGTGCTGTGCACATAGCATTCTTCACACCGAATGTATCTACGTACAGGGGATGACTGCGTGAATAATTAGTTTTTTGGTAAGTAACAGCTCGATGTTTAAATACATTTCATTGTGTTATAATATACAGATCAAATTACACATTCTGGTGACTTTGGTTTGCGCTACTGATTGCATTTTCTTTCGTTTGCAGGTTGACAAGGGATATGTGGGAGCGGCGAGATATTCTAGAGGAAAATCGCTAGTGCTGTGCACATAGCATTCTTCACACCGAATGTATCTACGTACAGGGGATGACTGCGTGAATAATTAGTTTTATGGTAAGTAACAGCTCGATGTTTAAATACATTTCATTGTGTTATAGTATACAGATCAAATTACACATTCTGGTGACTTTGGTTTGCGCTACTGATTGCATTTTCTTTCGTTTGCAGGTTGACAAGGGATATGTGGGAGCGGCGACATATTCTAGAGGAAAATCGCTAGTGCTGTGCACATAGCATTCTTCACACCGAATGTATCTGCGTACAGGGGATGACAGCGTGAATAATTAGTTTTTTGGGAAGTAACAGCTCGATATTTAAATTCATTTCACTATGTTTTAGAATACAGATCAAATTACACATTCTGGTGACTTTGGTTTGCGCTACTGATTGCATTTTCTTTCGTTTGCAGGTTGACAAGGGATATGTGGGAGCGGCGACATATTCTAGAGGAAAATCGCTAGTGCTGTGCACATAGCATTCTTCACACCGAATGTATCTGCGTACAGGGGATGACTGCGTGAATAATTAGTTTTTTGCGAAGTAACAGCTCGATATTTAAATTCTTTTCATTATGTATTAGTATACAGATCAAATTACACATTCTGGTGACTTTGGTTTGCGCTACTGATTGCATTTTCTTTCGTTTGCAGGTTGACAAAGGATATGTGGGAGCGGCGACATATTTTAGAGGAAAATCGCTAGTGCTGTGCACATAGCATTCTTCACACCGAATGTATCTGCGTACAGGGGATGACTGCGTGAATAATTAGTTTTTTGGTAAGTAACAGCTCGATGTTTAAATTCATTTCAGTATGTTATAGTATACAGATTAAATTTCACATTCTGGTGACTTTGGTTTGCGCTACTGATTGCATTTTCTTTCGTTTGCAGGTTGACAAGGGATATGTGGGAGCGGCGACATATTCTAGAGGAAAATCGCTAGTGCTGTGCACATAGCATTCTTCACACCGAATGTATCTGCGTACAGGGGATGACAGCGTGAATAATTAGTTTTTTGGGAAGTAACATCTCGATATTTAAATTCATTTCACTATGTTTTAGAATACAGATCAAATTACACATTCTGGTGACTTTGGTTTGCGCTACTGATTGCATTTTCTTTCGTTTGCAGGTTGACAAGGGATATGTGGGAGCGGCGACATATTCTAGAGGAAAATCGCTAGTGCTGTGCACATAGCATTCTTCACACCGAATGTATCTGCGTACAGGGGATGACTGCGTGAATAATTAGTTTTTTGGGAAGTAACAGCTCGATATTTAAATTCTTTTCATTATGTATTAGTATACAGATCAAATTACACATTCTGGTGACTTTGGTTTGCGCTACTGATTGCATTTTCTTTCGTTTGCAGGTTGACAAGGGATATGTGGGAGCGGCGACATATTCTAGAGGAAAATCGCTGGTGCTGTGCACATAGCATTCTTCACACCGAATGTATCTGCGTACAGGGGATGACTGCGTGAATAATTAGTTTTTTGGGAAGTAACAGCTCGATATTTAAATTCTTTTCATTATGTATTAGTATACAGATGAAATTACACATTCTGGTGACTTTGGTTTGCGCTACTGATTGCATTTTCTTTCGTTTGCAGGTTGACAAGGGATATGTGGGAGCGGCGACATATTCTAGAGGAAAATCGCTAGTGCTGTGCACATAGCATTCTTCACACCGAATGTATCTGCGTACAGGGGATGACTGCGTGAATAATTAGTTCTTTGGTAAGCAACAGCTCGATGTTTAAATTCATTTCACTATGTTATAGTATACAGATCAAATTACACATTCTGGTGACTTTGGTTTGCGCTACTGATTGCATTTTCTTTCGTTTGCAGGTTGACAAGGGATATGTGGGAGCGGCGACATATTCTAGAGGAAAATCGCTAGTGCTGTGCACATAGCATTCTTCACACCGAATGTATCTACGTACAGGGGATGACTGCGTGAATAATTAGTTTTTTGGTAAGTAACAGCTCGATGTTTAAATACATTTCATTGTGTTATAGTATACAGATCAAATTACACATTCTGGTGACTTTGGTTTGCGCTACTGATTGCATTTTCTTTCGTTTGCAGGTTGACAAGGGATATGTGGGAGCGGCGACATATTCTAGAGGAAAATCGCTAGTGCTGTGCACATAGCATTCTTGACACCGAATGTATCTGCGTACAGGGGATGACTGCGTGAATAATTAGTTTTTTGGGAAGTAACAGCTCGATATTTAAATTCTTTTCATTATGTATTAGTATACAGATCAAATTACACATTCTGGTGACTTTGGTTTGCGCTACTGAAGGCATTTTCTTTCGTTTGCAGGTTGACAAGGGATATGTAGGAGCGGCGACATATTCTAGAGGAAAATCGCTAGTGCTGTGCACATAGCATTCTTCAAACCGAATGTATCTGCGTACAGGGGATGACTGCGTGAATAATTAGTTTTTTGGTAAGTAACAGCTCGATGTTTAAATACATTTCATTGTGTTATGGTATACAGATCAAATTACACATTCTGGTGACTTTGGTTTGCGCTACTGATTGCATTTTCTTTCGTTTGCAGGTTGACAAGGGATATGTGGGAGCGGCGACAAATTGTAGAGGAAAATCGCTAGTGCTGTGCACAGAGCATTCTTCACACCGAATGTATCTACGTACAGGGGATGACTGCGTGAATAATTAGTTTTTTGGTAAGTAACAACTCGATGTTTAAATACATTTCATTGTGTTATAGTATACAGATCAAATTACACATTCTGGTGACTTTGGTTTGCGCTACTGATTGCATTTTCTTTCGTTTGCAGGTTGACAAGGGATATGTGGGAGCGGCGACATATTCTAGAGGAAAATCGCTAGTGCTGTGCACATAGCATTCTTCACACCGAATGTATCTGCGTACAGGGGATGACTGCCTGAATAATTAGTTTTTTGGGAAGTAACAGCTCGATATTTAAATTCTTTTCATTATGTATTAGTATACAGATCAAATTACACATTCTGGTGACTTTGGTTTGCGCTACTGATTGCATTTTCTTTCGTTTGCAGGTTGACAAGGGATATGTAGGAGCGGCGACATATTCTAGAGGAAAATCGCTAGTGCTGTGCACATAGCATTCTTCACACCGAATGTATCTGCGTACAGGGGATGACTGCGTGAATAATTAGTTTTTTGGTAAGTAACAGCTCGATGTTTAAATACATTTCATTGTGTTATAGTATACAGATCAAATTTCACATTCTGGTGACTTTGGTTTGCGCTACTGATTGCATTTTCTTTCGTTTGCAGGTTGACAAGGGACATGTGGGAGCGGCGACATATTCTAGAGGAAAATCGCTAGTGCTGTGCACATAGCATTCTTCACACCGAATGTATCTGCGTACAGTGGATGACTGCGTGAGTAATTAGTTTTTTGGGAAGTAACAGCTCGATATTTAAATTCTTTTCATTATGTATTAGTATACAGATCAAATTACACATTCTGGTGACTTTGGTTTGCGCTACTGATTGCATTTTCTTTCGTTTGCAGGTTGACAAGGGATATGTAGGAGCGGCGACATATTCTAGAGGAAAATCGCTAGTGCTGTGCACATAGCATTCCTCACACCGAATGTATCTGCGTACAGGGGATGTCTGCGTGAATAATTAGTTTTTTGGTAAGTAACAGCTCGATGTTTAAATACATTTCATTGTGTTATAGTATACAGATCAAATTACACATTCTGGTGACTTTGGTTTGCGCTACTGATTGCATTTTCTTTCGTTTGCAGGTTGACAAGGGATATGTGGGAGCGGCGACATATTCTAGAGGAACATCGCTAGTGCTGTGCACATAGCATTCTTCACACCGAATGTATCTGCGTACAGGGGATGACAGCGTGAATAATTAGTTTTTTGGGAAGTAACAGCTCGATATTTAAATTCATTTCACTATGTTTTAGAATACAGATCAAATTACACATTCTGGTGACTTTGGTTTGCGCTACTGATTGCATTTTCTTTCGTTTGCAGGTTGACAAGGGATATGTGGGAGCGGCGACATATTCTAGAGGAAAATCGCTAGTGCTGTGCTCATAGCATTCTTCACACCGAATGTGTCTGCGTACAGGGGATGACAGCGTAAATAATTAGTTTTTTGGGAAGTAACAGCTCGATATTTAAATTCTTTTCATTATGTATTAGTATACAGATCAAATTACACATTCTGGTGACTTTGGTTTGCGCTACTGATTGCATTTTCTTTCGTTTGCAGGTTGACAAGGGATATGTGGGAGCGGTGACATATTCTAGAGGAAAATCGCTAGTGCTGTGCACATAGCATTCTTCACACCGAATGTATCTACGTACAGGGGATGACTGCGTGAATAATTAGTTTTTTGGTAAGTAACAGCTCGATGTTTAAATACATTTCATTGTGTTATAGTATACAGATCAAATTACACATTCTGGTGACTTTGGTTTGCGCTACTGATTGCATTTTCTTTCGTTTGCAGGTTGACAAGGGATATGTGGGAGCGGCGACATATTCTAGAGGAAAATCGCTAGTGCTGTGCACATAGCATTCTTCACACCGAATGTATCTGCGTACAGGGGATGACAGCGTGAATAATTAGTTTTTTGGGAAGTAACAGCTCGATATTTAAATTCATTTCACTATGTTTTAGAATACAGATCAAATTACACATTCTGGTGACTTTGGTTTCCGCTACTGATTGCATTTTCTTTCGTTTGCAGGTTGACAAGGGATATGTGGGAGCGGCGACATATTCTAGAGGAAAATCGCTAGTGCTGTGCACATAGCATTCTTCACACCGAATGTATCTGCGTACAGGGGATGACAGCGTGAATAATTAGTTTTTTGGGAAGTAACAGCTCGATATTTAAATTCTTTTCATTATGTATTAGTATACAGATGAAATTACACATTCTGGTGACTTTGGTTTGCGCTACTGATTGCATTTTCTTTCGTTTGCATATTGACAAGGGATATCTGGGAGCGGCGACATATTCTAGAGGAAAAGCGCTAGTGCTGTGCACATAGCATTCTTCACACCGAATGTATCTACGTACAGGGGATGACTGCGTGAATAATTAGTTTTTTGGTAAGTAACAGCTCGATGTCTAAATACATTTCATTGTGTTATAGTATACAGATCAAATTACACATTCTGGTGACTTTGGTTTGCGCTACTGATTGCATTTTCTTTCGTTTGCAGGTTGACAAGGGATATGTGGGAGCGGCGACATATTCTAGAGGAAAATCGCTAGTGCTGTGCACATAGCATTCTTCACACCGAATGTATCTACGTACAGGGGATGACTGCGTAAATAATTAGTTTTATGGTAAGTAACAGCTCGATGTTTAAATACATTTCATTGTGTTATAGTATACAGATCAAATTAAACATTCTGGTGACTTTGGTTTGCGATACTGATTGCATTTTCTTTCGTTTGCAGGTTGACAAGGGATATGTGGGCGCGGCGACATATTCTAGAGGAAAATCGCTAGTGCTGTGCACATAGCATTCTTCACACCGAATGTATCTGCGTACAGGGGATGACAGCGTGAATAATTAGTTTCTTGGGAAGTAACAGCTCGATATTTAAATTCATTTCACTATGTTTTAGAATACAGATCAAATTACACATTCTGGTGACTTTGGTTTGCGCTACTGATTGCATTTTCTTTCGTTTGCAGGTTGACAAGGGATATGTGGGAGCGGCGACATATTCTAGAGGAAAATCGCTAGTGCTGTGCACATAGCATTCTTCACACCGAATGTGTCTGCGTACAGGGGATGACAGCGTGAATAATTAGTTTTTTGGGAAGTAACAGCTCGATATTTAAATTCTTTTCATTATGTATTAGTATACAGATCAAATTACACATTCTGGTGACTTTGGTTTGCGCTACTGATTGCATTTTCTTTCGTTTGCAGGTTGACAAGGGATATGTGGGAGCGGCGACATATTCTAGAGGAAAATCGCTAGTGCTGTGCACATAGCATTCTTCACACCGAATGTATCTACGTACAGGGGATGACTGCGTGAATAATTAGTTTTTTGGTAAGTAACAGCTCGATGTTTAAATACATTTCATTGTGTTATAGTATACAGATCAAATTACACATTCTGGTGACTTTGGTTTGCGCTACTGATTGCATTTTCTTTCGTTTGCAGGTTGACAAGGGATATGTGGGAGCGGCGACATATTCTAGAGGAAAATCGCTTGTGCTGTGCACATAGCATTCTTCACACCGAATGTATCTACGTACAGGGGATGACTGCGTGAATAATTAGTTTTATGGTAAGTAACAGCTCGATGTTTAAATACATTTCATTGTGTTATAGTATACAGATCAAATTACGCATTCTGGTGACTTTGGTTTGCGCTACTGATTGCATTTTCTTTCGTTTGCAGGTTGACAAGGGATATGTGGGAGCGGCGACATATTCTAGAGGAAAATCGCTAGTGCTGTGCACATAGCATTCTTCACACCGAATGTATCTGCGTACAGGGGATGACAGCGTGAATAATTAGTTTTTTGGGAAGTAACAGCTCGATATTTAAATTCATTTCACTATGTTTTAGAATACAGATCAAATTACACATTCTGGTGACTTTGGTTTGCGCTACTGATTGCATTTTCTTTCGTTTGCAGGTTGACAAGGGATATGTGGGAGCGGCGACATATTCTAGAGGAAAATCGCTAGTGCTGTGCACATAGCATTCTTCACACCGAATGTATCTGCGTACAGGGGATGACAGCGTGAATAATTAGTTTTTTGGGAAGTAACAGCTCGATATTTAAATTCTTTTCATTATGTATTAGTATACAGATGAAATTACACATTCTGGTGACTTTGGTTTGCGCTACTGATTGCATTTTCTTTCGTTTGCAGGTTGACAAGGGATATGTGGGAGCGGCGACATATTCTAGAGGAAAATCGCTAGTGCTGTGCACATAGCATTCTTCACACCGAATGTATCTACGTACAGGGGATGACTGCGTGAATAATTAGTTTTTTGGTAAGTAACAGCTCGATGTTTAAATGCATTTCATTGTGTTATAGTATACAGATCAAATTACACATTCTGGTGACTTTGGTTTGCGCTACTGATTGCATTTTCTTTCGTTTGCAGGTTGACAAGGGATATGTGGGAGCGGTGACATATTCTAGAGGAAAATCGCTAGTGCTGTGCACATAGCATTCTTCACACCGAATGTATCTACGTACAGGGGATGACTGCGTGAATAATTAGTTTTTTGGTAAGGAACAGCTCGATGTTTAAATACATTTCATTGTGTTATAGTATACAGATCAAATTACACATTCTGGTGACTTTGGTTTGCGCTACTGATTGCATTTTCTTTCGTTTGCAGGTTGACAAGGGATATGTGGGAGCGGCGACATATTCTAGAGGAAAATCGCTAGTGCTGTGCACATAGCATTCTTCACACCGAATGTATCTACGTACAGGGGATGACTGCGTGAATAATTAGTTTTTTGGTAAGGAACAGCTCGATGTTTAAATACATTTCATTGTGTTATAGTATACAGATCAAATTACACATTCTGGTGACTTTGGTTTGCGCTACTGATTGCATTTTCTTTCGTTTGCAGGTTGACAAGGGATATGTGGGAGCGGCGACATATTCTAGAGGAAAATCGCTAGTGCTGTGCACATAGCATTCTTCACACCGAATGTATCTACGTACAGGGGATGACTGCGTGAATAATTAGTTTTTTGGTAAGTAACAGCTCGATGTTTAAATACATTTCATTGTGTTATAGTATACAGATCAAATTACACATTCTGGTGACTTTGGTTTGCGCTACTGATTGCATTTTCTTTCGTTTGCAGGTTGACAAGGGATATGTGGGAGCGGCGACATATTCTAGAGGAAAATCGCTAGTGCTGTGCACATAGCATTCTTCACACCGAATGTATCTGCGTACAGGGGATGACTGCGTGAATAATTAGTTTTTTGGTAAGTAACAGCTCGATGTTTAAATTCATTTCACTATGTTATAGTATACAGATCAAATTACACATACTGGTGACTTTGGTTTGCGCTACTGATTGCATTTTCTTTCGTTTGCAGGTTGACAAGGGATATGTGGGAGCGGCGTCATATTCTAGAGGAAAGTCGCTAGTGCTGTGCACATAGCATTCTTCACACCGAATGTATCTACGTACAGGGATGACTGCGTGAATAATTAGTTTTTTGGTAAGTAACGGCTCGATGTTTAAATACATTTCATTGTGTTATAGTATACAGATCAAATTACACATTCTGGTGACTTTGGTTTGCGCTACTGATTGCATTTTCTTTCGTTTGCAGGTTGACAAGGGATATGTGGGAGCGGCGACATATTCTAGAGGAAAATCGCTAGTGCTGTGCACATAGCATTCTTCACACCGAATGTATCTACGTACAGGGGATGACTGCGTGAATAATTAGTTTTTTGGTAAGTAACAGCTCGATGTTTAAATACATTTCATTGTGTTATAGTATACAGATCAAATTACACATTCTGGTGACTTTGGTTTGCGCTACTGATTGCATTTTCTTTCGTTTGCAGGTTGACAAGGGATATGTGGGAGCGGCGACATATTCTAGAGGAAAATCGCTAGTGCTGTGCACATAGCATTCATCACACCGAATGTATCTACGTACAGGGGATGACTGCGTGAATAATTAGTTTTATGGTAAGTAACAGCTCGATGTTTAAATACGTTTCATTGTGTTATAGTATACAGATCAAATTACACATTCTGGTGACTTTGGTTTGCGCTACTGATTGCATTTTCTTTCGTTTGCAGGTTGACAAGGGATATGTGGGAGCGGCGACATATTCTAGAGGAAAATCGCTAGTGCTGTGCACATAGCATTCTTCACACCGAATGTATCTGCGTACAGGGGATGACAGCGTGAATAATTAGTTTTTTGGGAAGTAACAGCTCGATATTTAAATTCGTTTCACTATGTTTTAGAATACAGATCAAATTACACATTCTGGTGACTTTGGTTTGCGCTACTGATTGCATTTTCTTTCGTTTGCAGGTTGACAAGGGATATGTGGGATCGGCGACATATTCTAGAGGAAAATCGCTAGTGCTGTGCACATAGCATTCTTCACACCGAATGTGTCTGCGTACAGGGGATGACAGCGTGAATAATTAGTTTTTTGGGAAGTAACAGCTCGATATTTAAATTCTTTTCATTATGTATTAGTATACAGATCAAATTACACATTCTGGTGACTTTGGTTTGCGCTACTGATTGCATTTTCTTTCGTTTGCAGGTTGACAAGGGATATGTGGGAGCGGCGACATATTCTAGAGGAAAATCGCTAGTGCTGTGCACATAGCATTCATCACACCGGATGTATCTACGTACAGGGGATGACAGCGTGAATAATTAGTTTTTTGGTAAGTAACAGCTCGATGTTTAAATACATTTCATTGTGTTATAGTATACAGATCAAATTACACATTGTGGTGACTTTGGTTTGCGCTACTGATTGCATTTTCTTTCGTTTGCAGGTTGACAAGGGATATGTGGGAGCGGCGACATATTCTAGAGGAAAATCGCTAGTGCTGTGCACATAGCATTCTTAACACCGAATGTATCTACGTACAGGGGATGACTGCGTGAATAATTAGTTTTATGGTAAGTAACAGTTCGATGTTTAAATACATTTCATTGTGTTATAGTATACAGATCAAATTACACATTCTGGTGACTTTGGTTTGCGCTACTGATTGCATTTTCTTTCGTTTGCAGGTTGACAAGGGATATGTGGGATCGGCGACATATTCTAGAGGAAAATCGCTAGTGCTGTGCACATAGCATTCTTCACACCGAATGTGTCTGCGTACAGGGGATGACAGCGTGAATAATTAGTTTTTTGGGAAGTAACAGCTCGATATTTAAATTCTTTTCATTATGTATTAGTATACAGATCAAATTACACATTCTGGTGACTTTGGTTTGCGCTACTGATTGCATTTTCTTTCGTTTGCAGGTTGACAAGGGATATGTGGGAGCGGCGACATATTCTAGAGGAAAATCGCTAGTGCTGTGCACATAGCATTCTTCACACCGAATGTATCTACGTACAGGGGATGACTGCGTGAATAATTAGTTTTTTGGTAAGTAACAGCTCGATGTTTAAATACATTTCATTGTGTTATAGTATACAGATCAAATTACACATTCTGGTGACTTTGGTTTGCGCTACTGATTGCATTTTCTTTCGTTTGCAGGTTGACAAGGGATATGTGGGAGCGGCGACATATTCTAGAGGAATATCGCTAGTGCTGTGCACATAGCATTCTTCACACCGAATGTATCTACGTACAGGGGATGACTGCGTGAATAATTAGTTTTATGGTAAGTAAAAGCTCGATGTTTAAATACAATTCATTGTGTTATAGTATACAGATCAAATTACACATTCTGGTGACTTTGGTTTGCGCTACTGATTGCATTTTCTTTCGTTTGCAGGTTGACAAGGGATATGTGGGAGCGGCGACATATTCTAGAGGAAAATCGCTAGTGCTGTGCACATAGCATTCTTCACACCGAATGTATCTGCGTACAGGGGATGACAGCGTGAATAATTAGTTTTTTGGGAAGTAACAGCTCGATATTTAAATTCATTTCACTATGTTTTAGAATACAGATCAAATTACACATTCTGGTGACTTTGGTTTGCGCTACTGATTGCATTTTCTTTCGTTTGCAGGTTGACAAGGGATATGTGGGAGCGGCGACATATTCTAGAGGAAAATCGCTAGTGCTGTGCACATAGCATTCTTCACACCGAATGTATCGGCGTACAGGGGATGACAGCGTGAATAATTAGTTTTTTTGGAAGTAACAGCTCGATATTTAAATTCTTTTCATTATGTATTAGTATACAGATGAAATTACACATTCTGGTGACTTTGGTTTGCGCTACTGATTGCATTTTCTTTCGTTTGCAGGTTGACAAGGGATATGTGGGAGCGGCGACATATTCTAGAGGAAAATCGCTAGTGCTGTGCACATAGCATTCTTCACACCGAATGTATCTACGTACAGGGGATGACTGCGTGAATAATTAGTTTTTTGGTAAGTAACAGCTCGATGTTTAAATACATTTCATTGTGTTATAGTATACAGATCAAATTACACATTCTGGTGACTTTGGTTTGCGCTACTGATTGCATTTTCTTTCGTTTGCAGGTTGACAAGGGATATGTGGGAGCGGCGACATATTCTAGAGGAAAATCGCTAGTGCTGTGCACATAGCATCTTCACACCGAATGTATCTGCGTACAGGGGATGACTGCGTGAATAATTAGTTTTTTGGTAAGTAACAGCTCGATGTTTAAATTCATTTCACTATGTTATAGTATACAGATCAAATTACACATACTGGTGACTTTGGTTTGCGCTACTGATTGCATTTTCTTTCGTTTGCAGGTTGACAAGGGATATGTGGGAGCGGCGACATATTCTAGAGGAAAATCGCTGGTGCTGTGCACATAGCATTCTTCACACCGAATGTATCTGCGTACAGGGGATGACTGCGTGAATAATTAGTTTTTTGGGAAGTAACAGCTCGATATTTAAATTCTTTTCATTATGTATTAGTATACAGATCAAATTACACATTCTGGTGACTTTGGTCTGCGCTACTGATTGCATTTTCTTTCGTTTGCAGGTTGACAAGGGATATGTGGGAGCGGCGACATATTCTAGAGGAAAATCGATAGTGCTGTGCACATAGTATTCTTCACACCGAATGTATCTACGTACAGGGGATGACTGCGTGAATAATTAGTTTTTTGGTAAGTAACAGCTCGATGTTTAAATACATTTCATTGTGTTATAGTATACAGATCAAATTACACATTCTGGTGACTTTGGTTTGCGCTACTGAATGCATTTTCTTTCGTTTGCAGGTTGACAAGGGATATGTGGGAGCGGCGACATATTCTAGAGGAAAATCGCTAGTGCTGTGCACATAGCATTCTTCACACCGAATGTATCTGCGTACAGGGGATGACTGCGTGAATAATTAGTTTTTTGGTAAGTAACAGCTCGATGTTTAAATTCATTTCACTATGTTATAGTATACAGATCAAATTACACATACTGGTGACTTTGGTTTGCGCTACTGATTGCATTTTCTTTCGTTTGCAGGTTGACAAGGGATATGTGGGAGCGGCGACATATTCTAGAGGAAAATCGCTAGTGCTGTGCACATAGCATTCTTCACACCGAATGTATCTACGTACAGGGATGACTGCGTGAATAGTTAGTTTTTTGGTAAGTAACGGCTCGTTGTTTAAATACATTTCATTGTGTTATAGTATACAGATCAAATTACACATTCTGGTGACTTTGGTTTGCGCTACTGATTGCATTTTCTTTCGTTTGCAGGTTGACAAGGGATATGTGGGAGCGGCGACATATTCTAGAGGAAAATCACTAGTGCTGTGCACATAGCATTCTTCACACCGAATGTATCTGCGTACAGGGGATGACTGCGTGAATAATTAGTTTTTTGGGAAGTAACAGCTCGATATTTAAATTCTTTTCATTATGTATTAGTATACAGATCAAATTACACATTCTGGTGACTTTGGTTTGCGCTACTGATTGCATTTTCTTTCTTTTGCAGGTTGACAAGGGATATGTGGGAGCGGCGACATATTCTAGAGGAAAATCGCTAGTGCTGTGCACATAGCATTCTTCACACCGAATGTATCTACGTACAGGGGATGACTGCGTGAATAATTAGTTTTTTGGTAAGTAACAGCTCGATGTTTAAATACATTTCATTGTGTTATAGTATACAGATCAAATTACACATTCTGGTGACTCTGGTTTGCGCTACTGATTGCATTTTCTTTCGTTTGCAGGTTGACAAGGGATATTTGGGAGCGGCGACATATTCTAGAGGAAAATCGCTAGTGCTGTGCACATAGCATTCTTCACACCGAATGTATCTACGTAAAGGGGATGACTGCGTGAATAATTAGTTTTTTGGTAAGTAACAGCTCGATGTTTAAATACATTTCATTGTGTTATAGTATACAGATCAAATTACACATTCTGGTGACTTTGGTTTGCGCTACTGATTGCATTTTCTTTCGTTTGCAGGTTGACAAGGGATATGTGGGAGCGGCGACATATTCTAGAGGAAAATCGCTAGTGCTGTGCACATAGCATTTTTCACACCGAATGTATCTACGTACAGGGGATGACTGCGTGAATAATTAGTTTTTTGGTAAGTAACAGCTCGATGTTTAAATACATTTAATTGTGTTATATTATACAGATCAAATTACACATTCTGGTGACTTTGGTTTGCGCTACTGATTGCATTTTCTTTCGTTTGCAGGTTGACAAGGGATATGTGGGAGCGGCGACATATTCTAGAGGAAAATCGCTAGTGCTGTGCACGTAGCATTCTTCACACCGAATGTATCTGCGTACAGGGGATGACAGCGTGAATAATTAGTTTTTTGGGAAGTAACAGCTCGATATTTAAATTCATTTCACTATGTTATAGAATACAGATCAAATTACACATTCTGGTGACTTTGGTTTGCGCTACTGATTGCATTTTCTTTCGTTTGCAGGTTGACAAGGGATATGTGGGAGCGGCGACATATTCTAGAGGAAAATCGCTAGTGCTGTGCACATAGCATTCTTCACACCGAATGTATCTGCGTACAGGGGATGACAGCTTAAATAATTAGTTTTTTGGGAAGTAACAGCTCGATATTTAAATTCTTTTCATTATGTATTAGTATACAGATCAAATTACACATTCTGGTGACTTTGGTTTGCGCTACTGATTGCATTTTCTTTCGTTTGCAGGTTGACAAGGGATTTGTGGGAGCGGCGACATATTCTAGAGGAAAATCGCTAGTGCTGTGCACATAGCATTCTTCACGCCGAATGTATCTACGTACAGGGGATGACTGCGTGAATAATTACTTTTTTGGTAGGTAACAGCTCGATGTTTAAATACATTTCATTGTGTTATAGTATACAGATCAAATTACACATTCTGGTGACTTTGGTTTGCGCTACTGATTGCATTTTCTTTCGTTTGCAGGTTGACAAGGGATATGTGGGAGCGGCGACATATTCTAGAGGAAAATCGATAGTGCTGTGCACATAGCATTCTTCACACCGAATGTATCTACGTACAGGGGATAACAGCGTGAATAATTAGTTTTTTTAGAAGCAACAGCTCGATATTTAAATTCTTTTCATTATGTATTAGTATACAGATCAAATTACACATTCTGGTGACTTTGGTTTGCGCTACTGATTCCATTTTCTTTCGTTTGCAGGTTGACAAGGGATATGTGGGACCGGCGACATATTCTAGAGGAAAATCGCTAGTGCTGTGCACATAGCATTCTTCACACCGAATGTATCTACGTACAGGGGATGACTGCGTGAATAATTAGTTTCTTGGTAAGTAACAGCTCGATGTTTAAATACATTTCATTGTGTTATAGAATACAGATCAAATTACACATTCTGGTGACTTTGGATTACGCTACTGATTGCATTTTCTTTCGTTTGCAGGTTGACAAGGGATATGTGGGAGCGGCGACATATTCTAGAGGAAAATCGCTAGTGCTGTGCACATAGCATTCTTCACACCGAATGTATCTGCGTACAGGGGATGACAGCGTGAATAATTAGTTTTTTGGGAAGTAACAGCTCGATATTTAAATTCTTTTCATTATGTATTAGTATACAGATGAAATTACACATTCTGGTGACTTTGGTTTGCGCTACTGATTGCATTTTCTTTCGTTTGCAGGTTGACAAGGGATATGTGGGAGCGGCGACATATTCTAGAGGAAAATCGCTAGTGCTGTGCACATAGCATTCTTCACACCGAATGTATCTACGTACAGGGGATGACTGCGTGAATAATTACTTTCTTGGTAAGTAACAGCTCGATGTTTAAATACATTTCATTGTGTTATAGTTTACAGATCAAATTACACATTCTGGTGACTTTGGTTTGCGCTACTGATTGCATTTTATTTCGTTTGCAGGTTGACAAGGGATATGTGGGAGCGGCGACATATTCTAGAGGAAAATCGCTAGTGCTGTGCACATAGCACTCTTCACACCGAATGTATCTGCGTACAGGGGATGACTGCGTGAATAATTAGCTTTTTGGGAAGTAACAGCTCGATATTTAAATTCTTTTCATTATGTATTAGTATACAGATCAAATTACACATTCTGGTGACTTTGGTTTGCGCTACTGATTGCATTTTCTTTCGTTTGCAGGTTGACAAGGGATATGTGGGAGCGGCGACATATTCTAGAGGAAAATCGCTAGTGCTGTGCACATAGCATTCTTCACACCGAATGTATCTGCGTACAGGGGATGACTGCGTGAATAATTAGTTCTTTGGTAAGTAACAGCTCGATGTTTAAATTCATTTCACTATGTTATAGTATACAGATCAAATTACACATTCTGGTGACTTTGGTTTGCGCTACTGATTGCATTTTCTTTCGTTTGCAGGTTGACAAGGGATATGTGTTAGCGGCGACATATTCTAGAGGAAAGTCGCTAGTGCTGTGCACATAGCATTCTTCACACCGAATGTATCTACGTACAGGGGATGACTGCGTGAATAATTAGTTTTTTGGTAAGTAACAGCTCGATGTTTAAAAACATTTCATTGTGTTATAGTATACAGATCAAATTACACATTCTGGTGACTTTGGTTTGCGCTACTGATTGCATTTTCTTTCGTTTGCAGGTTGACAAGGGATATGTGGGAGCGGCGACATATTGTAGAGGAAAATCGCTAGTGCTGTGCACATAGCATTCTTCACAGCGAATGTATCTGCGTACAGGGGATGACTGCGTGAATAATTAGTTTTTTGGTAAGTAACAGCTCGATGTTTAAATACATTTCATTGTGTTATAGTATACAGATCAAATTACACATTCTGGTGACTTTGGTTTGCGCTACTGATTGCATTTTCTTTCGTTTGCAGGTTGACAAGGGATATGTGGGAGCGGCGACATATTCTAGAGGAAAATCGCTAGTGCTGTGCACATAGCATTCTTCACACCGAATGTATCTGCGTACCGGGGATGACAGCGTGAATAATTAGTTTTTTGGGAAGTAACAGCTCGATATTTAAATTCATTTCACTATGTTATAGAATACAGATGAAGTTACACATTCTGGTGACTTTGGTTTGCGCTACTGATTGCATTTTTTCTCGTTTGCAGGTTGACAAGGGATATGTGGGAGCGGCGACATATTCTAGAGGAAAATCGCTAGTGCTGTGCACATAGCATTCTTCACACCGAATGTATCTGCGTACAGGGGATGACAGCGTGAATAATTAGTTTTTTGGGAAGTAACAGCTCGATATTTAAATTCTTTTCATTATGTATTAGTATACAGATCAAATTACACATTCTGGTGACTTTGGTTTGCGTTACTGATTGCATTTTCTTTCGTTTGCAGGTTGACAAGGGATATGTGGGAGCGGCGACGTATTCTAGAGGAAAATCGCTAGTGCTGTGCACATAGCATTCTTCACACCGAATGTATCTACGTACAGGGGATGACTGCGTGAATAATTAGTTTTTTGGTAAGTAACAGCTCGATGTTTAAATACATTTCATTGTGTTATAGTATACAGATCAAATTACACATTCTGGTGACCTTGGTTTGCGCTACTGATTGCATTTTCTTTCGTTTGCAGGTTGACAAGGGATATGTGGGAGCGGCGACATATTCTAGAGGAAAATCGCTAGTGCTGTGCACATAGCATTCTTCACACCGAATGTATCTACGTACAGGGGATGACTGCGTGAATAATTAGTTTTATGGTAAGTAACAGCTCGATGTTTAAATACATTTCATTGTGTTATAGTATACAGATCAAATTACACATTCTGGTGACTTTGGTTTGCGCTACTGATTGCATTTTCTTTCGTTTGCAGGTTGACAAGGGATATGTGGGAGCGGCGACATATTCTAGAGGAAAATCGCTAGTGCTGTGCACATAGCATTCTTCACACCGAATGTATCTGCGTACAGGGGATGACAGCGTGAATAATTAGTTTTTTGGGAAGTAACAGCTCGATATTTAAATTCATTTCACTATGTTTTAGAATACAGATCAAATTACACATTCTGGTGACTTTGGTTTGCGCTACTGATTGCATTTTCTTTCGTTTGCAGGTTGACAAGGGATATGTGGGAGCGGCGACATATTCTAGAGGAAAATCGCTAGTGCTGTGCACATAGCATTCTTCACACCGAATGTATCTGCGTACAGGGGATGACAGCGTGAATAATTAGTTTTTTGGGAAGTAACAGCTCCATATTTAAATTCTTTTCATTATGTATTAGTATACAGTTCAAATTACACATTCTGGTGACTTTGGTTTGCGCTACTGATTGCATTTTCTTTCGTTTGCAGGTTGACAAGGGATATGTGGGAGCGGCGACATATTCTAGAGGAAAATCGCTAGTGCTGTGCACATAGCATTCTTCACACCGAATGTATCTACGTACAGGGGATGACTGCGTGAATAATTACTTTCTTGGTAAGTAACAGCTCGATGTTTAAATACATTTCATTGTGTTATAGTTTACAGATCAAATTACACATTCTGGTGACTTTGGTTTGCGCTACTGATTGCATTTTATTTCGTTTGCAGGTTGACAAGGGATATGTGGGAGCGGCGACATATTCTAGAGGAAAATCGCTAGTGCTGTGCACATAGCATTCTTCACACCGAATGTATCTGCGTACAGGGGATGACAGCGTGAATAATTAGTTTTTTGGGAAGTAACAGCTCGATATTTAAATTCATTTCACTATGTTTTAGAATACAGATCAAATTACACATTCTGGTGACTTTGGTTTGCGCTACTGATTGCATTTTCTTTCGTTTGCAGGTTGACAAGGGATATGTGGGAGCGGCGACATATTCTAGAGGAAAATCGCTAGTGCTGTGCACATAGCATTCTTCACACCGAATGTATCTGCGTACAGGGGATGACAGCGTGAATAATTAGTTTTTTGGGAAGTAACAGCTCCATATTTAAATTCTTTTCATTATGTATTAGTATACAGTTCAAATTACACATTCTGGTGACTTTGGTTTGCGCTACTGATTGCATTTTCTTTCGTTTGCAGGTTGACAAGGGATATGTGGGAGCGGCGGCATATTCTAGAGGAAAATCGCTAGTGCTGTGCACATAGCATTCTTCACACCGAATGTATCTGCGTACAGGGGATGACAGCGTGAATAATTAGTTTTTTGGGAAGTAACAGCTCCATATTTAAATTCTTTTCATTATGTATTAGTATACAGTTCAAATTACACATTCTGGTGACTTTGGTTTGCGCTACTGATTGCATTTTCTTTCGTTTGCAGGTTGACAAGGGATATGTGGGAGCGGCGACATATTCTAGAGGAAAATCGCTAGTGCTGTGCACATAGCATTCTTCACACCGAATGTATCTACGTACAGGGGATGACTGCGTGAATAATTACTTTCTTGGTAAGTAACAGCTCGATGTTTAAATACATTTCATTGTGTTATAGTTTACAGATCAAATTACACATTCTGGTGACTTTGGTTTGCGCTACTGATTGCATTTTATTTCGTTTGCAGGTTGACAAGGGATATGTGGGAGCGGCGACATATTCTAGAGGAAAATCGCTAGTGCTGTGCACATAGCACTCTTCACACCGAATGTATCTGCGTACAGGGGATGACTGCGTGAATAATTAGCTTTTTGGGAAGTAACAGCTCGATATTTAAATTCTTTTCATTATGTATTAGTATACAGATCAAATTACACATTCTGGTGACTTTGGTTTGCGCTACTGATTGCATTTTCTTTCGTTTGCAGGTTGACAAGGGATATGTGGGAGCGGCGACATATTCTAGAGGAAAATCGCTAGTGCTGTGCACATAGCATTCTTCACACCGAATGTATCTGCGTACAGGGGATGACTGCGTGAATAATTAGTTCTTTGGTAAGTAACAGCTCGATGTTTAAATTCATTTCACTATGTTATAGTATACAGATCAAATTACACATTCTGGTGACTTTGGTTTGCGCTACTGATTGCATTTTCTTTCGTTTGCAGGTTGACAAGGGATATGTGTTAGCGGCGACATATTCTAGAGGAAAGTCGCTAGTGCTGTGCACATAGCATTCTTCACACCGAATGTATCTACGTACAGGGGATGACTGCGTGAATAATTAGTTTTTTGGTAAGTAACAGCTCGATGTTTAAATACATTTCATTGTGTTATAGTATACATATCAAATTACACATTCTGGTGACTTTGGTTTGCGCTACTGATTGCATTTTCTTTCGTTTGCAGGTTGACAAGGGATATGTGGGAGCGGCGACATATTCTAGAGGAAAATCGCTAGTGCTGTGCACATAGCATTCTTCACACCGAATGTATCTGCGTACAGGGGATGACTGCGTGAATAATTAGTTTTTTGGGAAGTAACAGCTCGATATTTAAATTCTTTTCATTCTGTATTAGTATACAGATCAAATTACACATTCTGGTGACTTTGGTTTGCGCTACTGATTGCATTTTCTTTCGTTTGCAGGTTGACAAGGGATATGTGGGAGCGGCGACATATTCTAGAGGAAAATCGCTAGTGCTGTGCACATAGCATTCTTCACACCGAATGTATCTACGTACAGGGGATGACTGCGTGAATAATTAGTTTTTTGGTAAGTAACAGCTCGATGTTTAAATACATTTCATTGTGTTATAGTATACAGATCAAATTAGACATTCTGGTGACTTTGGTTTGCGCTACTGATTGCATTTTCTTTCGTTTGCAGGTTGACAAGGGATATGTGGGAGCGGCGACATATTCTAGAGGAAAATCGCTAGTGCTGTGCACATAACATTCTTCACACCGAATGTATCTACGTACAGGGGATGACTGCGTGAATAATTAGTTTTTTGGTAAGTAACAGCTCGATGTTTAAAAACATTTCATTGTGTTATAGTATACAGATCAAATTACACATTCTGGTGACTTTGGTTTGCGCTACTGATTGCATTTTCTTTCGTTTGCAGGTTGACAAGGGATAAGTGGGAGCGGCGACATATTGTAGAGGAAAATCGCTAGTGCTGTGCACATAGCATTCTTCACAGCGAATGTATCTGCGTACAGGGGATGACTGCGTGAATAATTAGTTTTTTGGGAAGTAACAGCTCGATGTTTAAATACATTTCATTGTGTTATAGTATACAGATCAAATTACACATTCTGGTGACTTTGGTTTGCGCTACTGATTGCATTTTCTTTCGTTTGCAGGTTGACAAGGGATATGTGGGAGCGGCGACATATTCTAGAGGAAAATCGCTAGTGCTGTGCACATAGCATTCTTCACACCGAATGTATCTACGTACAGGGGATGACTGCGTGAATAATTAGTTTTTTGGTAAGTAACAGCTCGATGTTTAAATACATTTCATTGTGTTATAGTATACAGATCAAATGACACATTCTGGTGACTTTGGTTTGCGCTACTGATTGCATTTTCTTTCGTTTGCAGGTTGACAAGGGATATGTGGGAGCGGCGACATATTCTAGAGGAAAATCGCTAGTGCTGTGCACATAGCATTCTTCACACCGAATGTATCTGCGTACCGGGGATGACAGCGTGACTATTAGTTTTTTGGGAAGTAACAGCTCGATATTTAAATTCATTTCACTATGTTATAGAATACAGATGAAGTTACACATTCTGGTGACTTTGGTTTGCGCTACTGATTGCATTTTTTCTCGTTTGCAGGTTGACAAGGGATATGTGGGAGCGGCGACATATTCTAGAGGAAAATCGCTAGTGCTGTGCACATAGCATTCTTCACACCGAATGTATCTGCGTACAGGGGATGACAGCGTGAATAATTAGTTTTTTGGGAAGTAACAGCTCGATATTTAAATTCTTTTCATTATGTATTAGTATACAGATCAAATTACACATTCTGGTGACTTTGGTTTGCGCTACTGATTGCATTTTCTTTCGTTTGCAGGTTGACAAGGGATATGTGGGAGCGGCGACGTATTCTAGAGGAAAATCGCTAGTGCTGTGCACATAGCATTCTTCACACCGAATGTATCTACGTACAGGGGATGACTGCGTGAATAATTAGTTTTTTGGTAAGTAACAGCTCGATGTTTAAATACATTTCATTGTGTTATAGTATACAGATCAAATTACACATTCTGGTGACCTTGGTTTGCGCTACTGATTGCATTTTCTTTCGTTTGCAGGTTGACAAGGGATATGTGGGAGCGGCGACATATTCTAGAGGAAAATCGCTAGTGCTGTGCACATAGCATTCTTCACACCGAATGTATCTACGTACAGGGGATGACTGCGTGAATAATTAGTTTTATGGTAAGTAACAGCTCGATGTTTAAATACATTTCATTGTGTTATAGTATACAGATCAAATTACACATTCTGGTGACTTTGGTTTGCGCTACTGATTGCATTTTCTTTCGTTTGCAGGTTGACAAGGGATATGTGGGAGCGGCGACATATTCTAGAGGAAAATCGCTAGTGCTGTGCACATAGCATTCTTCACACCGAATGTATCTGCGTACAGGGGATGACAGCGTGAATAATTAGTTTTTTGGGAAGTAACAGCTCGATATTTAAATTCATTTCACTATGTTTTAGAATACAGATCAAATTACACATTCTGGTGACTTTGGTTTGCGCTACTGATTGCATTTTCTTTCGTTTGCAGGTTGACAAGGGATATGTGGGAGCGGCGACATATTCTAGAGGAAAATCGCTAGTGCTGTGCACATAGCATTCTTCACACCGAATGTATCTGCGTACAGGGGATGACAGCGTGAATAATTAGTTTTTTGGGAAGTAACAGCTCCATATTTAAATTCTTTTCATTATGTATTAGTATACAGTTCAAATTACACATTCTGGTGACTTTGGTTTGCGCTACTGATTGCATTTTCTTTCGTTTGCAGGTTGACAAGGGATATGTGGGAGCGGCGACATATTCTAGAGGAAAATCGCTAGTGCTGTGCACATAGCATTCTTCACACCGAATGTATCTACGTACAGGGGATGACTGCGTGAATAATTAGTTTTGTGGTAGGTAACAGCTCGATGTTTAAATACATTTCATTGTGTTATAGTATACAGATCAAATTACACATTCTGGTGACTTTGGTTTGCGCTACTGATTGCATTTTCTTTCGTTTGCAGGTTGACAAGGGATATGTGGGAGCGGCGACATATTCTAGAGGAAAATCGCTAGTGCTGTGCACATAGCATTCTTCACACCGAATGTATCTGCGTACAGGGGATGACTGCGTGAATAATTAGTTTTTTGGGAAGTAACAGCTCGATATTTAAATTCTTTTCATTATGTATTAGTATACAGATCAAATTACACATTCTGGTGACTTTGGTTTGCGCTACTGATTGCATTTTCTTTCGTTTGCAGGTTGACAAGGGATATGTGGGAGCGGCGACATATTCTAGAGGAAAATCGCTAGTGCTGTGCACATAGCATTCTTCACACCGAATATATCTACGTACAGGGGATGACTGCGTGAATAATTAGTTTTTTGGTAAGTAACAGCTCGATGTTTAAATACATTTCATTGTGTTATAGTATACAGATCAAATTACACATTCTGGTGACTTTGGTTTGCGCTACTGATTGCATTTTCTTTCGTTTGCAGGTTGACAAGGGATATGTGGGAGCGGCGACATATTCTAGAGGAAAATCGCTAGTGCTGTGCACATAGCATTCTTCACACCGAATGTATCTGCGTACAGGGGATGACTGCGTGAATATTTAGTTTTTTGGGAAGTAACAGCTCGATATTTAAATTCTTTTCATTATGTATTAGTATACAGATCAAATTACACATTCTGGTGACTTTGGTTTGCGCTACTGATTGCATTTTCTTTCGTTTGCAGGTTGACAAGGGATATGTGGGGGCGGCGACATATTCTAGAGGAAAATCGCTAGTGCTGTGCACATAGCATTCTTCACACCGAATGTATCTGCGTACAGGGGATGACTGCGTGAATAATTAGGTTTTCGGTAAGTAACAGCTCGATGTTTAAATTCATTTCACTATGTTATAGTATACAGATTAAATTTCACATTCTGGTGACTTTGGTTTGCGCTACTGATTGCATTTTCTTTCGTTTGCAGGTTGACAAGGGATATGTGGGAGCGGCGAAATATTCTAGAGGAAAATCGCTAGTGCTGTGCACATAGCATTCTTCACACCGAATGTATCTACGTACAGGGGATGACTGCGTGAATAATTAGTTTTTTGGTAAGTAACAGCTCGATGTTTAAATACATTTCATTGTGTTATAGTATACAGATCAAATTACACATTCTGGTGACTTTGGTTTGCGCTACTGATTGCATTTTCTTTCGTTTGCAGGTTGACAAGGGATATGTGGGAGCGGCGACATATTCTTGAGGAAAATCACTAGTGCTGTGCACTTAGCATTCTTCACACCGAATGTATCTGCGTACAGGGGATGACTGCGTGAATAATTAGTTTTTTGGGAAGTAACAGCTCGATATTTAAATTGTTTTCATTATGTATTAGTATACAGATCAAATTACACATTCTGGTGACTTTGGTTTGCGCTACTGATTGCATTTTCTTTCGTTTGCAGGTTGACAAGGGATATGTGGGAGCGGTGACATATTCTAGAGGAAAATCGCTAGTGCTGTGCACATAGCATTCTTCACACCGAATGTATCTACGTACAGGGGATGACTGCGTGAATAATTAGTTTTTTGGTAAGTAACAGCTCGATGTTTAAATACATTTCATTGTGTTATAGTATACAGATCAAATTACACATTCTGGTGACTTTGGTTTGCGCTACTGATTCCATTTTCTTTCGTTTGCAGGTTGACAAGGGATATGTGGGAGCGGCGACATATTCTAGAGGAAAATCGCTAGTGCTGTGCACATAGCATTCTTCACACCGAATGTATCTACGTACAGGGGATGACTGCGTGAATAATTAGTTTTTTGGTAAGTAACAGCTCGATGTTTAACTACATTTCATTGTGTTACAGTATACAGATCGAATTACACATTCTGGTGACTTTGGTTTGCGCTACTGATTGCATTTTCTTTCGTTTGCAGGTTGACAAGGGATATGTGGGAGCGGCGACATATTCTAGAGGAAAATCGCTAGTGCTGTGCACATAGCATTCTTCACACCGAATGTATCTGCGTACAGGGGATGACTGCGTGAATAATTAGTTTTTTGGTAAGTAACAGCTCGATGTTTAAATTCATTTCACTATGTTATAGTATACAGATCAAATTACACATTCTGGTGACTTTGGTTTGCGCTACTGATTGCATTTTCTTTCGTTTGCAGGTTGACAAGGGATATGTGGGAGCGCGACATATTCTAGAGGAAAATCGCTAGTGCTGTGCACATAGCATTCTTCACACCGAATGTATCTACGTACAGGGGATGACTGCGTGAATAATTAGTTTTTTGGTAAGTAACAGCTTGATGTTTAAAAACATTTCATTGTGTTATAGTATACAGATCAAATTACACATTCTGGTGACTTTGGTTTGCGCTACTGATTGCATTTTCCTTCGTTTGCAGGTTGACAAGGGATATGTGGGAGCGGCGACATATTGTAGAGGAAAATCGCTAGTGCTGTGCACATAGCATTCTTCACAGCGAATGTATCTGCGTACAGGGGATTACTGCGTGAATAATTAGTTTTTTGGGAAGTAACAGCTCGATGTTTAAATACATTTCATTGTGTTATAGTATACAGATCAAATTACACATTCTGGTGACTTTGGTTTGCGCTACTGATTGCATTTTCTTTCGTTTGCAGGTTGACAAGGGATATGTGGGAGCGGCGACATATTCTAGAGGAAAATCGCTAGTGCTGTGCACATAGCATTCTTCACACCGAATGTATCTACGTACAGGGGATGACTGCGTGAATAATTAGTTTTTTGGTAAGTAACAGCTCGATGTTTAAATACATTTCATTGTGTTATAGTATACCGATCAAATGACACATTCTGGTGACTTTGGTTTGCGCTACTGATTGCATTTTCTTTCGTTTGCAGGTTGACAAGGGATATGTGGGAGCGGCGACATATTCTAGAGGAAAATCGCTAGTGCTGTGCACATAGCATTCTTCACACCGAATGTATCTACGTACAGGGGATGACTGCGTGAATAATTAGTTTTTTGGTAAGTAACAGCTCGATGTTTAAATACATTTCATTGTGTTATAGTATACAGATCAAATTACACATTCTGGTGACTTTGGTTTGCGCTACTGATTGCATTTTCTTTCGTTTGCAGGTTGACAAGGGATATGTGGGAGCGGCGACATATTCTAGAGGAAAATCGCTAGTGCTGTGCACATAGCATTCTTCACACCGAATGTATCTATGTACAGGGGATGACTGCGTGAATAATTAGTTTTTTGGTAAGTAACAGCTCGATGTTTAAATACATTTCATTGTGTTATAGTATACAGATCAAATTACACATTCTGGTGACTTTGGTTTGCGCTACTGATTGCATTTTCTTTCGTTTGCAGGTTGACAAGGGATATGTGGGAGCGGCGACATATTCTAGAGGAAAATCGCTAGTGCTGTGCACATAGCATTCTTCACACCGAATGTATCTACGTACAGGGGATGACTGCGTGAATAATTAGTTTTTTGGTAAGTAACAGCTCGATGTTTAAATACATTTCATTGTGTTATAGTATACAGATCAAATTACACATTCTGGTGACTTTGGTTTGCGCTACTGATTGCATTTTCTTTCGTTTGCTGGTTGACAAGGGATATGTGGGAGCGGCGACATATTCTAGAGGAAAATCGCTAGTGCTGTGCACATAGCATTCTTCACACCGAATGTATCTGCGTACAGGGGATGACAGCGTGAATAATTAGTTTTTTGGGAAGTAACAGCTCGATATTTAAATTCATTTCACTATGTTATAGAATACAGATCAAATTACACGTTCTGGTGACTTTGGTTTGCGCTACTGATTGCATTTTCTTTCGTTTGCAGGTTGACAAGGGATATGTGGGAGCGGCGACATATTCTAGAGGAAAATGACTAGTGCTGTGCACATAGTATTCTTCACACCGAATGTATCTGCGTACAGGGGATGACAGCGTGAATAATTAGTTTTTTGGGAAGTAACAGCTCGATATTTAAATTCTTTTCATTATGTATTAGTATACAGATCAAATTACACATTCTGATGACTTTGGTTTGCGCTACTGATTGCATTTTCTTTCGTTTGCAGGTTGACAAGGGATATTTGGGAGCGGCGACATATTCTAGAGGAAAATCGCTAGTGCTGTGCACATAGCATTCTTCACACCGAATGTATCTACGTAAAGGGGATGACTGCGTGAATAATTAGTTTTTTGGTAAGTAACAGCTCGATGTTTAAATACATTTCATTGTGTTATAGTATACAGATAAAATTACACATTCTGGTGACTTTGGTTTGCGCTACTGATTGCATTTTCTTTCGTTTGCAGGTTGACAAGGGATATGTGGGAGCGGCGACATATTCTAGAGGAAAATCGCTAGTGCTGTGCACATAGCATTCTTTACACCGAATGTATCTACGTTCAGGGGATGACTGCGTGAATAATTAGTTTTTTGGTAAGTAACAGCTCGATGTTTAAATACATTTAATTGTGTTATATTATACAGTTCAAATTACACATTCTGGTGACTTTGGTTTGCGCTACTGATTGCATTTTCTTTCGTTTGCAGAATGACAAGGGATATGTGGGAGCGGCGACATATTCTAGGGGAAAATCGCTAGTGCTGTGCACATAGCATTCTTCACACCGAATGTATCTGCGTACAGGGGATGACAGCGTGAATAATTAGTTTTTTGGGAAGTAACAGCTCGATATTTAAATTCATTTCACTATGTTATAGAATACAGATCAAATTACACATTCTGGTGACTTTGGTTTGCGCTACTGATTGCATTTTCTTTCGTTTGCAGGTTGACAAGGGATATGTGGGAGCGGCGACATATTCTAGAGGAAAATCGCTAGTGCTGTGCACATAGCATTCTTCACACCGAATGTATCTGCGTACAGGGGATGACAGCTTGAATAATTAGTTTTTTGGGAAGTAACAGCTCGATATTTAAATTCTTTTCATTATGTGTTAGTATACAGATCAAATTACACATTCTGGTGACTTTGGTTTGCGCTACTGATTGCATTTTCTTTCGTTTGCAGGTTGACAAGGGATATGTGGGAGCGGCGACATATTCTAGAGGAAAATCGCTAGTGCTGTGCACATAGCATTCTTCACGCCGAATGTATCTACGTACAGGGGATGACTGCGTGAATAATTAGTTTTTTGGTAGGTAACAGCTCGATGTTTAAATACATTTCATTGTGTTATAGAATACAGATCAAATTACACATTCTGGTGACTTTGGTTTGCGCTACTGATTGCATTTTCTTTCGTTTGCAGGTTGACAAGGGTTATGTGGGAGCGGCGACATATTCTAGAAGAAAATCGCTAGTGATGTGCACATAGCATTCTTCACACCGAATGTATCTACGTACAGGGGATGACAGCGTGAATAATTAGTTTTTTGGGAAGTAACAGCTCGATATTTAAATTCTTTTCATTATGTATTAGTATACAGATCAAATTACACATTCTGGTGACTTTGTTTGTGCTACTGATTGCATTTTCTTTCGTTTGCAGGTTGACAACGGATATGTGGGAGCGGCAACATATTCTAGAGGAAAATCGCTACTGCTGTGCACATAGCATTCTTCACACCGAATGTATCTGCGTACAGGGGATGACTGCGTGAATAATTAGTTTTTTGGTAAGTAACAGCTCGATGTTTAAATTCATTTCACTATGTTATAGAATACAGATCAAATTACACATTCTGGTGACTTTGGTTTGCGCTACTGATTGCATTTTCTTTCGTTTGCAGGTTGACAAGGGATATGTGGGAGCGGCGACATATTCTAGAGGAAAATCGCTAGTGCTGTGCACATAGCATTCTTCACACCGAATGTATCTGCGTACAGGGGATGACAGTGTGAATAATTAGTTTTTTGGGAAGTAACAGCTCGATTTTTAAATTCTTTTCATTATGTATTAGTATACAGATAAAATTACACATTCTGGTGACTTTGGTTTGCGCTACTGATTGCATTTTCTTTCGTTTGCAGGTTGACAAGGGATATGTGGGAGCGGCGACATATTCTAGAGGAAAATCGCTAGTGCTGTGCACATAGCATTCTTCACACCGAATGTATCTACGTACAGGGGATGACTGCGTGAATAATTAGTTTTTTGGTAAGTAACTGCTCGATGTTTAAATACATTTCATTGTGTTATAGTATACAGATCAAATTACACATTCTGGTGACTTTGGTTTGCGCTACTGATTGCATTTTCTTTCGTTTGGAGGTTGACAAGGGATATGTGGGAGCGGCGACATATTGTAGAGGAAAATCGCTAGTGCTGTGCACATAGCATTCTTCACACCGAATGTATCTGCGTACAGGCGATGACTGCGTGAATAATTAGTTTTTTTGGAAGTAACAGCTCGATGTTTAAATACATTTCATTGTGTTATAGTATACAGATCAAATTACACATTCCGGTGACTTTTGTTTGCGCTACTGATTGCATTTTCTTTCGTTTGCAGGTTGACAAGGGATATGTGGGAGCGGCGACATATTCTAGAGGAAAATCGCTAGTGCTGGGCACATAGCATTCTTCACACCGAATGTATCTGCGTACAGGGGATGACTGCGTGAATAATTAGTGTTTTGGGAAGTAACAGCTCGATATTTAAATTCTTTTCACTATGTTATAGAATACAGATCAAATTACACATTCTGGTGACTTTGGTTTGCGCTACTGATTGCATTTTCTTTCGTTTGCAGGTTGACAAGGGATATGTGGGAGCGGCGACATATTCTAGAGGAAAATCGCTAGTGCTGTGCACATAGCATTCTTCACACCGAATGTATCTGCGTACAGGGGATGACAGCTTGAATAATTAGTTTTTTGGGAAGTAACAGCTCGATATTTAAATTCTTTTCATTATGTATTAGTATACAGATCAAATTACACATTCTGGTGACTTTGGTTTGCGCTACTGATTGCATTTTCTTTCGTTTGCAGGTTGACAAGGGATATGTGGGTGCGGCGACATATTCTAGAGGAAAATCGCTAGTGCTGTGCACATAGCATTCTTCACGCCGAATGTATCTACGTACAGGGGATGACTGCGTGAATAATTAGTTTTTTGGTAGGTAACAGCTCGATGTTTAAATACATTTCATTGTGTTATAGTATACAGATCAAATTACACATTCTGGTGACTTTGGTTTGCGCTACTGATTGCATTTTCTTTCGTTTGCAGGTTGACAAGGGATATGTGGGAGCGGCGACATATTCTAGAGGAAAATCGCTAGTGCTGTGCACATAGCATTCTTCACACCGAATGTATCTACGTACAGGGGATAACAGCGTGAATAATTAGTTTTTTTAGAAGCAACAGCTCGATATTTAAATTCTTTTCATTATGTATTAGTATACAGATCAAATTACACATTCTGGTGACTTTGGTTTGCGCTACTGATTGCATTTTCTTTCGTTTGCAGGTTGACAAGGGATATGTGGGACCGGCGACATATTCTAGAGGAAAATCGCTAGTGCTGTGCACATAGCATTCTTCACACCGAATGTATCTAAGTACAGGGGATGACTGCGTGAATAATTAGTTTCTTGGTAAGTAACAGCTCGATGTTTAAATACATTTCATTGTGTTATAGAATACAGATCAAATTACACATTATGGTGACTTTGGATTACGCTAATGATTGCATTTTCTTTCGTTTGCAGGTTGACAAGGGATATGTGGGAGCGGCGACATATTCTAGAGGAAAATCGCTAGTGCTGTGCACATAGCGTTCTTCACACCGAATGTATCTGCGTACAGGGGATGACTGCGTGAATAATTAGTTTTTTGGTAAGTAACAGCTCGATGTTTAAATTCATTTCTCTATGTTATAGAATACAGATCAAATTACACATTCTGGTGACTTTGGTTTGCGCTACTGATTGCATTTTCTTTCGTTTGCAGGTTGACAAGGGATATGTGGGAGCGGCGACATATTCTAGAGGAAAATCGCTAGTGCTGTGCACATAGCATTCTTCACACCGAATGTATCTGTGTACAGGGGATAACAGCGTGAATAATTAGTTTTTTGGGAAGTAACAGCTCGATTTTTAAATTCTTTTCATTATGTATTAGTATACAGATCAAATTACACATTCTGGTGACTTTGGTTTGCGCTACTGATTGCATTTTCTTTCGTTTGCAGGTTGACAAGGGATATGTGGGATCGGCGACATATTCTAGAGGAAAATCGCTAGTGCTGTGCACATAGCATTCTTCACACCGAATGTATCTACGTACAGGGGATGACTGCGTGAATAATTAGTTTTTTGGTAAGTAACAGCTCGATGTTTAAATACATTTCATTGTGTTATAGTATACAGATCAAATTACACATTCTGGTGACTTTGGTTTGCGCTACTGATTGCATTTTCTTTCGTTTGCAGGTTGACAAGGGATATGTGGGAGCGGCGACATATTGTAGAGGAAAATCGCTAGTGCTGTGCACATAGCATTCTTCACACCGAATGTATCTGCGTACAGGCGATGACTGCGTGAATAATTAGTTTTTTGGGAAGTAACAGCTCGATGTTTAAATACATTTCATTGTGTTATAGTATACAGATCAAATTACACATTCCGGTGACTTTTGTTTGCGCTACTGATTGCATTTTCTTTCGTTTGCAGGTTGACAAGGGATATGTGGGAGCGGCGACATATTCTAGAGGAAAATCGCTAGTGCTGTGCACATAGCATTCTTCACACCGAATGTATCTTCGTACAGGGGATGACTGCGTGAATAATTAGTTTTTTGGTAAGTAACAGCTCGATGTTTAAATACATTTAATTGTGTTATATTATACAGATCAAATTACACATTCTGGTGACTTTGGTTTGCGCTACTGATTGCATTTTCTTTCGTTTGCAGGTTGACAAGGGATATGTGGGAGCGGCGACATATTCTAGAGGAAAATCGCTAGTGCTGTGCACATAGCATTCTTCACACCGAATGTATCTGCGTACAGGGGATGACTGCGTGAATAATTAGTTTTTTGGTAAGTAACAGCTCGATGTTTAAATTCATTTCACTATGTTATAGAATACAGATCAAATTACACATTCTGGTGACTTTGGTTTGCGCTACTGATTGCATTTTCTTTCGTTTGCAGGTTGACAAGGGATATGTGGGAGCGGCGACATATTCTAGAGGAAAATCGCTAGTGCTGTGCACATAGCATTCTTCACACCGAATGTATCTGCGTACAGGGGATGACAGTGTGAATAATTAGTTTTTTGGGAAGTAACAGCTCGATTTTTAAATTCTTTTCATTATGTATTAGTATACAGATAAAATTACACATTCTGGTGACTTTGGTTTGCGCTACTGATTGCATTTTCTTTCGTTTGCAGGTTGACAAGGGATATGTGGGAGCGGCGACATATTCTAGAGGAAAATCGCTAGTGCTGTGCACATAGCATTCTTCACACCGAATGTATCTACGTACAGGGGATGACTGCGTGAATAATTAGTTTTTTGGTAAGTAACAGCTCGATGTTTAAATACATTTCATTGTGTTATAGTATACAGATCAAATTACACATTCTGGTGACTTTGGTTTGCGCTACTGATTGCATTTTCTTTCGTTTGGAGGTTGACAAGGGATATGTGGGAGCGGCGACATATTGTAGAGGAAAATCGCTAGTGCTGTGCACATAGCATTCTTCACACCGAATGTATCTGCGTACAGGCGATGACTGCGTGAATAATTAGTTTTTTTGGAAGTAACAGCTCGATGTTTAAATACATTTCATTGTGTTATAGTATACAGATCAAATTACACATTCCGGTGACTTTTGTTTGCGCTACTGATTGCATTTTCTTTCGTTTGCAGGTTGACAAGGGATATGTGGGAGCGGCGACATATTCTAGAGGAAAATCGCTAGTGCTGGGCACATAGCATTCTTCACACCGAATGTATCTGCGTACAGGGGATGACTGCGTGAATAATTAGTGTTTTGGGAAGTAACAGCTCGATATTTAAATTCTTTTCACTATGTTATAGAATACAGATCAAATTACACATTCTGGTGACTTTGGTTTGCGCTACTGATTGCATTTTCTTTCGTTTGCAGGTTGACAAGGGATATGTGGGAGCGGCGACATATTCTAGAGGAAAATCGCTAGTGCTGTGCACATAGCAATCTTCACACCGAATGTATCTGCGTACAGGGGATGACAGCTTGAATAATTAGTTTTTTGGGAAGTAACAACTCGATATTTAAATTCTTTTCATTATGTATTAGTATACAGATCAAATTACACATTCTGGTGACTTTGGTTTGCGCTACTGATTGCATTTTCTTTCGTTTGCAAGTTGACAAGGGATATGTGGGAGCGGCGACATATTCTAGAGGAAAATCGCTAGTGCTGTGCACATAGCATTCTTCACGCCGAATGTATCTACGTACAGGGGATGACTGCGTGAATAATTAGTTTTTTGGTAGGTAACAGCTCGATGTTTAAATACATTTCATTGTGTTATAGTATACAGATCAAATTACACATTCTGGTGACTTTGGTTTGCGCTACTGATTGCATTTTCTTTCGTTTGCAGGTTGACAAGGGATATGTGGGAGCGGCGACATATTCTAGAGGAAAATCGCTAGTGCTGTGCACATAGCATTCTTCACACCGAATGTATCTACGTACAGGGGATAACAGCGTGAATAATTAGTTTTTTTAGAAGCAACAGCTCGATATTTAAATTCTTTTCATTATGTATTAGTATACAGATCAAATTACACATTCTGGTGACTTTGGTTTGCGCTACTGATTGCATTTTCTTTCGTTTGCAGGTTGACAAGGGATATGTGGGACCGGCGACATATTCTAGAGGAAAATCGCTAGTGCTGTGCACATAGCATTCTTCACACCGAATGTATCTAAGTACAGGGGATGACTGCGTGAATAATTAGTTTCTTGGTAAGTAACGGCTCGATGTTTAAATACATTTCATTGTGTTATAGAATACAGATCAAATTACACATTCTGGTGACTTTGGATTACGCTAATGATTGCATTTTCTTTCGTTTGCAGGTTGACAAGGGATATGTGGGAGCGGCGACATATTCTAGAGGAAAATCGCTAGTGCTGTGCACATAGCGTTCTTCACACCGAATGTATCTGCGTACAGGGGATGACTGCGTGAATAATTAGTTTTTTGGTAAGTAACAGCTCGATGTTTAAATTCATTTCTCTATGTTATAGAATACAGATCAAATTACACATTCTGGTGACTTTGGTTTGCGCTACTGATTGCATTTTCTTTCGTTTGCAGGTTGACAAGGGATATGTGGGAGCGGCGACATATTCTAGAGGAAAATCGCTAGTGCTGTGCACATAGCATTCTTCACACCGAATGTATCTGTGTACAGGGGATGACAGCGTGAATAATTAGTTTTTTGGGAAGTAACAGCTCGATTTTTAAATTCTTTTCATTATGTATTAGTATACAGATCAAATTACACATTCTGGTGACTTTGGTTTGCGCTACTGATTGCATTTTCTTTCGTTTGCAGGTTGACAAGGGATATGTGGGATCGGCGACATATTCTAGAGGAAAATCGCTAGTGCTGTGCACATAGCATTCTTCACACCGAATGTATCTACGTACAGGGGATGACTGCGTGAATAATCAGTTTTTTGGTAAGTAACAGCTCGATGTTTAAATACATTTCATTGTGTTATAGTATACAGATCAAATTACACATTCTGGTGACTTTGGTTTGCGCTACTGATTGCATTTTCTTTCGTTTGCAGGTTGACAAGGGATATGTGGGAGCGGCGACATATTGTAGAGGAAAATCGCTAGTGCTGTGCACATAGCATTCTTCACACCGAATGTATCTGCGTACAGGCGATGACTGCGTGAATAATTAGTTTTTTGGGAAGTAACAGCTCGATGTTTAAATACATTTCATTGTGTTATAGTATACAGATCAAATTACACATTCCGGTGACTTTTGTTTGCGCTACTGATTGCATTTTCTTTCGTTTGCAGGTTGACAAGGGATATGTGGGAGCGGCGACATATTCTAGAGGAAAATCGCTAGTGCTGGGCACATAGCATTCTTCACACCGAATGTATCTGCGTACAGGGGATGACTGCGTGAATAATTAGTGTTTTGGGAAGTAACAGCTCGATATTTAAATTCTTTTCATTATGTATTAGTATACAGATCTAATTACACATTCTGGTGACTTTGGTTTGCGCTACTGATTGCATTTTCTTTCGTTTGCCGGTTGACAAGAGATATGTGGGAGCGGCGACATATTCTAGAGGAAAATCGCTAGTGCTGTGCACATAGCATTCTTCACACCAAATGTATCTACGTAAAGGGGATGACTGCGTGAATAATTAGTTTTTTGGTAAGTAACAGCTCGATGTTTAAATACATTTCATTGTGTTATAGTATACAGATCAAATTACACATTCTGGTGACTTTGGTTTGCGCTACTGATTGCATTTTCTTTCGTTTGCAGGTTGACAAGGGATATGTGGGAGCGGCGACATATTCTAGAGGAAAATCGCTAGTGCTGTGCACATAGCATTCTTCACACCGAATATATCTACGTACAGGGGATGACTGCGTGAATAATTAGTTTTTTGGTAAGTAACAGCTCGATGTTGAAATACATTTAATTGTGTTATATTATACAGATCAAATTACACATTCTGGTGACTTTGGTTTGCGCTACTGATTGCATTTTCTTTCGTTTGCAGGTTGACAAGGGATATGTGGGAGCGGCGACATATTCTAGAGGAAAATCGCTAGTGCTGTGCACATAGCATTCTTCACACCGAATGTATCTGCGTACAGGGGATGACTGCGTGAATAATTAGTTTTTTGGTAAGTAACAGCTCGATGTTTAAATTCATTTCACTATGTTATAGAATACAGATCAAATTACACATTCTGGTGACTTTGGTTTGCGCTACTGATTTCATTTTCTTTCGTTTGCAGGTTGACAAGGGATATGTGGGAGCGGCGACATATTCTAGAGGAAAATCGCTAGTGCTGTGCACATAGCATTCTTCACACCGAATGTATCTGCGTACAGGCGATGACTGCGTGAATAATTAGTTTTTTTGGAAGTAAAATCTCGATGTTTAAATACATTTCATTGTGTTATAGTATACAGATCAAATTACACATTCCGGTGACTTTTGTTTGCGCTACTGATTGCATTTTCTTTCGTTTGCAGGTTGACAAGGGATATGTGGGAGCGGCGACATATTCTAGAGGAAAATCGCTAGTGCTGGGCACATAGCATTCTTCACACCGAATGTATCTGCGTACAGGGGATGACTGCGTGAATAATTAGTGTTTTGGGAAGTAACAGCTCGATATTTAAATTCTTTTCACTATGTTATAGAATACAGATCAAATTACACATTCTGGTGACTTTGGTTTGCGCTACTGATTGCATTTTCTTTCGTTTGCAGGTTGACAAGGGATATGTGGGAGCGGCGACATATTCTAGAGGAAAATCGCTAGTGCTGTGCACATAGCATTCTTCACACCGAATGTATCTGCGTACAGGCGATGACTGCGTGAATAATTAGTTTTTTGGGAAGTAACAGCTCGATGTTTAAATACATTTCATTGTGTTATAGTATACAGATCAAATTACACATTCCGGTGACTTTTGTTCGCGCTACTGATTGCATTTTCTTTCGTTTGCAGGTTGACAAGGGATATGTGGGAGCGGCGACATATTCTAGAGGAAAATCGCTAGTGCTGGGCACATAGCATTCTTCACACCGAATGTATCTGCGTACAGGGGATGACTGCGTGAATAATTAGTGTTTTGGGAAGTAACAGCTCGATATTTAAATTCTTTTCATTATGTATTAGTATACAGATCAAATTACACATTCTGATGACTTTGGTTTGCGCTACTGATTGCATTTTCTTTCGTTTGCAGGTTGACAAGGGTTATTTGGGAGCGGCGACATATTCTAGAGGAAAATCGCTAGTGCTGTGCACATAGCATTCTTCACACCGAATGTATCTACGTACAGGGGATAACAGCGTGAATAATTAGTTTTTTTAGAAGCAACAGCTCGATATTTAAATTCTTTTCATTATGTATTAGTATACAGATCAAATTACACATTCTTGTGACTTTGGTTTGCGCTACTGATTGCATTTTCTTTCGTTTGCAGGTTGACAAGGGATATGTGGGACCGGCGACATATTCTAGAGGAAAATCGCTAGTGCTGTGCACATAGCATTCTTCACACCGAATGTATCTAAGTACAGGGGATGACTGCGTGAATAATTAGTTTCTTGGTAAGTAACAGCTCGATGTTTAAATACATTTCATTGTGTTATAGAATACAGATCAAATTACACATTCTGGTGACTTTGGATTACGCTAATGATTGCATTTTCTTTCGTTTGCAGGTTGACAAGGGATATGTGAGAGCGGCGACATATTCTAGAGGAAAATCGCTAGTGCTGTGCACATAGCGTTCTTCACACCGAATGTATCTGTGTACAGGGGATGACAGCGTGAATAATTAGTTTTTTGGGAAGTAACAGCTCGATTTTTAAATTCTTTTCATTATGTATAAGTATACAGATCAAATTACACATTCTGGTGACTTTGGTTTGCGCTACTGATTGCATTTTCTTTCGTTTGCAGGTTGACAAGGGATATGTGGGATCGGCGACATATTCTAGAGGAAAATCGCTAGTGCTGTGCACATAGCATTCTTCACACCGAATGTATCTACGTACAGGGGATGACTGCGTGAATAATTAGTTTTTTGGTAAGTAACAGCTCGATGTTTAAATACATTTCGTTGTGTTATAGTATACAGATCAAATTACACATTCTGGTGACTTTGGTTTGCGCTACTGATTGCATTTTCTTTCGTTTGCAGGTTGACAAGGGATATGTGGGAGCGGCGACATATTGTAGAGGAAAATCGCTAGTGCTGTGCACATAGCATTCTTCACACCGAATGTATCTGCGTACAGGCGATGACTGCGTGAATAATTAGTTTTTTGGGAAGTAACAGCTCGATGTTTAAATACATTTCATTGTGTTATAGTATACAGATCAAATTACACATTCCGGTGACTTTTGTTCGCGCTACTGATTGCATTTTCTTTCGTTTGCAGGTTGACAAGGGATATGTGGGAGCGGCGACATATTCTAGAGGAAAATCGCTAGTGCTGGGCACATAGCATTCTTCACACCGAATGTATCTGCGTACAGGGGATGACTGCGTGAATAATTAGTGTTTTGGGAAGTAACAGCTCGATATTTAAATTCTTTTCATTATGTATTAGTATACAGATCTAATTACACATTCTGGTGACTTTGGTTTGCGCTACTGATTCCATTTTCTTTCGTTTGCCGGTTGACAAGAGATATGTGGGAGCGGCGACATATTCTAGAGGAAAATCGCTAGTGCTGTGCACATAGCATTCTTCACACCAAATGTATCTGCGAACAGGGGATGACAGCGTGAATAATTAGTTTTTTGGGAAGTAACAGCTCGATATTTAAATTCATTTCACTATGTTATAGAATACAGATCAAATTACACGTTCTGGTGACTTTGGTTTGCGCTACTGATTGCATTTTCTTTCGTTTGCAGGTTGACAAAGGATATGTGGGAGCGGCGACATATTCTAGAGAAAAATCGCTTGTGCTGTGCACATAGTATTCTTCACACCGAATGTATCTGCGTACAGGGGATGACAGCGTGAATAATTAGTTTTTTGGGAAGTAACAGCTCGATATTTAAATTCTTTTCATTATGTATTAGTATACAGATCAAATTACACATTCTGATGACTTTGGTTTGCGCTACTGATTGCATTTTCTTTCGTTTGCAGGTTGACAAGGGTTATTTGGGAGCGGCGACATATTCTAGAGGAAAATCGCTAGTGCTGTGCACATAGCATTCTTCACACCGAATGTATCTACGTAAAGGGGATGACTGCGTGAATAATTAGTTTTTTGGTAAGTAACAGCTCGATGTTTAAATACATTTCATTGTGTTATAGTATACAGATCAAATTACACATTCTGGTGACTTTGGTTTGCGCTACTGATTGCATTTTCTTTCGTTTGCAGGTTGACAAGGGATATGTGGGAGCGGCGACATATTCTAGAGGAAAATCGCTAGTGCTGTGCACATAGCATTCTTCACACCGAATGTATCTACGTACAGGGGATGACTGCGTGAATAATTAGTTTTTTGGTAAGTAACAGCTCGATGTTTAAATACATTTAATTGTGTTATATTATACAGATCAAATTACACATTCTGGTGACTTTGGTTTGCGCTACTGATTGCATTTTCTTTCGTTTGCAGGTTGACAAGGGATATGTGGGAGCGGCGACATATTCTAGAGGAAAATCGCTAGTGCTGTGCACATAGCATTCTTCACACCGAATGTATCTGCGTACAGGGGATGACAGCGTGAATAATTAGTCTTTTGGGAAGTAACAGCTCGATATTTAAATTCATTTCACTATGTTATAGAATACAGATCAAATTACACATTCTGGTGACTTTGGTTTGCGCTACTGATTGCATTTTCTTTCGTTTGCAGGTTGACAAGGGATATGTGGGAGCGGCGACATATTCTAGAGGAAAATCGCTAGTGCTGTGCACATAGCATTCTTCACACCGAATGTATCTGCGTACAGGGGATGACAGCTTGAATAATTAGTTTTTTGGGAAGTAACAGCTCGATATTTAAATTCTTTTCATTATGTATTAGTATACAGATCAAATTACACATTCTGGTGACTTTGGTTTGCGCTACTGATTGCATTTTCTTTCGTTTGCGGGTTGACAAGGGATATGTGGGAGCGGCGACATATTCTAGAGGAAAATCGCTAGTGCTGTGCACATAGCATTCTTCACGCCGAATGTATCTACGTACAGGGGATGACTGCGTGAATAATTAGTTTTTTGGTAGGTAACAGCTCGATGTTTAAATACATTTCATTGTGTTATAGTATACAGATCAAATTACACATTCTGGTGACTTTGGTTTGCGCTACTGATTGCATTTTCTTTCGTTTGCAGGTTGACGAGGGATATGTGGGAGCAGCGACATATTCTAGAGGAAAATCGCTAGTGCTGTGCACATAGCATTCTTCACACCGAATGTATCTACGTACAGGGGATAACAGCGTGAATAATTAGTTTTTTTAGAAGCAACAGCTCGATATTTAAATTCTTTTCATTATGTATTAGTATACAGATCAAATTACACATTCTGGTGACTTTGGTTTGCGCTACTGATTCCATTTTCTTTCGTTTGCAGGTTGACAAGGGATATGTGGGACCGGCGACATATTCTAGAGGAAAATCGCTAGTGCTGTGCACATAGCATTCTTCACACCGAATGTATCTACGTACAGGGGATGACTGCGTGAATAATTAGTTTCTTGGTAAGTAACAGCTCGATGTTTAAATACATTTCATTGTGTTATAGAATACAGATCAAATTACACATTCTGGTGACTTTGGATTACGCTAATGATTGCATTTTCTTTCGTTTGCAGGTTGACAAGGGATATGTGGGAGCGGCGACATATTCTAGAGGAAAATCGCTAGTGCTGTGCACATAGCATTCTTCACACCGAATGTATCTACGTTCAGGGGATGACTGCGTGAATAATTAGTTTTTTGGTAAGTAACAGCTCGATGTTTAAATACATTTAATTGTGTTATATTATACAGATCAAATTACACATTCTGGTGACTTTGGTTTGCGCTACTGATTGCATTTTCTTTCGTTTGCAGGTTGACAAGGGATATGTGGGAGCGGCGACATATTCTAGAGGAAAATCGCTAGTGCTGTGCACATAGCATTCTTCACACCGAATGTATCTGCGTACAGGGGATGACAGCGTGAATAATTAGTTTTTTGGGAAGTAACAGCTCGATATTTAAATTCATTTCACTATGTTATAGAATACAGATCAAATTACACATTCTGGTGACTTTGGTTTGCGCTACTGATTGCATTTTCTTTCGTTTGCAGGTTGACAAGGGATATGTGGGAGCGGCGACATATTCTAGAGGAAAATCGCTAGTGCTGTGCACATAGCATTCTTCACACCCAATGTATCTGCGTACAGGGGATGACAGCTTGAATAATTAGTTTTTTGGGAAGTAACAGCTCGATATTTAAATTCGTTTCATTATGTATTAGTATACTGATCAAATTACACATTCTGGTGACTTTGGTTTGCGCTACTGATTGCATTTTCTTTCGTTTGCAGGTTGACAAGGGATATGTGGGAGCGGCGACATATTCTAGAGGAAAATCGCTAGTGCTGTGCACATAGCATTCTTCACGCCGAATGTATCTACGTACAGGGGATGACTGCGTGAATAATTAGTTTTTTGGTAGGTAACAGCTCGATGTTTAAATACATTTCATTGTGTTATAGTATACAGATCAAATTACACATTCTGGTGACTTTGGTTTGCGCTACTGATTGCATTTTCTTTCGTTTGCAGGTTGACAAGGGATATGTGGGAGCGGCGACATATTGTAGAGGAAAATCGCTAGTGCTGTGCACATAGCATTCTTCACACCGAATGTATCTGCGTACAGGCGATGACTGCGTGAATAATTAGTTTTTTTGGAAGTAACAGCTCGATGTTTAAATACATTTCATTGTGTTATAGTATACAGATCAAATTACACATTCCGGTGACTTTTGTTTGCGCTACTGATTGCATTTTCTTTCGTTTGCAGGTTGACAAGGGATATGTGGGAGCGGCGACATATTCTAGAGGAAAATCGCTAGTGCTGGGCACATAGCATTCTTCACACCGAATGTATCTGCGTACAGGGGATGACTGCGTGAATAATTAGTGTTTTGGGAAGTAACAGCTCGATATTTAAATTCTTTTCACTATGTTATAGAATACAGATCAAATTACACATTCTGGTGACTTTGGTTTGCGCTACTGATTGCATTTTCTTTCGTTTGCAGGTTGACAAGGGATATGTGGGAGCGGCGACATATTCTAGAGGAAAATCGCTAGTGCTGTGCACATAGCATTCTTCACACCGAATGTATCTGCGTACAGGGGATGACAGCTTGAATAATTAGTTTTTTGGGAAGTAACAGCTCGATATTTAAATTCTTTTCATTATGTATTAGTATACAGATCAAATTACACATTCTGGTGACTTTGGTTTGCGCTACTGATTGCATTTTCTTTCGTTTGCAGGTTGACAAGGGATATGTGGGAGCGGCGACATATTCTAGAGGAAAATCGCTAGTGCTGTGCACATAGCATTCTTCACGCCGAATGTATCTACGTACAGGGGATGACTGCGTGAATAATTAGTTTTTTGGTAGGTAACAGCTCGATGTTTAAATACATTTCATTGTGTTATAGTATACAGATCAAATTACACATTCTGGTGACTTTGGTTTGCGCTACTGATTGCATTTTCTTTCGTTTGCAGGTTGACAAGGGATATGTGGGAGCGGCGACATATTCTAGAGGAAAATCGCTAGTGCTGTGCACATAGCATTCTTCACACCGAATGTATCTACGTACAGGGGATGACTGCGTGAATAATTAGTTTTTTGGTAAGTAACAGCTCGATGTTTAAATACATTTCATTGTGTTATAGTATACATATCAAATTACACATTCTGGTGACTTTGGTTTGCGCTACTGATTGCATTTTCTTTCGTTTGGAGGTTGACAAGGGATATGTGGGAGCGGCGACATATTGTAGAGGAAAATCGCTAGTGCTGTGCACATAGCATTCTTCACACCGAATGTATCTGCGTACAGGCGATGACTGCGTGAATAATTAGTTTTTTTGGAAGTAACAGCTCGATGTTTAAATACATTTCATTGTGTTATAGTATACAGATCTAATTACACATTCCGGTGACTTTTGTTTGCGCTACTGATTGCATTTTCTTTCGTTTGCAGGTTGACAAGGGATATGTGGGAGCGGCGACATATTCTAGAGGAAAATCGCTAGTGCTGGGCACATAGCATTCTTCACACCGAATGTATCTGCGTACAGGGGATGACTGCGTGAATAATTAGTGTTTTGGGAAGTAACAGCTCGATATTTAAATTCTTTTCACTATGTTATAGAATACAGATCAAATTACACATTCTGGTGACTTTGGTTTGCGCTACTGATTGCATTTTCTTTCGTTTGCAGGTTGACAAGGGATATGTGGGAGCGGCGACATATTCTAGAGGAAAATCGCTAGTGCTGTGCACATAGCATTCTTCACACCGAATGTATCTGCGTACAGGGGATGACAGCTTGAATAATTAGTTTTTTGGGAAGTAACAGCTCGATATTTAAATTCTTTTTATTATGTATTAGTATACAGATCAAATTACACATTCTGGTGACTTTGGTTTGCGCTACTGATTGCATTTTCTTTCGTTTGCAGGTTGACAAGGGATATGTGGGAGCGGCGACATATTCTAGAGGAAAATCGCTAGTGCTGTGCACATAGCATTCTTCACGCCGAATGTATCTACGTACAGGGGATGACTGCGTGAATAATTAGTTTTTTGGTAGGTAACAGCTCGATGTTTAAATACATTTCATTGTGTTATAGTATACAGATCAAATTACACATTCTGGTGACTTTGGTTTGCGCTACTGATTGCATTTTCTTTCGTTTGCAGGTTGACAAGGGATATGTGGGAGCGGCGACATATTCTAGAGGAAAATCGCTAGTGCTGTGCACATAGCATTCTTCACACCGAATGTATCTACGTACAGGGGATAACAGCGTGAATAATTAGTTTTTTTAGAAGCAACAGCTCGATATTTAAATTCTTTTCATTATGTATTAGTATACAGATCAAATTACACATTCTGGTGACTTTGGTTTGCGCTACTGATTCCATTTTCTTTCGTTTGCAGGTTGACAAGGGATATGTGGGACCGGCGACATATTCTAGAGGAAAATCGCTAGTGCTGTGCACATAGCATTCTTCACACCGAATGTATCTAAGTACAGGGGATGACTGCGTGAATAATTAGTTTCTTGGTAAGTAACAGCTCGATGTTTAAATACATTTCATTGTGTTATAGAATACAGATCAAATTACACATTCTGGTGACTTTGGATTACGCTAATGATTGCATTTTCTTTCGTTTGCAGGTTGACAAGGGATATGTGGGAGCGGCGACATATTCTAGAGGGAAATCGCTAGTACTGTGCACATAGCGTTCTTCACACCGAATGTATCTGCGTACAGGGGATGACTGCGTGAATAATTAGTTTTTTAGTAAGTAACAGCTCGATGTTTAAATTCATTTCACTATGTTATAGAATACAGATCAAATTACACATTCTGGTGACTTTGGTTTGCGCTACTGATTGCATTTTCTTTCGTTTGCAGGTTGACAAGGGTTATGTGGGAGCGGCGACATATTCTAGAAGAAAATCGCTAGTGCTGTGCACATAGCATTCTTCACACCGAATGTATCTACGTACAGGGGATGACAGCGTGAATAATAAGTTTTTTGGGAAGTAACAGCTCGATATTTAAATTCTTTTCATTATGTACTAGTATACAGATCAAAATACACATTCTGGTGACTTTGGTTTGTGCTACTGATTGCATTTTCTTTCGTTTGCAGGTTGACAAGGGATATGTGGGAGCGGCAACATATTCTAGAGGAAAATCGCTACTGCTGTGCACATAGCATTCTTCACACCGAATGTATCTGCGTACAGGGGATGACTGCGTGAATAATTAGTTTTTTAGTAAGTAACAGCTCGATGTTTAAATTCATTTCTCTATGTTATAGAATACAGATCAAATTACACATTCTGGTGACTTTGGTTTGCGCTACTGATTGCATTTTCTTTCGTTTGCAGGTTGACAAGGGATATGTGGGAGCGGCGACATATTCTAGAGGAAAATCGCTAGTGCTGTGCACATAGCATTCTTCACACCGAATGTATCTGTGTACAGGGGATGACAGCGTGAATAATTAGTTTTTTGGGAAGTAACAGCTCGATTTTTAAATTCTTTTCATTATGTATTAGTATACAGATCAAATTACACATTCTGGTGACTTTGGTTTGCGCTACTGATTGCATTTTCTTTCGTTTGCAGGTTGACAAGGGATATGTGGGATCGGCGACGTATTCTAGAGGAAAATCGCTAGTGCTGTGCACATAGCATTCTTCACACCGAATGTATCTACGTACAGGGGATGACTGCGTGAATAATTAGTTTTTTGGTAAGTAACAGCTCGATGTTTAAATACATTTCATTGTGTTATAGTATACAGATCAAATTACACATTCTGGTGACTTTGGTTTGCGCTACTGATTGCATTTTCTTTCGTTTGCAGGTTGACAAGGGATATGTGGGAGCGGCGACATATTGTAGAGGAAAATCGCTAGTGCTGTGCACATAGCATTCTTCACACCTAATGTATCTGCGTACAGGCGATGACTGCGTGAATAATTAGTTTTTTTGGAAGTAACAGCTCGATGTTTAAATACATTTCATTGTGTTATAGTATACAGATCAAATTACACATTCCGGTGACTTTTGTTTGCGCTACTGATTGCATTTTCTTTCGTTTGCAGGTTGACAAGGGATATGTGGGAGCGGCGACATATTCTAGAGGAAAATCGCTAGTGCTGGGCACATAGCATTCTTCACACCGAATGTATCTGCGTACAGGGGATGACTGCGTGAATAATTAGTGTTTTGGGAAGTAACAGCTCGATATTTAAATTCTTTTCACTATGTTATAGAATACAGATCAAATTACACATTCTGGTGACTTTGGTTTGCGCTACTGATTGCATTTTCTTTCGTTTGCAGGTTGACAAGGGATATGTGGGAGCGGCGACATATTCTAGAGGAAAATCGCTAGTGCTGTGCACATAGCATTCTTCACACCGAATGTATCTGCGTACAGGGGATGACAGCTTGAATAATTAGTTTTTTGGGAAGTAACAGCTCGATATTTAAATTCTTTTCATTATGTATTAGTATACAGATCAAATTACACATTCTGGTGACTTTGGTTTGCGCTACTGATTGCATTTTCTTTCGTTTGCAGGTTGACAAGGGATATGTGGGAGCGGCGACATATTCTAGAGGAAAATCGCTAGTGCTGTGCACATAGCATTCTTCACGCCGAATGTATCTACGTACAGGGGATGACTGCGTGAATAATTAGTTTTTTGGTAGGTAACAGCTCGATGTTTAAATACATTTCATTGTGTTATAGTATACAGATCAAATTACACATTCTGGTGACTTTGGTTTGCGCTACTGATTGCATTTTCTTTCGTTTGCAGGTTGACAAGGGATATGTGGGAGCGGCGACATATTCTAGAGGAAAATCGCTAGTGCTGTGCACATAGCATTCTTCACACCGAATGTATCTACGTACAGGGGATAACAGCGTGAATAATTAGTTTTTTTAGAAGCAACAGCTCGATATTTAAATTCTTTTCATTATGTATTAGTATACAGATCAAATTACACATTCTGGTGACTTTGGTTTGCGCTACTGATTCCATTTTCTTTCGTTTGCAGGTTGACAAGGGATATGTGGGAGCGGCGACATATTCTAGAGGAAAATCGCTAGTGCTGTGCACATAGCATTCTTCACACCGAATGTATCTACGTACAGGGGATGACTGCGTGAATAATTAGTTTTTTGGTAAGTAACAGCTCGATGTTTAAATACATTTAATTGTGTTATATTATACAGATCAAATTACACATTCTGGTGACTTTGGTTTGCGCTACTGATTGCATTTTCTTTCGTTTGCAGGTTGACAAGGGATATGTGGGAGCGGCGACATATTCTAGAGGAAAATCGCTAGTGCTGTGCACATAGCATTCTTCACACCGAATGTATCTGCGTACAGGGGATGACAGCGTGAATAATTAGTTTTTTGGGAAGTAACAGATCGATATTTAAATTCATTTCACTATGTTATAGAATACAGATCAAATTACACATTCAGGTGACTTTGGTTTGCGCTACTGATTGCATTTTCTTTCGTTTGCAGGTTGACAAGGGATATGTGGGAGCGGCGACATATTCTAGAGGAAAATCGCTAGTGCTGTGCACATAGCATTCTTCACACCGAATGTATCTGCGTACAGGGGATGACAGCTTGAATAATTAGTTTTTTGGGAAGTAACAGCTCGATATTTAAATTCTTTTCATTATGTATTAGTATACAGATCAAATTACACATTCTGGTGACTTTGGTTTGCGCTACTGATTGCATTTTCTTTCGTTTGCAGGTTGACAAGGGATATGTGGGAGCGGCGACATATTCTAGAGAAAAATCGCTAGTGCTGTGCACATAGCATTCTTCACGCCGAATGTATCTACGTACAGGGGATGACTGCGTGAATAATTAGTTTTTTGGTAGGTAACAGCTCGATGTTTAAATACATTTCATTGTGTTATAGTATACAGATCAAATTACACTCTCTGGTGACTTTGGTTTGCGCTACTGATTGCATTTTCTTTCGTTTGCAGGTTGACGAGGGATATGTGGGAGCGGCGACATATTCTAGAGGAAAATCGCTAGTGCTGTGCACATAGCATTCTTCACACCGAATGTATCTACGTACAGTTGATAACAGCGTGAATAATTAGTTTTTTTAGAAGCAACAGCTCGATATTTAAATTCTTTTCATGATGTATTAGTATACAGATCAAATTACACATTCTGGTGACTTTGGTTTGCGCTACTGATTCAATTTTCTTTCGTTTGCAGGTTGACAAGGGATATGTGGGACCGGCGACATATTCTAGAGGAAAATCGCTAGTGCTGTGCACATAGCATTCTTCACACCGAATGTATCTACGTACAGGGGATGACTGCGTGAATAATTAGTTTCTTGGTAAGTAACAGCTCGATGTTTAAATACATTTCATTGTGTTATAGAATACAGATCAAATTACACATTCTGGTGACTTTGGATTACGCTAATGATTGCATTTTCTTTCGTTTGCAGGTTGACAAGGGATATGTGGGAGCGGCGACATATTCTAGAGGAAAATCGCTAGTGCTGTGCACATAGCATTCTTCACACCGAATGTATCTGCGTACAGGGGATGACTGCGTGAATAATTAGTTTTTTAGTAAGTAACAGCTCGATGTTTAAATTCATTTCACTATGTTATAGAATACAGATCAAATTACACATTCTGGTGACTTTGGTTTGCGCTACTGATTGCATTTTCTTTCGTTTGCAGGTTGACAAGGGTTATGTGGGAGCGGCGACATATGCTAGAAGAAAATCGCTAGTGCTGTGCACATAGCATTCTTCACACCGAATGTATCTACGTACAGGGGATGACAGCGTGAATAATTAGTTTTTTGGGAAGTAACAGCTCGATATTTAAATTCTTTTCATTATGTATTAGTATACAGATCAAATTACACATTCTGGTGACTTTGGTTTGCGCTACTGATTGCATTTTCTTTCGTTTGCAGGTTGACAAGGGATATGTGGGAGCGGCGACATATTCTAGAGGAAAATCGCTAGTGCTGTGCACATAGCATTCTTCACACCGAATGTATCTACGTACAGGGGATGACTGCGTGAATAATTAGTTTTTTGGGAAGCAACAGCTCGATATTTAAATTCTTTTCATTCTGTATTAGTATACAGATCAAATTACACATTCTGGTGACTTTGGTTTGCGCTACTGGTTCCATTTTCTTTCGTTTGCAGGTTGACAAGGGATATGTGGGAGCGGCGACATATTCTAGAGGAAAATCGCTAGTGCTGTGCACATAGCATTCTTCACACCGAATGTATCTACGTACAGGGGATGACTGCGTGAATAATTAGTTTTTTGGGAAGTAACAGCTCGATATTTAAATTCTTTTCATTATGTATTAGTATACAGATCAAATTACACATTCTGGTGACTTTGGTTTGCGCTACTGATTGCATTTTCTTTCGTTTGCAGGTTGACAAGGGATATGTGGGAGCGGCGACATATTCTAGAGGAAAATCGCAAGTGCTGTGCACATAGCATTCTTCACACCGAATGTATCTGCGTACAGGGGATGACTGCGTGAATAATTTGGTTTTTGGTAAGTAACAGCTCGATGTTTAAATTCTTTTCCGTATGTTATAGAATACAGATGAAATTACACATTCTGGTGACTTTGGTTTGCGCTAATGATTGCATTTTCTTTCGTTAGCAGGTTGACAAGGCATATGTAGGAGCGGCGACATATTCTAGAAGAAAATCGCTAGTGCTGTGCACAGAGCATTCTTCACACCGAATGTATCTACGTACAGGGGATGACTGCGTGAATAATTAGTTTCTTGGTAAGTAACAGCTCGATGTTTAAATACATTTCATTGTGTTATAGAATACAGATCGAATTACACATTCTGGTGACTTTGGATTGCGCTAATGATTGCATTTTCTTTCGTTTGCAGGTTGACAAGGCATATGTGGGAGCGGCGACATATTCTAGAGGAAAATCGCTAGTGCTGTGCACATAGCATCCTTCACACCGAATGTATCTGCGTACAGGGGATGACTGCGTGAATAATTAGTTTTTTGGTAAGTAACAGCTCGATGTTTAAATTCATTTCACTATGTTATAGAATACAGATCAAATTACACATTCTGGTGACTTTGGTTTGCGCTACTGATTGCATTTTCTTTCGTTTGCAGGTTGACAAGGGTTATGTGGGAGCGGCGACATATTCTAGATGAAAATCGCTAGTGCTGTGCACATAGCATTCTTCACACCGAATGTATCTACGTACAGGGGATGACAGCGTGTATAATTAGTTTTTTGGGAAGTAACAGCTCGATATTTAAATTCTTTTCATTATGTAATAGTATACAGATCAAATTACACATTCTGGTGACTTGGTTTGCGCTACTGATTGCATTTTCTTTCGTTTGCAGGTTGACAAGGGATATGTGGGAGGGGCGACATATTCTGGAGGAAAATCGCTAGTGCTGTGCACATAGCATTCTTCACACCGAATGTATCTGCGTACAGGGGATGACTGCGTGAATAATTAATTTTTTGGTAAGTAACAGCTCGATGTTTAAATTCATTTCACTATGTTATAGAATACAGATCAAATTACACATTCTGGTGACTTTGGTTTGCGCTGCTGATTGCATTTTCTTTCGTTTGCAGGTTGACAAGGGATATGTGGGAGCGGCGACATATTCTAGAGGAAAATCGCTAGTGCTGTGCACATAGCATTCTTCACACCGAATGTATCTGCGTACAGGGGATGACTGCGTGAATAATTAGTTTTTTGGGAAGTAACAGTTCGATATTTAAATTCTTTTCATTATGTATTAGTATACAGATCAAATTACACATTCTGGTGACTTTGGTTTGCGCTACTGATTGCATTTTCTTTCGTTTGCAGGTTGACAAGGGATATGTGGGAGCGGCGACATATTCTAGAAGAAAATCGCTAGTGCTGTGCACATAGCATTCTTCACACCGAATGTATCTACGTACAGGGGATGACTGCGTGAATAATTAGTTTTTTGGTAAGTAACAGCTCGATGTTTAAATACATTTCATTGTGTTATAGTATACAGATCAAATTACACATTCTGGTGACTTTGGTTTGCGCTACTGGTTGCATTTTCTTTCGTTTGCAGGTTGACAAGGGATATGTGGGAGCGGCGACATATTCTAGAGGAAAATCGCTAGTGCTGTGCACATAGCACTCTTCACACCGAATGTATCTGCGTACAGGGGATGACTGCGTGAATAATTAGTTTTTTGGGAAGTAACTTCTCGATATTTAAATTCTTTTCATTATGTATTAGTATACAGATCAAATTACACATTCTGGGGACTTTGGTTTGGGCTACTTATTGCATTTTCTTTCGTTTGCAGGTTGACAAGGGATATGTGGGAGCGGCGACATATTCTAGAGGAAAATCGCTAGTGCTGTGCACATAGCATTCTTCACACCGAATGTATCTACGTACAGGGGATGACTGCGTGAATAATTAGTTTTTTGGTAAGTAACAGCTCGATGTTTAAATACATTTCATTGTGTTATAGTATACAGATCAAATTACACATTCTGGTGACTTTGGTTTGCGCTACTGATTGCATTTTCTTTCGTTTGCAGGTTGACAAGGGATATGTGGGAGCGGCGACATATTCTAGAGGAAAATCGCTAGTGCTGTGCACATAGCATTCTTCACACCGAATGTATCTACGTACAGGGGATGACAGCGTGAATAATTAGTTTTTTGGGAAGCAACAGCTCGATATTTAAATTCTTTTCATTATGTATTAGTATACAGATCAAATTACACATTCTGGTGACTTTGGTTTGCGCTACTGATTCCATTTTCTTTCGTTTGCAGGTTGACAAGGGATATGTGGGAGCGGCGACATATTCTAGAGGAAAATCGCTAGTGCTGTGCACATAGCATTCTTCACACCGAATGTATCTACGTACAGGGGATGACTGCGTGAATAATTAGTTTCTTGGTAAGTAACAGCTCGATGTTTAAATACATTTCATTGTGTTATAGAATACAGATCAAATTACACATTCTGGTGACTTTGGATTGCGCTAATGATTGCATTTTCTTTCGTTTGCAGGTTGACAAGGGATATGTGGGAGCGGCGACATATTGTAGAGGAAAATCGCTAGTGCTGTGCACATAGCATTCTTCACACCGAATGTATCTGCGTACAGGGGATGACTACGTGAATAATTAGTTTTTTGGTAAGTAACAGCTCGATGTTTAAATTCATTTCACTATGTTATAGAATACAGATCAAATTACACATTCTGGTGACTTTGGTTTGCGCTACTGATTGCATTTTCTTTCGTTTGCAGGTTGACAAGGGTTATGTGGGAGCGGCGACATATTGTAGAAGAAAATCGCTAGTGCTGTGCACAATGCATTCTTCACACCGGATGTATCTACGTACAGGGGATGACAGCGTGAACAATTAGTTTTTTGGGAAGTAACAGCTCGATATTTAAATTCTTTTCATTATGTATTAGTATACAGATCAAATTACACATTCTGGTGACATTGGTTTGCGCTACTGATTGCATTTTCTTTCGTTTGCAGGTTGACAAGGGATATGTGGGAGCGGCGACATATTCTAGAGGAAAATCGCTAGTGCTGTGCACATAGCATTCTTCACACCGAATGTATCTACGTACAGGGGATGACTGCGTGAATAATTAGTTTTTTGGTAAGTAACAGCTCGATGTTTAAATACATTTCATTGTGTTATAGTATACAGATCAAATTACACATACTGGTGACTTTGGTTTGCGCTACTGATTGCATTTTCTTTCGTTTGCAGGTTGACAAGGGATATGTGGGAGCGGCGACATATTCTAGAGGAAAATCGCTAGTGCTGTGCACATAGCATTCTTCACACCGAATGTATCTGCGTACAGCGGATTACTGCGTGAATAATTAGTTTTTTGGTAAGTAACAGCTCGATGTTTAAATTCATTTCATTATGTTATAGAATACAGATCAAATTACACGTTCTGGTGACTTTGGTTTGCGCTACTGATTGCATTTTCTTTCGTTTGCAGGTTGACAAGGGTTATGTGGGAGCGGCGACGTATGCTATAAGAAAATCGCTAGTGCTGTGCACATAGCATTCTTCACACCGAATGTATCTACGTACAGGGGATGACAGCGTGAATAATTAGTTTTTTGGGAAGTAACAGCTCGATATTTAAATTATTTCATTATGTATTAGTATACAGATCAAATTACACATTCTGGTGACTTTGGTTTGTGCTACTGATTGCATTTTCTTTCGTTTGCAGGTTGACAAGGGATATGTGGGAGCGGCAACATATTCTAGAGGAAAATCGCTAGTGCTGTGCACATAGCATTCTTCACACCGAATGTATCTACGTACAGGGGATGACTGCGTGAATAATTAGTTTTTTGGTAAGTAACAGCTCGATGTTTAAATACATTTCATTGTGTTATAGTATACAGATCAAATTACACATTCTGGTGACTTTGGTTTGCGCTACTGATTGCATTTTCTTTCGTTTGCAGGTTGACAAGGGATATGTGGGAGCGGCGACATATTGTAGAGGAAAATCGCTAGTGCTGTGCACATAGCATTCTTCACACCGAATGTATCTGCGTACAGGCGATGACTGCGTGAATAATTAGTTTTTTTGGAAGTAACAGCTCGATGTTTAAATACATTTCATTGTGTTATAGTATACAGATCAAATTACACATTCCGGTGACTTTTGTTTGCGCTACTGATTGGATTTTCTTTCGTTTGCAGGTTGACAAGGGATATGTGGGAGCGGCGACATATTCTAGAGGAAAATCGCTAGTGCTGGGCACATAGCATTCTTCACACCGAATGTATCTGCGTACAGGGGATAACTGCGTGAATAATTAGTGTTTTGGGAAGTAACAGCTCGATATTTAAATTCTTTTCATTATGTATTAGTATACAGATCTAATTACACATTCTGGTGACTTTGGTTTGCGCTACTGATTGCATTTTCTTTCGTTTGCCGGTTGACAAGGGATATGTGGGAGCGGCGACATATTCTAGAGGAAAATCGCTAGTGCTGTGCACATAGCATTCTTCACACCGAATGTATCTGCGTACAGGGGATGACAGCGTGAATAATTAGTTTTTTGGGAAGTAACAGCTCGATATTTAAATTCATTTCACTATGTTATAGAATACAGATCAAATTACACGTTCTGGTGACTTTGGTTAGCGCTACTGATTGCATTTTCTTTCGTTTGCAGGTTGACAAAGGATATGTGGGAACGGCGACATATTCCAGAGAAAAATCGCTAGTGCTGTGCACATAGTATTCTTTACACCGAATGTATCTGCGTACAGGGGATGACAGCTTGAATAATTAGTTTTTTGGGAAGTAACAGCTCGATATTTAAATTCTTTTCATTATGTATTAGTATACAGATCAAATTACACATTCTGGTGACTTTGGTTTGCGCTACTGATTGCATTTTCTTTCGTTTGCAGGTTGACAAGGGATATGTGGGAGCGGCGACATATTCTAGAGGAAAATCGCTAGTGCTGTGCACATAGCATTCTTCACACCGAATGTATCTACGTACAGGGGATGACTGCGTGAATAATTAGTTTTTTGGGAAGCAACAGCTCGATATTTAAATTCTTTTCATTCTGTATTAGTATACAGATCAAATTACACATTCTGGTGACTTTGGTTTGCGCTACTGGTTCCATTTTCTTTCGTTTGCAGGTTGACAAGGGATATGTGGGAGCGGCGACATATTCTAGAGGAAAATCGCTAGTGCTGTGCACATAGCATTCTTCACACCGAATGTATCTACGTACAGGGGATGACTGCGTGAATAATTAGTTTTTTGGGAAGTAACAGCTCGATATTTAAATTCTTTTCATTATGTATTAGTATACAGATCAAATTACACATTCTGGTGACTTTGGTTTGCGCTACTGATTGCATTTTCTTTCGTTTGCAGGTTGACAAGGGATATGTGGGAGCGGCGACATATTCTAGAGGAAAATCGCAAGTGCTGTGCACATAGCATTCTTCACACCGAATGTATCTGCGTACAGGGGATGACTGCGTGAATAATTTGGTTTTTGGTAAGTAACAGCTCGATGTTTAAATTCTTTTCCGTATGTTATAGAATACAGATGAAATTACACATTCTGGTGACTTTGGTTTGCGCTAATGATTGCATTTTCTTTCGTTAGCAGGTTGACAAGGCATATGTAGGAGCGGCGACATATTCTAGAAGAAAATCGCTAGTGCTGTGCACAGAGCATTCTTCACACCGAATGTATCTACGTACAGGGGATGACTGCGTGAATAATTAGTTTCTTGGTAAGTAACAGCTCGATGTTTAAATACATTTCATTGTGTTATAGAATACAGATCGAATTACACATTCTGGTGACTTTGGATTGCGCTAATGATTGCATTTTCTTTCGTTTGCAGGTTGACAAGGCATATGTGGGAGCGGCGACATATTCTAGAGGAAAATCGCTAGTGCTGTGCACATAGCATCCTTCACACCGAATGTATCTGCGTACAGGGGATGACTGCGTGAATAATTAGTTTTTTGGTAAGTAACAGCTCGATGTTTAAATTCATTTCACTATGTTATAGAATACAGATCAAATTACACATTCTGGTTACTTTGGTTTGCGCTACTGATTGCATTTTCTTTCGTTTGCAGGTTGACAAGGGTTATGTGGGAGCGGCGACATATTCTAGATGAAAATCGCTAGTGCTGTGCACATAGCATTCTTCACACCGAATGTATCTACGTACAGGGGATGACAGCGTGTATAATTAGTTTTTTGGGAAGTAACAGCTCGATATTTAAATTCTTTTCATTATGTAATAGTATACAGATCAAATTACACATTCTGGTGACTTGGTTTGCGCTACTGATTGCATTTTCTTTCGTTTGCAGGTTGACAAGGGATATGTGGGAGGGGCGACATATTCTGGAGGAAAATCGCTAGTGCTGTGCACATAGCATTCTTCACACCGAATGTATCTGCGTACAGGGGATGACTGCGTGAATAATTAATTTTTTGGTAAGTAACAGCTCGATGTTTAAATTCATTTCACTATGTTATAGAATACAGATCAAATTACACATTCTGGTGACTTTGGTTTGCGCTGCTGATTGCATTTTCTTTCGTTTGCAGGTTGACAAGGGATATGTGGGAGCGGCGACATATTCTAGAGGAAAATCGCTAGTGCTGTGCACATAGCATTCTTCACACCGAATGTATCTGCGTACAGGGGATGACTGCGTGAATAATTAGTTTTTTGGGAAGTAACAGTTCGATATTTAAATTCTTTTCATTATGTATTAGTATACAGATCAAATTACACATTCCGGTGACTTTGGTTTGCGCTACTGATTGCATTTTCTTTCGTTTGCAGGTTGACAAGGGATATGTGGGAGCGGCGACATATTCTAGAAGAAAATCGCTAGTGCTGTGCACATAGCATTCTTCACACCGAATGTATCTACGTACAGGGGATGACTGCGTGAATAATTAGTTTTTTGGTAAGTAACAGCTCGATGTTTAAATACATTTCATTGTGTTATAGTATACAGATCAAATTACACATTCTGGTGACTTTGGTTTGCGCTACTGGTTGCATTTTCTTTCGTTTGCAGGTTGACAAGGGATATGTGGGAGCGGCGACATATTCTAGAGGAAAATCGCTAGTGCTGTGCACATAGCACTCTTCACACCGAATGTATCTGCGTACAGGGGATGACTGCGTGAATAATTAGTTTTTTGGGAAGTAACTTCTCGATATTTAAATTCTTTTCATTATGTATTAGTATACAGATCAAATTACACATTCTGGGGACTTTGGTTTGGGCTACTTATTGCATTTTCTTTCGTTTGCAGGTTGACAAGGGATATGTGGGAGCGGCGACATATTCTAGAGGAAAATCGCTAGTGCTGTGCACATAGCATTCTTCACACCGAATGTATCTACGTACAGGGGATGACTGCGTGAATAATTAGTTTTTTGGTAAGTAACAGCTCGATGTTTAAATACATTTCATTGTGTTATAGTATACAGATCAAATTACACATTCTGGTGACTTTGGTTTGCGCTACTGATTGCATTTTCTTTCGTTTGCAGGTTGACAAGGGATATGTGGGAGCGGCGACATATTCTAGAGGAAAATCGCTAGTGCTGTGCACATAGCATTCTTCACACCGAATGTATCTACGTACAGGGGATGACAGCGTGAATAATTAGTTTTTTGGGAAGCAACAGCTCGATATTTAAATTCTTTTCATTATGTATTAGTATACAGATCAAATTACACATTCTGGTGACTTTGGTTTGCGCTACTGATTCCATTTTCTTTCGTTTGCAGGTTGACAAGGGATATGTGGGAGCGGCGACATATTCTAGAGGAAAATCGCTAGTGCTGTGCACATAGCATTCTTCACACCGAATGTATCTACGTACAGGGGATGACTGCGTGAATAATTAGTTTCTTGGTAAGTAACAGCTCGATGTTTAAATACATTTCATTGTGTTATAGAATACAGATCAAATTACACATTCTGGTGACTTTGGATTGCGCTAATGATTGCATTTTCTTTCGTTTGCAGGTTGACAAGGGATATGTGGGAGCGGCGACATATTCTAGAGGAAAATCGCTAGTGCTGTGCACATAGCATTCTTCACACCGAATGTATCTGCGTACAGGGGATGACTACGTGAATAATTAGTTTTTTGGTAAGTAACAGCTCGATGTTTAAATTCATTTCACTATGTTATAGAATACAGATCAAATTACACATTCTGGTGACTTTGGTTTGCGCTACTGATTGCATTTTCTTTCGATTGCAGGTTGACAAGGGTTATGTGGGAGCGGCGACATATTGTAGAAGAAAATCGCTAGTGCTGTGCACATTGCATTCTTCACACCGGATGTATCTACGTACAGGGGATGACAGCGTGAACAATTAGTTTTTTGGGAAGTAACAGCTCGATATTTAAATTCTTTTCATTATGTATTAGTATACAGATCAAATTACACATTCTGGTGACATTGGTTTGCGCTACTGATTGCATTTTCTTTCGTTTGCAGGTTGACAAGGGATATGTGGGAGCGGCGACATATTCTAGAGGAAAATCGCTAGTGCTGTGCACATAGCATTCTTCACACCGAATGTATCTGCGTATAGGGGATGACTGCGTGAATAATTAGTTTTTTGGTAAGTAACAGCTCGATGTTTAAATTCGTTTCACTATGTTATAGAATACAGATCAAATTACACATTCTGGTGACTTTGGTTTGCGCTACTGATTGCATTTTCTTTCGTTTGTAGGTTGACAAGGGATATGTGGGAGCGGCGACATATTCTAGAGGAAAATCGCTAGTGCTGTGCACATAGCATTCTTCACACCGAATGTATCTGCGTACAGGGGATGACAGCGTGAATAATTATTTTTTTGGGAAGTAACAGCTCGTTATTTAAATTCTTTTCATTATGTATTAGTATACAGATCAAATTACACATTCTGGTGACTTTGGTTTGCGCTACTGATTGCATTTTCTTTCGTTTGCAGGTTGACAAGGGATATGTGGGAGCGGCGACATATTCTAGAGGAAAATCGCTAGTGCTGTGCACATAGCATTCTTCACACCAGGGGATGACTGCGTGAATAATTAGTTTTTTGGTAAGTAACAGCTCGATGTTTAAATACATTTCATTGTGTTATAGTATACAGATCAAATTACACATTCTGGTGACTTTGGTTTGCGCTACTGATTGCATTTTCTTTCGTTTGCAGGTTGACAAGGGATATGTGGGAGCGGCGACATATTCTAGAGGAAAATCGCTAGTGCTGTGCACATAGCATTCTTCACACCGAATGTATCTGCGTACAGGGGATGACAGCGTGAATAATTAGTTTTTTTGGAAGTAACAGCTCAATATTTAAATTCTTTTCATTGTGTATTAGTATATAGATCAAATTACACATTCTGGTGACTTTGGTTTGCGCTACTGATTGCATTTTCTTTCGTTTGCAGGTTGACAAGGGATATGTGGGAGCGGCGACATATTCTAGAGGAAATTCGCTAGTGCTGTGCACATAGCATTCTTCACACCGAATGTATCTACGTACAGGGGATGGCTGCGTGAATAATTAGTTTTTTGGTAAGTAACAGCTCGATGTTTAAATACATTTCATTGTGTTATAGTATACAGATCAAATTACACATACTGGTGACTTTGGTTTGCGCTACTGATTGCATTTTCTTTCGTTTGCAGGTTGACAAGGGATATGTGGGAGCGGCGACATATTCTAGAGGAAAATCGCTAGTGCTGTGCACATAGCATTCTTCACACCGAATGTATCTACGTACAGGGGATGACTGCGTGAATAATTAGTTTTTTGGTAAGTAACAGCTCGATGTTTAAATACATTTAATTGTGTTACAGTAAACAGATCAAATTACACATTCTGGTGACTTTGGTTTGCGCTACTGATTGTATTTTCTTTCGTTTGCAGGTAGACAAGGGATATGTGGGAGCGGCGACATATTCTAGAGGAAAATCGCTAGTGCTGTGCACATAGCATTCTTCACACCGAATGTATCTGCGTACAGGGGATGACTGCGTGAATAATTAGTTTTTTGGGAAGTAACAGCTCGATGTTTAAATACATTTCATTGTGTTATAGTATACAGATCAAATTACACATTCTGGTGACTTTGGTTTGCGCTACTGATTGCATTTTCTTTCGTTTGCAGGTTGACAAGGGATATGTGGGAGCGGCGACTTATTCTAGATTAAAATCGCTAGTGCTGTGCACATAGCATTCTTCACACCGAATGTATCTACGTACAGGGGATGACTGCGTGAATATTTAGTTTTTTGGTAAGTAACAGCTCGATGATTAAATACATTTCATTGTGTTATAGTATACAGATCAAATTACACGTTCTGGTGACTTTGGTTTGCGCTACTGATTGCATTTTCTTTCGTTTGCAGGTTGACATGGGATATGTGGGAGCGGCGACATATTCTAGAGGAAAATCGCTAGTGCTGTGCACATAGCATTCTTCACACCGAATGTATCTACTTACAGGGGATGACTGCGTGAATAATTAGTTTTTTGGTAAGTAACAGCTCGATGTTTAAATACATTTCATTGTGTTATAGTATACAGATCAAATTACACATTCTGGTGACTTTGGTTTGCGCTACTGATTTCATTTCCTTTCGTTTGCAGGTTGACAAGGGATATGTGGGAGCGGCGACATATTCTAGAGGAAAATCGCTAGTGCTGTGCACATAGCATTCTTCACGCCGAATGTATCTACTTAGAGGGGATGACTGCGTGAATAATTAGTTTTTTGGTAAGTAACAGCTCGATGTTTAAATTCATTTCACTATGTTATAGAATACAGATCAAATTACACATTCTGGTGACTTTGGTTTGCGCTACTGATTGCATTTTCTTTCGTTTGCAGGTTGACAAGGGTTATGTGGGAGCGGCGACATATTCTAGATGAAAATCGCTAGTGCTGTGCACATAGCATTCTTCACACCGAATGTATCTGCGTACAGGGGATGACTGCGTGAATAATTAATTTTTTGGTACGTAACAGCTCGATGTTTAAATTCATTTCACTATGTTATAGAATACAGATCAAATTACACATTCTGGGGACTTTGGTTTGGGCTACTTATTGCATTTTCTTTCGTTTGCAGGTTGACAAGGGATATGTGGGAGCGGCGACATATTCTAGAGGAAAATCGCTAGTGCTGTGCACATAGCATTCTTCACACCGAATGTATCTACGTACAGGGGATGACTGCGTGAATAATTAGTTTTTTGGTAAGTAACAGCTCGATGTTTAAATACATTTCATTGTGTTATAGTATACAGATCAAATTACACATTCTGGTGACTTTGGTTTGCGCTACTGATTGCATTTTCTTTCGTTTGCAGGTTGACAAGGGTTATGTGGGAGCGGCGACATATTGTAGAAGAAAATCGCTAGTGCTGTGCACATTGCATTCTTCACACCGGATGTATCTACGTACAGGGGATGACAGCGTGAACAATTAGTTTTTTGGGAAGTAACAGCTCGATATTTAAATTCTTTTCATTATGTATTAGTATACAGATCAAATTACACATTCTGGTGACATTGGTTTGCGCTACTGATTGCATTTTCTTTCGTTTGCAGGTTGACAAGGGATATGTGGGAGCGGCGACATATTCTAGAGGAAAATCGCTAGTGCTGTGCACATAGCATTCTTCACACCGAATGTATCTGCGTATAGGGGATGACTGCGTGAATAATTAGTTTTTTGGTAAGTAACAGCTCCATGTTTAAATTCGTTTCACTATGTTATAGAATACAGATCAAATTACACATTCTGGTGACTTTGGTTTGCGCTACTGATTGCATTTTCTTTCGTTTGTAGGTTGACAAGGGATATGTGGGAGCGGCGACATATTCTAGAGGAAAATCGCTAGTGCTGTGCACATAGCATTCTTCACACCGAATGTATCTGCGTACAGGGGATGACAGCGTGAATAATTATTTTTTTGGGAAGTAACAGCTCGTTATTTAAATTCTTTTCATTATGTATTAGTATACAGATCAAATTACACATTCTGGTGACTTTGGTTTGCGCTACTGATTGCATTTTCTTTCGTTTGCAGGTTGACAAGGGATATGTGGGAGCGGCGACATATTCTAGAGGAAAATCGCTAGTGCTGTGCACATAGCATTCTTCACACCAGGGGATGACTGCGTGAATAATTAGTTTTTTGGTAAGTAACAGCTCGATGTTTAAATACATTTCATTGTGTTGTAGTATACAGATCAAATTACACATTCTGGTGACTTTGGTTTGCGCTACTGATTGCATTTTCTTTCGTTTGCAGGTTGACAAGGGATATGTGGGAGCGGCGACATATTCTAGAGGAAAATCGCTAGTGCTGTGCACATAGCATTCTTCACACCGAATGTATCTGCGTACAGGGCATGACAGCGTGAATAATTAGTTTTTTTGGAAGTAACAGCTCAATATTTAAATTCTTTTCATTGTGTATTAGTATACAGATCAAATTACACATTCTGGTGACTTTGGTTTGCGCTACTGATTGCATTTTCTTTCGTTTGCAGGTTGACAAGGGATATGTGGGAGCGGCGACATATTCTAGAGGAAAATCGCTAGTGCTGTGCACATAGCATTCTTCACACCGAATGTATCTACGTACAGGGGATGACTGCGTGAATAATTAGTTTTTTGGTAAGTAACAGCTCGATGTTTAAATACATTTAATTGTGTTATAGTAAACAGATCAAATTACACATTCTGGTGACTTTGGTTTGCGCTACTGATTGTATTTTCTTTCGTTTGCAGGTAGACAAGGGATATGTGGGAGCGGCGACATATTCTAGAGGAAAATCGCTAGTGCTGTGCACATAGCATTCTTCACACCGAATGTATCTGCGTACAGGGGATGACTGCGTGAATAATTAGTTTTTTGGGAAGTAACAGCTCGATGTTTAAATACATATCATTGTGTTATAGTATACAGATCAAATTACACATTCTGGTGACTTTGGTTTGCGCTACTGATTGCATTTTCTTTCGTTTGCAGGTTGACAAGGGATATGTGGGAGCGGCGACTTATTCTAGAGGAAAATCGCTAGTGCTGTGCACATAGCATTCTTCACACCGAATGTATCTACGTACAGGGGATGACTGCGTGAATATTTAGTTTTTTGGTAAGTAACAGCTCGATGATTAAATACATTTCATTGTGTTATAGTATACAGATCAAATTACACGTTCTGGTGATTTTGGTTTGCGCTACTGATTGCATTTTCTTTCGTTTGCAGGTTGACAAGGGATATGTGGGAGCGGCGACATATTCTAGAGGAAAATCGCTAGTGCTGTGCACATAGCATTCTTCACACCGAATGTATCTACTTACAGGGGATGACTGCGTGAATAATTAGTTTTTTGGTAAGTAACAGCTCGATGTTTAAATACATTTCATTGTGTTATAGTATACAGATCAAATTACACATTCTGGTGACTTTGGTTTGCGCTACTGATTTCATTTCCTTTCGTTTGCAGGTTGACAAGGGATATGTGGGAGCGGCGACATATTCTAGAGGAAAATCGCTAGTGCTGTGCACATAGCATTCTTCACGCCGAATGTATCTACTTAGAGGGGATGACTGCGTGAATAATTAGTTTTTTGGTAAGTAACAGCTCGATGTTTAAATACATTTCATTGTGTTATAGTATACAGATCAAATTACACATTCTGGTGACTTTGGTTTGCGCTACTGATTGCATTTTCTTTCGTTTGCAGGTTGACAAGGGATATGTGGGAGCGGCGACATATTCTAGAGGAAAATCGTTAGTGCTGTGCACATAGCATTCTTCACACCGAATGTATCTGCGTACAGGGGATGACTGCGTGAATAATTAGTTTTTTGGGAAGTAACAGCTCGATATTTAAATTCTTTTCATTATGTATTAGTATACAGATCAAATTACACATTCTGGTGACTTTGGTTTGCGCTACTGATTGCATTTTCTTTCGTTTGCAGGTTGACAAGGGATATGTGGGAGCGGCGACATATTCTAGAGGAAAATCGCTAGTGCTGTGCACATAGCATTCTTCACACCGAATGTATCTGCGTACAGGGGACGACTGCGTGAATAATTTGGTTTTTGGTAAGTAACAGCTCGATATTTAAATTCTTTTCCGTATGTTATAGAATACAGATCAAATTACACATTCTGGTGACTTTGGTTTGCGTTAATGATTGCATTTTCTTTCGTTAGCAGGTTGACAAGCCATATGTGGGAGCGGCGACATATTCTAGAAGAAAATCGCTAGTGCTGTGCACATAGCATTCTTCACACCGAATGTATCTACGTACAGGGGATGACTGCGTGAATAATTAGCTTTTTGATAAGTAACAGCTCGATGTTTAAATACATTTCATTGTGTTATAGAATACAGATCAAATTACACATTGTGGTGACTTTGGATTGCGCTAATGATTGCATTTTCTTTCGTTTGCAGGTTGACATGGCATATGTGGGAGCGGCGACATATTCTAGAGGAAAATCGCTAGTGCTGTGCACATAGCATTCATCACACCGAATGTATCTGCGTACAGGGGATGACTGCGTGAATAATTAGTTTTTTGGTAAGTAACAGCTCGATGTTTAAATTCGTTTCACTAAGTTATAGAATACAGATCAAATTACACATTCTGGTGACTTTGGTTTGCGCTACTGATTGCATTTTCTTTCGTTTGCAGGTTGACAAGGGTTATGTGGGAGCGGCGACATATTCTAGAAGAAAATCGCTAGTGCTGTGCACATAGCATTCTTCACACCGAATGTATCTACGTACAGGGGATGACAGCGTGAATAATTAGTTTTTTGGGAAGTAACAGCTCGATATTTAAATTCTTTTCATTATGTATTAGTATACAGATCAAATTACACATTCTGGTGACTTTGGTTTGCGCTACTGATTGCATTTTCTTTCGTTTGCAGGTTGACAAGGGATATGTGGGAGGGGCGACATATTCTAGAGGAAAATCGCTAGTGCTGTGCACATAGCATTCTTCACACCGAATGTATCTGCGTACAGGGGATGACTGCGTGAATAATTAGTTTTTTGGTAAGTAACAGCTCGATTTTTAAATTCATTTCACTATGTTATAGAATACAGATCAAATTACACATTCTGGTGACTTTGGTTTGCGCTACTGATTGCATTTTCTTTCGTTTGCAGGTTGACAAGGGTTATGTGGGAGCGGCGACATATTCTAGAAGAAAATCGCTAGTGCTGTGCACATAGCATTCTTCACACCGAATGTATCTACGTACAGGGGATTACAGCGTGAACAATTAGTTTTTTGGGAAGTAACAGCTCGATATTTAAATTCTTTTCATTATGTATTAGTATACAGATCAAATTACACATTCTGGTGACTTTGGTTTGCGCTACTGATTGCATTTTCTTTCGTTTGCAGGTTGACAAGGGATATGTGGGAGCGGCGACATATTCTAGAGGAAAATCGCTAGTGCTGTGCACATAGCATTCTTCACACTGAATGTATCTACGTACAGGGGATGACTGCGTGAATAATTAGTTTTTTGGTAAGTAACAGCTCGACGTTTAAATACATTTCATTGTGTTATAGTATACAGATCAAATTACACATTCTGGTGACTTTGGTTTGCGCTACTGATTGCATTTTCTTTCGTTTGCAGGTTGACAAGGGATATGTGGGAGCGGCGACATATTCTAGAGGAAAATCGCTAGTGCTGTGCACATAGCATTCTTCACACCGAATGTATCTGCGTACAGGGGATGACTGCTTGAATAATTAGTTTTTTGGGAAGTAACAGCTCGATATTTAAATTCTTTTCATTATGTATTAGTATACAGATCAAATTACACATTCTGGTGACTTTGGTTTGCGCTACTGATTGCATTTTCTTTCGTTTGCAGGTTGACAAGGGATATGTGGGAGCGGCGACATATTCTAGAGGAAAATCGCTAGTGCTGTGCACATAGCATTCTTCACACCGAATGTATCTACGTACAGGGGATGACTGCGTGAATAAATAGTTTTTTGGTAAGTAACAGCTCGATGTTTAAATACATTTCATTGTGTTATAGTATACAGATCAAATTACACATTCTGGTGACTTTGGTTTGCGCTACTGATTGCATTTTCTTTCGTTTGCAGGTTGACAAGGGATATGTGGGAGCGGCGACATATTCTAGAGGAAAATCGCTAGTGCTGTGCACATAGCATTCTTCACACCGAATGTATCTACGTACAGGGGATGACTGCGTGAATAATTAGTTTTTTGGTAAGTAACAGCTCGTTGTTTAAATACATTTCATTGTGTTATAGTATGCAGATCAAATTACACATTCTGGTGACTTTGGTTTGCGCTACTGTTTGCATTTTCTTTCGTTTGCAGGTTGACAAGGGTTATGTGGGAGCGGCGACATATTCTAGAAGAAACTCGCTAGTGCTGTGCACATAGCATTCTTCACACCGAATGTATCTACGTACAGGGGATGACTGCGTGAACAATTAGTTTCTTGGTAAGTAACAGCTCGATGTTTAAATACATTTCATTGTGTTATAGAATACCGATCAAATTACACATTCTGGTGACTTTGGATTGCGCTAATGATTGCATTTTCTTTCGTTTGCAGGTTGACAAGGGATATGTGGGAACGGCGACATATTCTAGAGGAAAATCGCTAGTGCTGTGCACATAGCATTCTTCACACCGAATGTATCTACGTACAGGGGATGACTGCGTGAATAATTAGTTTTCTGGTAAGTAACAGCTCGATATTTACATTCATTTCATTGTGTTATAGAATACAGATCAAATTACACATTCTGGTGACTTTGGTTTGCGCTACTGATTGCATTTTCTTTCGTTTGCAGGTTGACAAGGGTTATGTGGGAGCGGCGACATATTCTAGAGGAAAATCGCTAGTTCTGTGCACATAGCATTCTTCACACCGAATGTATCTGCGTACAGGGGATGACTGCGTGAATAATTAGTTTTTTGGTAAGTAACAGCTCGATGTTTAAATTCATTTCACTATGTTATAGAATACAGATCAAATTACACATTCTGGTGACTTTGGTTTGCGCTACTGATTGCATTTTCTTTCGTTTGCAGGTTGACAAGGGTTATGTAGGAGCGGCGACATATTCTAGAAGAAAATCGCTAGTGATGTGCACATAGCATTCTTCACACCGAATGTATCTACGTACAGGGGATGACAGCGTGAATAATTAGTTTTTTGGGAAGTAACAGCTCGATATTTAAATTCTTTTCATTATGTATTAGTATACAGATCAAATTACACATTCTGGTGACCTTGGTTTGCGCTACTGATTGCATTTTCTTTCGTTTGCAGGTTGACAAGGGATATGTGGGAGCGGCGACATATTCTAGAGGAAAATCGCTAGTGCTGTGCACATAGCATTTTTCACACCGAATGTATCTACGTACAGGGGATGACTGCGTGAATAATTAGTTTTTTGGGAAGTAACAGCTCGATATTTAAATTCTTTTCATTATGTATTAGTATACAGATCAAATTACACATTCTGGTGACTTTGGTTAGCGCTACTGATTGCATTTTCTTTCGTTTGCAGGTTGACAAGGGATATGTGGGAGCGGCGACATATTCTAGAGGAAAATCGCTAGTGCTGTGCACATAGCATTCTTCACACCGAATGTATCTGCGTACAGGGGATGACTGCTTGAATAATTAGTTTTTTGGGAAGTAACAGCTCGGTATTTAAATTCTTTTCATTATGTATTAGTATACAGATCAAATTACACATTCTGGTGACTTTGGTTTGCGCTGCTGATAGCATTTTCTTTCGTTTGCAGGTTGACAAGGGATATGTGGGAGCGGCGACATATTCTAGAGGAAAATCGCTAGTGCTGTGCACATAGCATTCTTCACACCGAATGTATCTACGTACAGGGGATGACTGCGTGAATAAATAGTTTTTTGGTAAGTAACAGCTCGATGTTTAAATACATTTCATTGTGTTATAGTATACAGATCAAATTACACATTCTGGTGACTTCGGTTTGCGCTACTGATTGCATTTTCTTTCGTTAGCAGGTTGACAAGGGTTATGTGGGAGCGGCGACATATTCTAGAAGAAACTCGCTAGTGCTGTGCACATAGCATTCTTCACACCGAATGTATCTACGTACAGGGGATGACTGCGTGAATAATTAATTTTTTGGTAAGTAACACCTCGATGTTTAAATACATTTCATTGTGTTATAGTATACAGATCAAATTACACATTCTGGTGACTCTGGTTTGCGCTACTGATTGCATTTTCTTTCGTTTGCAGGTTGACAAGGGATATGTGGGAGCGGCGACATATTCTAGAGGAAAATCGCTAGTGCTGTGCACATAGCATTCTTCACACCGAATGTATCTACGTACAGGGGATGACTGCGTGAATAATTAGTTTCTTGGTAAGTAACAGCACGAAATTTAAATTCATTTCATTGTGTTATAGAATACAGATCAAATTACACATTCTGGTGACTTTGGTTTGCGCTACTGATTGCATTTTCTTTCGTTTGCAGGTTGACAAGTGTTATGTGGGAGCAGCGACATATTCTAGAAGAAAATCGCTAGTGCTGTGCACATAGCATTCTTCACACCGAATGTATCTGCGTACAGGGGATGACTGCGTGAATAATTAGTTTTTTGGTAAGTAACAGCTCGATGTTTAAATTCATTTCACTATGTTATAGAATACAGATCAAATTACACATTCTGGTGACTTTGGTTTGCGCTACTGATTGCATTTTCTTTCGTTTGCAGGTTGACAAGGGTTATGTGGGAGCGGCGACATATTCTAGAAGAAAATCGCTAGTGCTGTGCACATAGCATTCTTCACACCGAATGTATCTACGTACAGGGGATGACAGCGTGAATAATTAGTTTTTTGGGAAGTAACAGCTCGATATTTAAATTCTTTTCATTATGTATTAGTATACAGATCAAATTACACATTCTGGTGACTTTGGTTTGCGCTACTGATTGCATTTTCTTTCGTTTGCAGGTTGACAAGGGATATGTGGGAGCGGCGACATATTCTAGAGGAAAATCGCTAGTGCTGTGCACATAGCATTCAACACACCGAATGTATCTACGTGCAGGGGATGACTGCGTGAATAATTAGTTTTTTGGGAAGTGACAGCTCGATATTTAAATTCTTTTCATTATGTATTAGTATACAGATCAAATTACACATTCTGGTGACTTTGGCTTGCGCTACTGATTGCATTTTCTTTCGTTTGCTGGTTGACAAGGGATATGTGGGAGCGGCGACATATTCTAGAGGAAAATCGCTAGTGCTGTGCACATAGCATTCTTCACACCGAATGTATCTGCGTACAGGGGATGACTGCGTGAATAATTAGTTTTTTGGGAAGTAACAGCTCGATATTTAAATTCTTTTCATTATGTATTAGTATACAGATCAAATTACACATTCTGGTGACTTTGGTTTGCGCCACTGATTGCATTTTCTTTCGTTTGCAGGTTGACAAGGGATATGTGGGAGCGGCGACATATTCTAGAGGAAAATCGCTAGTGCTGTGCACATAGCATTCTTCACACCGAATGTATCTACGTACAGGGGATGACTGCGTGAATAATTAGTTTTTTGGTAAGTAACAGCTCGATGTTTAAATACATTTCATTGTGTTATAGTATACAGATCAAATTACACATTCTGGTGACTTTGGTTTGCGCTACTGATTGCATTTTCTTTCGTTTGCAGGTTGACAAGGGTTATGTGCGAGCGGCGACATATTCTAGAAGAAAATCGCTAGTGCTGTGCACATAGCATTCTTCACACCGAATGTATCTACGTACAGGGGACGACAGCGTGAATAATTATTTTGGGAAGTAACAGCTCGATGTTTAAATTCTTTTCATTATGTATTAGTATACAGATCAAATTACACATTCTGGGGACTTTGGATTGCGCTAATGATTGCATTTTCTTTCGTTAGCAGGTTGACAAGGGATATGTGGGAGCGGCGACATATTCTAGAAGAAAATCGCTAGTGCTGTGCACATAGCATTCTTCACACCGAATGTATCTACGTACCGGGGATGACTGCGTGAATAATTAGTTTTTTGGGAAGTAACAACTCGATGTTTAAATACTTTTCATTATGTATTAGTATACAGATCAAATTACACATTCTGGTGCCTTTAGATTGCGCTAATGATTGCATTTTCTTTCGTTAGCAGGTTGACAAGGGATATGTTTGAGCGGCGACATATTCTAGAAAAAAATCGCTAGTGCTGTGCACATAGCATTCTTCACGCCGAATGTATCTACGTACAGGGAATGACTGCGTGAATAATTAGTTTTTTGGGAAGTAACAGCTCGATGTTTAAATTCTTTTTATTATGTATTAGTATACAGATCAAATTACACATTCTGGTGACTTTGGATTGCGCTAATGATTGCATTTTCTTTCGTTAGCAGGTTGACAAGGGATATGTGGGGGCGGCGACATATTCTAGAAGAAAATCGCTAGTGCTGTGCACATAGCATTTTTCACTCCGAATGTATCTACGTACAGGGGATGACTGCGTGAATAATTAGTTTTTTGGTAAGTAACAGCTCGATGTTTAAATTCTTTTCATTATGTATTAGTATACAGATCAAATTACACATTCTGGTGACTTTGGATTGCGCTAATGATTGCATTTTCTTTCGTTAGCAGGTTGACAAGGGAAATGTGGGAGCCACGACATATTCTAGAGGAAAATCGCTAGTGCTGTGCACATAGCATTCTTCACACCGAATGTATCTACGTACAGGGGATGACTGCGTGAATAATTAGTTTTTTGGTAAGTAACAGCTCGATGTTTAAATTCTTTTTATTATGTAGTAGTATACAGATCAAATTACACATTGTGGTGACTTTGGAATGCGCTAATGATTGCATTTTCTTTCGTTAGCAGGTTAACAAGGGATATGTGGGAACCGCGACATATTCTAGAGGAAAATCGCTAGTGCTGTGCACATAGCATTCTTCACACCGAATCTATCTACGTACAGGGGATGACTGCGTGAATAATTAGTTTTTTGGGAAGTAACAGCTCGATGTTTAAATTCTTTTCATTATGTATTAGTATACAGATCAAATTACACATTCTGGTGACTTTGGATTGCGCTAATGATTGCATTTTCTTTCGTTAACAGGTTGACAAGGGATATGTGCTAGCGGCTACATATTCTAGAGGAAAATCGCTAGTGCTGTGCACATAGCATTCTTCACACCGAATGTATCTACGTACAGGGGATGACTGCGTGAATAATTAGTTTTTTGGTAAGTAACAGCTCGATGTTTAAATTCTTTTCATTATGTATTAGTATACAGATCAAATTACACATTCTGGTGACTTTTGATTGCGCTAATGATTGCATTTTCTTTCGTTAGCAGGTTGACAAGTGATATGTGGGAGCCGCGACATATTCTAGAGGAAAATCGCTAGTGCTGTGCACATAGCATTCTTCACACCGAATGTACCTACGTACAGGGGATGACTGCGTGAATAATTAGTTTTTTGGTAAGTAACAGCTCGCTGTTTAAATACATTTCACTATGTTATAGAATACAGATCAAATTACACATTCTGGTGACTTTGGATTGCGCTAATGATTGCATTTTCTTTCGTTTGCAGGTTGACAAGGGTTATGTGGGAGCGGCGACATATTCTAGAGGAAAATCGCTAGTGCTGTGCACATAGCATTCTTCACACCGAATGTATCTGCGTACAGGGGATGACTGCGTGAATAATTAGTTTTTTGGTAAGTAACAGCTCGATGTTTAAATTTTTTCATTATGCTTTAGAATACAGATGAAATTAAACATTCTGGTGACTTTGGAATGCGCAAATGATTGCATTTTCTTTCGATAGCAGGTTGACAAGGGATATGTGGGAGCCGCGACATATTCTTGAAAAAAAACGCTAATGCTGTGCACATAGCATTCTTCACACCGAATGTACCTACGTACAGGGGATGATAGCGTGAATGATTAGTTTTTTGGGAAGTAACAGCTCGATGTTTAAATTCTTTTCATTATGTATTAGTATACAGATCAAATTACACATTCTGGTGACTTTGGATTGCGCTAATGATTGCATTTTCTTTCGTTTGCAGGTTGACAAGGGTTATGTGGGAGCGGCGACATATTCTAGAGGAAAATCGCTAGTGCTGTGCACATTGCATTCTTCACACCGAATGCATCTGCGTACAGGGGATGACTGCGTGAATAATTAGTTTTTTGGTAAGTAACAGCTCGATGTTAAAATTTTTTCATTATGCTTTAGAATACAGGTGAAATTAAACATTCTGGTGACTTTGGATTGCGCTAATGATTGCATTTTCTTTCGTTAGCAGGTTGACAAGGGATATGTGGGAGCCGCGACACATTCTAGAAAAAAAACGCTAATGCTGTGCACATAGCATTCTTCACACCGAATGTATCTACGTACAGGGGATGATAGCGTGAATAATTAGTTTTTTGGTAAGTAACAGCTCGATGTTTAAATTTTTTTCATTATGCTTTAGAATACAGATGAAATTAAACATTCTGGTGACTTTGGATTGCGGTAATGATTGCATTTTGTTTCGTTTGCAGGTTGACAAGAGAAGTGTGGGAGCCGCGACATATTCTAGAGGAAAATCGCTAGTGCTGTGCACATAGCATTCTTCACACCGAATGTATCTGCGTACAGGGGATGACTGCGTGAATAATTAGTTTTTTGTTAAGTAACAGCTCGATGTTTAAATACATTTCATTGTGTTATAGAATACAGATCAAATTACACATTCTGGTAACTTTGGTTTGCGCTAATGAATGCATTTTCTTTCGTTAGCAGTTTGACAAGGGATATGTGGGAGCGGCGACATATTCTAGAAAAAAATCGCTAGTGCTGTGGACATAGCATTCTTCACACCGAATGTATCTACGTACAGGGGACGACAGCGTGAATAATTATTTTGGGAAGTAACAGCTCGATGTTTAAATTCTTTTCATTATGTATTAGTATACAGATCAAATAACACATTCTGGTGACTTTGGATTGCGCTAATGATTGCATTTTCTTTCGTTAGCAGGTTGACAAGGGATATGTGGGAGCGGCGACATATTCTAGAAGAAAATCGCTAGTGCTGTGCACATAGCATTCTTCACACCGAATGTATCTGCGTACAGGGGATGACTGCGTGAATAATTAGTTTTTTGGTAAGTAACAGCTCGATGATTAAATACATTTCATTGTGTTATAGAATACAGATCAACTTACACATTCTGGTGACTTTGGTTTGCGCTAATGAATGCATTTTCTTTCGTTAGCAGGTTGACAAGGGATATGTGGGAGCGGCGACATATTCTAGAAGAAAATCGCTAGTGCTGTGCACATAGCATTCTTCACACCGAATGTATCTACGTACAGGGGACGACAGCGTGAATAATTATTTTGGTAAGTAACAGCTCGATGTTTAAATTTTTTTCATTATGCTTTAGAATACAGATGAAATTAAACATTCTGGTGACTTTGGATTGCGCTAATGATTGCATTTTCTTTCGTTAGCAGGTTGACAAGAGAAGTGTGGGAGCGGCGACATATTCTAGAAAAAAATCGCTAGCGCTGTGCACATAGCATTCTTCACACCGAATGTATCTACGTACAGGGGATAACAGCGTGAATAATTAGTTTTTTGGGAAGTAACAGCTCGATGTTAAAGTTCGTTTCATTATGCTTTAGAATACAGATGAAATTAAAAATTCTGTTGACTTTGTATTGCGCTAATGATTGCATGTTCTTTCGTTTGCAGGTTGACAAGAGATGTGTGGAAGTGGCGACATATTCTAGAAAAAAATCGCTAGTGCTGTGCACATAGCATTCTTTCACAGAATGTATCTACGTACAGGGGATGACAGCGTGAATAATTAGTTTTTTGGGAAGTAACAGCTCGATGTTTAAATTGTTTTCATTATGTATTAGTATACAGATCAAATTACACATTCTGGTGACTTTGGATTGCGCTAATGATTGCATTTTGTTTCGTTAGCAGGTTGACAAGTGATATGTGGGAGCGGCGACATATTCTAGAAAAATATCGCTAATGCTGTGCACATTGCATTCTTCACACCGAATGTATCTACGTACAGGGGATGACAGCGTGAATAATTAGTTTTTTGGTAAGTAACAGCTCGATGTATAAATTTTTTTCATTATGCTTTAGAATACAGATGAAATTAAACATTCTGGTGACTTTGGATTGCGGTAATGAATGCATTTTATTTCGTTTGCAGGTTGACAAGAGAAGTGTGGGAGCGGCGACATATTCTAGAAAAAAATCGCTAGCGCTGTGCACATAGCATTCTTCACACCGAATGTATCTGCGTACAGGGGATGACTACGTGAATAATTAGGTTTTTTGTAAGTAACAGCTCGATGTTTAAATTCTTTTCATTATGTTATAGAATACAGATCAAATTACACATTCTGGTGACTTTGGTTTGCGCTAATGATTGCATTTTCTTTCGTTAGCAGGTTGACAAGGCATATGTGGGAGCGGCGACATATTCTAGAAGAAAATCGCTAGTGCTGTGCACATAGCATTCTTCACACCCAATGTATCTGCGTACAGGGGATGACTGCGTGAATAATTAGGTTTTTGGTAAGTAACAGCTCGATGTTTAAATTCTTTTCTGTATGTTATAGAAAACAGATCAAATTACACATTCTGGTGACTTTGGTTTGCGCTAATGATTGCATTTTCTTTCGTTAGCAGGTTGATTAGGCATATGTGGGAGCGGCGACATAATGTAGAAGAAAATCGCTAGTGCTGTGCACATAGCATTCTTCACACCGAATGTATCTGCGTACAGGGGATGACTGCGTGAATAATTAGGTTTTTTGTAAGTAACAGCTCGATGTTTAAATTCTTTTCATTATGTTATAGAATACAGATGAAATTACACATTCTGGAGAATTTGGTTTGCGCTAATGATTGCATTTTCTTTCGTTTGCAGGTTGACAAGATATGTGTGGGAGCGGCGACATATTCTAGAAAAAAATCGCTAGTGCTGTGCACATAGCATTCTTCACACCGAATGTATCTGCGTACAGGGGATGACTGCGTGAATAATTAGGTTTTTGGTAAGTAACAGCTCGATGTTTAAATTCTTTTCCGTATGTTATAGAATACAGATCAAATTACACATACTGGTGACTTTGGTTTGCGCTAATGATTGCATTTTCTTTCGTTAGCAGGTTGACAAGACATATGTGGGAGCGGCGACATATTCTAGAAGAAAATCGCTAGTGCTGTGCACATAGCATTCTTCACACCGAATGTATCTGCGTACAGGGGACGACTGCGTGAATAATTAGTTTTTTGGTAAGTAACAGCTGGATGTTTAAATTTTTTCATTATGCTTTAGAATACAGATGAAATTAAACATTCTGGTGACTTTGGATTGCGCTAATGATTGCATTTTCTTTCGTTTGCAGGTTGACAAGGGATATGTGGGATCGGCGACATATTCTAGAGGAAAATCGCTAGTGCTGTGCACATTGCATTCTTCACACCGAATGTATTGCGTACAGGGGATGACTGCGTGAATAATTAGTTTTTTGGTAAGTAACAGCTCGATGTTTAAATTCATTTCACTATGTTATAGAATACAGATCAAATTACACATTCTGGTGACTTTGGTTTGCGCTACTAATTGCATTTTCTTTCGTTTGCAGGTTGTCAAGGGTTATGTGGGAGCGGCGACATATTATAGAAGAAAATCGCTAGTGCTGTGCACATTGCATTCGTCACACCGAATGTATCTGCGTACAGGGGATGACTGCGTGAATAATTAGTTTTTTGTTAAGTAACAGCTCGATGTTTAAATACATTTCATTGTGTTATAGAATACAGATCAAATTACACATTCAGGTGACTTTGGTTTGCGCTAATCAATGCATTTTCTTTCGTTTGCTGGTTTACAAAGGATATGTGGGGGCGGCGACATATTCTAGAAGAAAATCGCTAGTGCTGTGCACATAGCATTCTTCACACCGAATGTATCTACGTACAGGGGATGACAGCGTGAATAATTAGTTTTTTGGTAAGTAACAGATCGATGTTTAAATTTTTTTCATTATGCTTTAGAATACAGATGAAATTAAACATCTGGTGACTTTGGATTGCGCTAATAATTGCACTTTGTTTCGTTTGCAGGTCGACAAGAGATGTGTGGGAGCGGCGACATATTCTAGAAAAAAATCGCTAGTGCTGTGCACATTGCATTCTTCACACCGAATGTATCTACGTACAGGGGATAACAGCGTGAATAATTAGTTTTTTGGGAAGTAACAGCTCGATGTTTAATTTCCTCTCATTATGTATTAGTATACAGATCAAATTGCACATTCTGGTGACTTTGGATAGCGCTAATGATTGCATTTTCTTTCATTAGCAGGTTGACAATGGATATGTGGGAGCGGCGACATATTCTAGAAAAAAATCGCTAGTGCTGTGCACATAGCATTCTTCACACCGAATGTATCTACGTACAGGGGATGACAGCGTGAATAATTAGTTTTTTGGTAAGTAACAGCTCGATGTTTAAATTTTTTTCATTATGCTTGAGAATACAAATGAATTTAAACATTCTGGTGACTTTGGATTGCGCTAATGATTGCATTTTGTTTCGTTTGCAGGTTGACAAGAGATGTGTGGGAGCGGCGACATATTCTAGAAAAAAATCGCTAGTGCTGTGCACATAGCATTCTTCACACCGAATGTATCTACGTACAGGGGATGACAGCGTGAATAATTAGTTTTTTGGTAAGTAACAGATCGATGTTTAAATTTTTTTCATTATGCTTTAGAATACAGATGAAATTAAACATCTGGTGACTTTGGATTGCGCTAATAATTGCATTTTGTTTCGTTTGCAGGTTGACAAGAGATGTGTGGGAGCGGCGACATATTCTAGAAAAAAATCGCTAGTGCTGTGCACATTGCATTCTTCACACCGAATGTATCTACGTACAGGGGATAACAGCGTGAATAATTAGTTTTTTGGGAAGTAACAACTAGATGTTTAAGTTCGTTTCATTATGCTTTAGAATACAGATGAAATTAAATATTCTGGTGACTTTGTATTGCGCAAATGATTGCATGTTCTTTCGTTTGCAGGTTGACAAGAGATGTGTGGGAGTGGCGACATATTCTAGAAAAAAATCGCTAGTGCTGTGCACATAGCATTCTTTCACCGAATGTATCTACGTACAGGGGATGACAGCGTGAAGAATTAGTTTTTTGGGAAGTAACAGCTCGATGTTTAAATTGTTTTCATTATGTATTAGTATACAGATCAAATTACACATTCTGGTGACTTTGGATTGCGCTAATGATTGCATTTTCTTTCGTTAGCAGGTTGACAAGTGATATGTGGGAGCGGCGACATATTCTAGAAAAAAATCGCTAATGCTGTGCACATTGCATTCTTCACACCGAATGTATCTACGTACAGGGGATGACAGCGTGAATAATTAGTTTTTTGGTAAGTAACAGCTCGATGTATAAATTTTTTTCATTATGTTTTAGAATACAGATGAAATTTAACATTCTGGTGACTTTGGGTTGCGGTAATGATTGCATTTTATTTCGTTTGCAGGTTGACAAGAGAAGTGTGGGAGCGGCTACATATTCTAGAAAAAAATCGCTAGCGCTGTGCACATAGCATTCTTCACACCGAATGTATCTGCGTACAGGGGATGACTGCGTGAATAATTAGGTTTTTTGTAAGTAACAGCTCGATGTTTAAATTCTTTTCATTATGTTATAGAATACAGATGAAATTACACATTCTGGTGATTTTGGTTTGCGCTAATGATTGCATTTTCTTTCGTTAGCAGGTTGACAAGGCATATGTGGGAGCGGCGACATATTCTAGAAGAAAATCGCTAGTGCTGTGCACATAGCATTCTTCACACCCAATGTATCTGCATACAGGGGATGACTGCGTGAATAATTAGGTTTTTGGTAAGTAACAGCTCGATGTTTAAATTCTTTTCTGTATGTTATAGAAAACAGATCAAATTACACATTCTGGTGACTTTGGTTTGCGCTAATGATTGCATTTTCTTTCGTTAGCAGGTTGATTAGGCATATGTGGGAGCGGCGACATAATCTAGAAGAAAATCGCTAGTGCTGTGCACATAGCATTCTTCACACCGAATGTATCTGCGTACAGGGGATGACTGCGTGAATAATTAGGTTTTTTGTAAGTAACAGCTCGATGTTTAAATTCTTTTCATTATGTTATAGAATACAGATCAAATTACACATTCTGGTGACTTTGGTTTGCCTTAGTGATTGCATTTTCTTTCGTTTGCAGGTTGACAAGATATGTGTGGAAGCGGCGACATATTCTAGAAAAAAATCGCTAGTGCTGTGCACATAGCATTCTTCACACCGAATGTATCTGCGTACAGGGGATGACTGCGTGAATAATTAGGTTTTTGGTAAGTAACAGCTCGATGTTTAAATTCTTTTCCGTATGTTATAGAATACAGATCAAATTACACATTCTGGTGACTTTGGTTTGCGCTAATGGTTGCATTTTCTTTCGTTAGCAGGTTGACAAGGCATATGTGGGAGCGGCGACATATTCTAGAAGAAAATCGCTAGTGCTGTGCACATAGCATTCTTCACACCGAATGTATCTGCATACAGGGGATGACTGCGTGAATAATTAGGTTTTTGGTAAGTAACAGCTCGATGTTTAAATTCTTTTCCGTATGTTATAGAATACAGATCAAATTACACATTCTGGTGACTTTGGTTTGCGCTAATGATTGCATTTTCTTTCGTTTGCAGGTTGACAAGAGAAGTGTGGGAGCAGCGACATATTCTAGAGGAAAATCGCTAGTGCTGTGCACATAGCATTCTTCGCACCGAATGTATCTGCGTACAGGGGATGACTGCGTGAATAATTAGTTTTTTGGTAAGTAACAGCTCGATGTTTAAATTTTTTCATTATGCTTTAGAATACAGATGAAATTAAACATTCTGGTGACTTTGGATTGCGCTAATGATTGCATTTTCTTTCGTTTGCAGGTTGACAAGAGATGTGTGGGAGCGGCGACATATTCTAGAAAAAAATCGCTAGTGCTGTGCACATAGCATTCTTCACACCGAATGTATCTACGTACAGGGGATGACAGCGTGAATAATTAGTTTTTTGGTAAGTAACAGCTCGATGTTTAAATTCTTTTCATTATGTATTAGTATACAGATCAAATTACACATTCTGGTGACTTTGGATTGGGCTAATGATTGCATTTTCTTTCGTTAGCAGGTTGACAAGGGATATGTAGGAGCCGCGAAATATTCTAGAAAAAAAACGCTAATGCTGTGCACATAGCATTCTTCACACCGAATGTATCTACGAACAGGGGATGATAGCGTGAATAATTAGTTTTTTGGTAAGTAACAGCTCGATGTTTAAATTTTTTTCATTATGCTTTAGAATACAGATGAAATTAAACATTCTGGTGACTTTGTATTGCGCTAATGATTGCATTTTGTTTCGTTTGCAGGTTGACAAGAGAAGTGTGGGAGCGGCGACATATTCTAGAAAAAAATCGCTAGCGCTGTGCACATAGCATTCTTCACACCGAATGTATCTGCGTACAGGGGATGACTGCGTGAATAATTAGTTTTTTGGTAAGTAACAGGTCGATGTTTAAATTCATTTCACTATGTTAAAGAATACAGATCAAATTACACATTCTGGTGACTTTGGTTTGCGCTACTAATTGCATTTTCTTTCGTTTGCAGGTTGACAAGGGTTATGTGGGAGCGGCGACATATTCTAGAAGGAAATCGCTAGTGATGTGCCCATTGCATTCTTCACACCGAATGTATCTGCGTACAGGGGATGACTGCGTGAATAATTAGTTTTTTGGTAAGTAACAGCTCGATGTTTAAATACATTTCATTGCGTTATAGAATACAGATCAAATTACACATTCTGGTGACTTTAGTTTGCGCTAATGAATGCATTTTCTTTCGTTAGCAGGTTGACAAGGGATATGTGGGAGCGGCGACATATTCTAGAAGAAAATCGCTAGTGCTGTGCACATAGCATTCTTCACACCGAATGTATCTACGTACAGGGGACGACAGCGTGAATAATTATTTTGGTAAGTAACAGCTCGATGTTTAAATTTTTTTCATTATGCTTTAGAATACAGATGAAATTAAACATTCTGGTGACTTTGGATTGCGCTAATGATTGCATTTTCTTTCGTTAGCAGGTTGACAAGAGAAGTGTGGGAGCGGCGACATATTCTAGAAAAAAATCGCTAGCGCTGTGCACATAGCATTCTTCACACCGAATGTATCTGCGTACAGGGGATGACAGCGTGAATAATTAGGGTTTTTGTAAGTAACAGCTCGATGTTTAAATTCTTTTCATTATGTTATAGAATACAGATCAAATTACACATTCTGGTGACTTTGGTTTGCGCTAATGAATGCATTTTCTTTCGTTAGCAGTTTGACAAGGGATATGTGGGAGCGGCGACATATTCTAGAAAAAAATCGCTAGTGCTGTGGACATAGCATTCTTCACACCGAATGTATCTACGTACAGGGGACGACAGCGTGAATAAATATTTTGGGAAGTAACAGCTCGATGTTTAAATTCTTTTCATTATGTATTAGTATACAGATCAAATAACACATTCTGGTGACTTTGGATTGCGCTAATGATTGCATTTTCTTTCGTTAGCAGGTTGACAAGGGATATGTGGGAGCGGCGACATATTCTAGAAGAAAATCGCTAGTGCTGTGCACATAGCATTCTTCACACCGAATGTATCTGCGTACAGGGGATGACTGCGTGAATAATTAGTTTTTTGGTAAGTAACAGCTCGATGATTAAATACATTTCATTGTGTTATAGAATACAGATCAAATTACACATTCTGGTGACTTTAGTTTGCGCTAATGAATGCATTTTCTTTCGTTAGCAGGTTGACAAGGGATATGTGGGAGCGGCGACATATTCTAGAAGAAAATCGCTAGTGCTGTGCACATAGCATTCTTCACACCGAATGTATCTACGTACAGGGGACGACAGCGTGAATAATTATTTTGGTAAGTAACAGCTCGATGTTTAAATTTTTTTCATTATGCTTTAGAATACAGATGAAATTAAACATTCTGGTGACTTTGGATTGCGCTAATGATTGCATTTTCTTTCGTTAGCAGGTTGACAAGAGAAGTGTGGGAGCGGCGACATATTCTAGAAAAAAATCGCTAGCGCTGTGCACATAGCATTCTTCACACCGAATGTATCTGCGTACAGGGGATGACAGCGTGAATAATTAGGGTTTTTGTAAGTAACAGCTCGATGTTTAAATTCTTTTCATTATGTTATAGAATACAGATCAAATTACACATTCTGGTGACTTTGGTTTGCGCTAATGATTGCATTTTCTTTCGTTTGCAGGTTGACAAGATATGTGTGGGAGCGGCGACATATTCTAGAAAAAAATCGCTAGTGCTGTGCACATAGCATTCTTCACACCGAATGTATCTGCGTACAGGGGATGACTGCGTGAATAATTAGGTTTTTGGTAAGTAACAGCTCGATGTTTAAATTCTTTTCCGTATGTTATAGAATACAGATCAAATTACACATTCTGGTGACTTTGGTTTGCGCTAATGATTGCATTTTCTTTCGTTAGCAGGTTGACAAGGCATATGTGGGAGCGGCGACATATTCTAGAAGAAAATCGCTAGTGCTGTGCCCATAGCATTCTTCACACCGAATGTATCTGCGTACAGGGGATGACTGCGTGAATAATTAGGTTTTTGGTAAGTAACAGCTCGATGTTTAAATTCTTTTCCGTATGTTATGGAATACAGATCTAATTACACATTCTGGTGACTTTGGTTTGCGCTAGCGATTTCATTTTCTTTCGTTTGCAGGTTGACAAGGTATGTGTGGGAGCACCGACATATTCTAGAAGAAAATCGCTAGTGCTGTGCACATAGCATTCTTCACACCGAATGTATCTGCGTACAGGGGATGACTGCGTGAATAATTAGGTTTTTGGTAAGTAACAGCTCGATGTTTAAATTCTTTTCCGTATGTTATAGAATACAGATCAAATTACACATTCTGGTGACTTTGGTTTGCGCTAATGATTGCATTTTCTTTCGTTTGCAGGTTGACAAGATATGTGTGGGAGCGGCGACATATTCTAGAAAAAAATCGCTAGTGCTGTGCACGTAGCATTCTTCACACCGAATGTATCTGCGTACAGGGGATGACTGCGTGAATAATTAGTTTTTTGGTAAGTAACAGCTCGATGTTTAAATTCTTTTCCGTATGTTATAGAATACAGATCAAATTACACATTCTGGTGACTTTGGTTTGCGCTAATGATTGCATTTTCTTTCGTTAGCAGGTTGACAAGGCATATGTGGGAGCGGCGACATATTCTAGAAGAAAATCGCTAGTGCTGTGCACATAGCATTCTTCACACCGAATGTATCTGCGTACAGGGGATGACTGCGTGAATAATTAGGTTTTTGGTAAGTAACAGCTCGATGTTTAAATTCTTTTCCGTATGTTATAGAATACAGATCAAATTACACATTCTGGTGACTTTGGTTTGCGCTAATGATTGCATTTTCTTTCGTTTGCAGGTTGACAAGATATGTGTGGGAGCGGCGACATATTCTAGAAAAAAATCGCTAGTGCTGTGCACATAGCATTCTTCACACCGAATGTATCTGCGTACAGGGGATGACTGCGTGAATAATTAGTTTTTTGGTAAGTAACAGCTCGATGTTTAAATTCTTTTCCGTATGTTGTAGAATACAGATCAAATTACACATTCTGGTGACTTTGGTTTGCGCTAATGATTGCATTTTCTTTCGTTAGCAGGTTGACAAGGGTTATGTGGGAGCGGCGACATATTCTAGAAGAAAATCGCTAGTGCTGTGCACATAGCATTCTTCACACCGAATGTATCTGCGTACAGGGGATGACTGCGTGAATAATTAGGTTTTTGGTAAGTAACAGCTCGATGTTTAACTTCTTTTCCGTATGTTATAGAATACAGATCAAATTACACATTCTGGTGACTTTGGTTTGCGCTAATGATTGCATTTTCTTTCGTTTGCAGGCTGACAAGATATGTGTGGGAGCGGCGACGTATTCTAGAAGAAAATCGCTAGTGCTGTGCACATAGCATTCTTCACACCGAATGTATCTGCGTACAGGGGATGACTGCGTGAATAATTAGTTTTTTGGTAAGTAACAGCTCGATGTTTAAATTCTTTTCCGTATGTTATAGAATACAGATCAAATTACACATTCTGGTGACTTTGGTTTGCGCTAATGATTGCATTTTCTTTCGTTTGCAGGTTGACAAGATATGTGTGGGAGCGGCGACATATTCTAGAAAAAAATCGATAGTGCTGTGCACATAGCATTCTTCACACCGAATGTATCTGCGTACAGGGGATAACTGCGTGAATAATTAGTTTTTTGGTAAGTAACAGCTCGATGTTTAAATTCTTTTCCGTATGTTATAGAATACAGATTAAATTACACATTCTGGTGACTTTGGTTTGCGCTAATGATTGCATTTACTTTCGTTAGCAGGTTGACAAGGCATATGTGGGAGCGGCGACATATTCTAGAAGAAAATGGCTAGTGCTGTGCACATAGCATTCTTCACACCCAATGTATCTGCGTACAGGGGATGACTGCGTGAATAATTAGGTTTTTGGTAAGTAACAGCTCGATGTTTAAATTCATTTCCGTATGTTATAGAATACAGATCAAATTACACATTTTGGTGACTTTGGTTTGCGCTAATGATTGCATTTTCTTTCGTTAGCAGGTTGACAAGGCATATGTGGGAGCGGCGACATATTCTAGAAGAAAATCGCTAGTGCTGTGCGCATAGCATTCTTCACACCGAATGTATCTGCGTACAGGGGATGACTGCGTGAATAATTAGGTTTTTGGTAAGTAACAGCTCGATGTTTAAATTCTTTTCCGTATGTTATAGAATACAGATCAAATTACACATTCTGGTGACTTTGGTTTGCGCTAATGATTGCATTTTCTTTCGTTAGCAGGTTGACAAGGCATATGTGGGAGCGGCGACATATTCTATAAGAAAATCGCTAGTGCTGTGCACATAGCATTCTTCACACCGAATGTATCTGCGTACAGGTGATGACTGCGTGAATAATTAGGTTTTTGGTAAGTAACAGCTCGATGTTTAAATTCTTTTCCGTATGTTATAGAATACAGATCAAATTACACATTCTGATGACTTTGGTTTGCGCTAATGATTGCATTTTCTTTCGTTAGCAGGTTGACAAGGCATATGTGGGAGCGGCGACATATTCTAGAAGAAAATCGCTAGTGCTGTGCACATAGCATTCTTCACACCGAATGTATCTGCGTACAGGTGATGACTGCGTGAATAATTAGGTTTTTGGTAAGTAACAGCTCGATGTTTAAATTCTTTTCCGTATGTTATAGAATACAGATCAAATTACACATTCTGGTGACTTTGGTCTGCGCTAATGATTGCATTTTCTTTCGTTAGCAGGTTGACAAGGCATATGTGGGAGCGGCGACACATTCTAGAAAAAAATCGCTAGCGCTGTGCACATAGCATTCTTCACACCGAATGTATCTGCGTACAGGGGATGACTGCGTGAATAATTAGGTTTTTGGTAAGTAACAGCTCGATGTTTAAATTCTTTTCCGTATGTTATAGAATACAGATCAAATTACACATTCTGGTGACTTTGGTTTGCGCTAATGATTGCATTTTCTTTCGTTAGCAGGTTGACAAGGCATATGTGGGAGCGGCGACATATTCTAGAAGAAAATCGCTAGTGCTGTGCACATAGCATTCTTCACACCGAATGTATCTGCGTGCAGGGGATGACTGCGTGAATAATTAGGTTTTTGGTATGTAACAGCTCGATGTTTAAATTCCTTTCCGTATGTTATAGAATACAGATCAAATTACACATTCTGGTGACTTTGGTTTGCGCTAATGATTGTATTTTCTTTCGTTAGCAGGTTGACAAGGCATATGTGGGAGCGGCGACATATTCTAGAAGAAAATCGCTAGTGCTGTGCACATAGCATTCTTCACACCGAATGTATCTGCGTACAGGGGATGACTGCGTGAATAATTAGGTTTTTGGTAAGTAACAGCTCGATGTTTAAATTCTTTTCCGTATGTTATAGAATACAGATCAAATTACACATTCTGGTGACTTTGGTTTGCGCTAATGATTGTATTTTCTTTCGTTAGCAGGTTGACAAGGCATATGTGGGAGCGGCGACATATTCTAGAAGAAAATCGCTAGTGCTGTGCACATAGCATTCTTCACACCGAATGTATCTGCGTACAGGGGATGACTGCGTGAATAATTAGGTTTTTGGTAAGTAACAGCTCGATGTTTAAATTCTTTTCCGTATAATATAGAACACAGATCAAATTACACATTCTGGTGACTTTGGTTTGCGCTAATGATTGCATTTTCTTTCGTTAGCAGGTTGACAAGGCATACGTGGGAGCGCCGACATATTCTAGAAGAAAATCGCTAGTGCTGTGCACATAGCATTCTTCACACCGAATGTATCTGCGTACAGGGGATGACTGCGTGAATAATTAGGTTTTTGGTAAGTAACAGCTCGATGTTTAAATTCTTTTCCGTATGTTATAGAATACAGATCAAATTACACATTCTGGTGACTTCGGTTTACGCTAATGATTGCATTTTCTTTCGTTTGCAGGTTGACAAGATATGTGTTGGAGCGGCGACATATTCTAGAAGAAAATCGCTAGTGCTGTGCACATAGCATTCTTCACACCGAATGTATCTGCGTACAGGGGATGACTCCGTGAATAATTAGTTTTTTGGTAAGTAACAGCTCGATGTTTAAATTCTTCTCCGTATGTTATAGAATACAGATCAAATTACACATTCTGGTGACTTTGGTTTGCGCTAATGATTGCATTTTCTTTCGTTAGCAGGTTGACAAGATATGTGTGGGAGCGGCGACATATTCTAGAAAAAAATCGCTAGTGCTGTGCACATAGCATTCTTCACACCGAATGTATCTGCGTACAGGGGATGACTGCGTGAATAATTAGTTTTTTGGTAAGTAACAGCTCGATGTTTAAATTCTTTTCCGTATGTTATAGAATACAGATCAAATTACACATTCTGGTGACTTTGGTTTGCGCTAATGATTGCATTTACTTTCGTTTGCAGGTTGACAAGGCATATGTGGGAGCGGCGACATATTCTAGAAGAAAATGGCTAGTGCTGTGCACATAGCATTCTTCACACCCAATGTATCTGCGTACAGGGGATGACTGCGTGAATAATTAGGTTTTTGGTAAGTAACAGCTCGATGTTTAAATTCATTTCCGTATGTTATAGAATACAGATCAAATTACACATTCTGGTGACTTTGGTTTGCGCTAATGATTGCATTTTCTTTCGTTAGCAGGTTGACAAGGCATATGTGGGAGCGGCGACATATTCTAGAAGAAAATCGCTAGTGCTGTGCGCATAGCATTCTTCACACCGAATGTATCTGCGTACAGGGGATGACTGCGTGAATAATTAGGTTTTTGGTAAGTAACAGCTCGATGTTTAAATTCTTTTCCGTATGTTATAGAATACAGATCAAATTACACATTCTGATGACTTTGGTTTGCGCTAATGATTGCATTTTCTTTCGTTAGCAGGTTGACAAGGCATATGTGCGAGCGGCGACATATTCCAGAAGAAAATCGCTAGTGCTGTGCACATAGCATTCTTCACACCGAATGTATCTGCGTACAGGGGATGACTGCGTGAATAATTAGGTTTTTGGTAAGTAACAGCTCGATGTTTAAATTCTTTTCCGTATGTTATAGAATACAGATCAAATTACACATTCTGGTGACTTTGGTTTGCGCTAATGATTGCATTTTCTTTCGTTAGCAGGTTGACAAGGCATATGTGGGAGCGGCGACACATTCTAGAAAAAAATCGCTAGCGCTGTGCACATAGCATTCTTCACACCGAATGTATCTGCGTACAGGGGATGACTGCGTGAATAATTAGGATTTTGGTAAGTAACAGCTCGATGTTTAAATTCTTTTCCGTATGTTATAGAATACAGATCAAATTACACATTCTGGTGACTTTGGTTTGCGCTAATGATTGCATTTTCTTTCGTTAGCAGGTTGACAAGGCATATGTGGGAGCGGCGACATATTCTAGAAGAAAATCGCTAGTGCTGTGCACATAGCATTCTTCACACCGAATGTATCTGCGTGCAGGGGATGACTGCGTGAATAATTAGGTTTTTCGTATGTAACAGCTCGATGTTTAAATTCTTTTCCGTATGTTATAGAATACAGATCAAATTACACATTCTGGTGACTTTGGTTTGCGCTAATGATTGTATTTTCTTTCGTTAGCTGGTTGACAAGTCATATGTGGGAGCGGCGACATATTCTAGAAGAAAATCGCTAGTGCTGTGCACATAGCATTCTTCACACCGAATGTATCTGCGTACAGGGGATGACTGCATGAATAATTAGGTTTTTGATAAGTAACAGCTCGATGTTTAAATTCTTTTCCGTATGTTATAGAATACAGATCAAATTACACATTCTGGTGACTTTGGTTTGCGCTAATGATTGCATTTTCTTTCGTTAGCAGGTTGACAAGGCATATGTGGGAGCGGCGACATATTCTAGAAGAAAATCGCTAGTGCTGTGCACATAGCATTCTTCACACCGAATGTATCTGCGTACAGGGGATGACTGCGTGAATAATTAGGTTTTTGGTAAGTAACAGCTCGATGTTTAAATTCTTTTCCGTATGTTATAGAATACAGATCAAATTACACATTCTGGTGACTTTGGTTTGCGCTAATGATTGCATTTTCTTTCGTTAGCAGGTTGACAAGGCATATGTGGGAGCGGCGACATATTCTAGAAGAAAATCGCTAGTGCTGTGCACATAGCATTCTTCACACCGAATGTATCTGCGTACAGGGGATGACTGCGTGAATAATTAGGTTTTTGGTAAGTAACAGCTCGATGTTTAAATTCTTTTCCGTATGTTATAGAATACAGATCTAATTACACATTCTGGTGACTTTGGTTTGCGCTAATGATTGCATTTTCTTTCGTTTGCAGGTTGACAAGGCATATGTCGAGGCGGCGACATATTCTAGAAGAAATTCGCTAGTGCTGTGCACATAGCATTCTTCACACCGAATGTATCTGCGTACAGGGGATGACTGCGTGAATAATTAGGTTTTTGGTAAGTAACAGCTCGATGTTTAAATTCTTTTCCGTATGTTATAGAATACAGATCAAATTACACATTCTGGTGACTTTGGTTTGCGCTAATGATTGCATTTTCTTTCGTTTGCAGGTTGACAAGATATGTGTGGGAGCGGCGACATATTCTAGAAAAAAATCGCTAGTGCTGTGCACATAGCATTCTTCACACCGAATGTATCTGCGTATAGGGGATGACTGCGTGAATAATTAGTTTTTTGGTAAGTAACAGCTCGATGTTTAAATTCTTTTCCGTATGTTATAGAATACTGATCAAATTACACATTCTGGTGACTTTGGTTTGCGCTAATGATTGCATTTTCTTTCGTTAGCAGGTTGACAAGGCATATGTGGGAGCGGCGACATATTCTAGAAGAAAATCGCTAGTGCTGTGCACATAGAATTCTTCACACCGAATGTATCTGCGTACAGGTGATGACTGCGTGAATAATTAGGTTTTTGGTAAGTAACAGCTCGATGTTTAAATTCTTTTCCGTATGTTATAGAATACAGATCAAATTACACATTCTGGTGACTTTGGTTTGCGCTAATGATTGCAGTTTCTTTCGTTTGCAGGCTGACAAGATATGTGTGGGAGCGGCGACATATTCTAGAAAAAAATCGCTAGTGCTGTGCACATAGCATTCTTCACACCGAATGTATCTGCGTACAGGGGATGACTGCGTGAATAATTAGTTTTTTGGTATGTAACAGCTCGATGTTTAAATTCTTTTCCGTATGTTATACAATACAGAACAAATTACACATTCTGGTGACTTTGGTTTGCGCTAATGACTGCATTTTCTTTCGTTAGGAGGTTGACAAGGCATATGTGGGAGCGTCGACGTATTCCAGAAGAAAATCGCTAGTGCTGTGCACATAGCATTCTTCACACCGAATGTATCAGCGTACAGGGGATGACTGCGTGAATAATTAGGTTTTTGGTAAGTAACAGCTCGATGTTTAAATTCTTTTCCGTATGTTATAGAATACAGATCAAATTACACATTCTGGTGACTTTGGTTTGCGCTAATGATTGCATTTTCTTTCGTTAGCAGGTTGACAAGGCATATGTGGGAGCGGCGACATATTCTAGAAGAAAATCGCTAGTGCTGTGCACATAGCATTCTTCACACCGAATGTATCTGCGTGCAGGGGATGACTGCGTGAATAATTAGGTTTTTGGTATGTAACAGCTCGATGTTTAAATTCCTTTCCGTATGTTATAGAATACAGATCAATATACACATTCTGGTGACTTTGGTTTGCGCTAATGATTGTATTTTCTATCGTTAGCAGGTTGACAAGGCATATGTGGGAGCGGCGACATATTCTAGAAGAAAATCGCTAGTGCTGTGCACATAGCATTCTTCACACCGAATGTATCTGCGTACAGGGGATGACTGCGTGAATAATTAAGTTTTTGGTAAGTAACAGCTCGATGTTTAAATTCTTTTCCGTATGTTATAGAATACAGATCAAATTACACATTCTGGTGACTTTGGTTTGCGCTAATGATTGCATTTTCTTTCGTTAGCAGGTTGACAAGGCATATGTGGGAGCGGCGACATATTCTAGAAGAAAATCGCTAGTGCTGTGCACATAGCATTCTTCATACCGAATGTATCTGCGTACAGGGGATGACTGCGTGAATAATTAGGTTTTTGGTAAGTAACAGCTCGATGTTTAAATTCTTTTCCGTATGTTATAGAATACAGATCAAATTACACATTCTGGTGACTTTGGTATGCGCTAATGATTGCATTTTCTTTCGTTAGCAGGTTGACAAGGCATACGTGGGAGCGGCGACATATTCTAGAAGAAAATCGCTAGTGCTGTGCACATAGCATTCTTCACACCGAATGTATCTGCGTACAGGGGATGACTGCGTGAATAATTAGGTTTTTGGTAAGTAACAGCTCGATGTTTAAATTCTTTTCCGTATGTTATAGAATACAGATCTAATTACACATTCTGGTGACTTTGGTTTGCGCTAATGATTGCATTTTCTTTCGTTTGCAGGTTGACAAGGCATATGTCGGAGCGGCGACATATTCTAGAAGAAAATCGCTAGTGCTGTGCACGTAGCATTCTTCACACCGAATGTATCTGCGTACAGGGGATGACTGCGTGAATAATTAGGTTTTTTGTAAGCAACAGCTCGATGTTTAAATTCTTTTCATTATGTTATAGAATACAGATCAAATTACACATTCTGGTGACTTTGGTTTGCGCTAATGATTGCATTTTCTTTCGTTAGCAGGTTGACAAGGCATATGTGGGAGCGGCGACATATTCTAGAAGAAAATCGCTAGTGCTGTGCACATAGCATTCTTCACACCGAATGTATCTGCGTACAGGGGATGACTGCGTGAATAATTAGGTTTTTGGTAAGTAACAGCTCGATGTTTAAATTCTTTTCCGTATGTTATAGAATACAGATCAAATTACACATTCTGGTGACTTTGGTTTGCGCTAATGATTGCATTTTCTTTCGTTTGCAGGTTGACAAGATATGTGTGGGAGCGGCGACATATTCTAGAAGAAAATCGCTAGTGCTGTGCACATAGCATTCTTCACACCGAATGTATCTGCGTACAGGGGATGACTGCGTGAATAATTAGTTTTTTGGTAAGTAACAGCTCGATGTTTAAATTCTTTTCCGTATGTTATAGAATACAGATCAAATTACACATTCTGGTGACTTTGGTTTGCGCTAATGATTGCATTTTCTTTCGTTTGCAGGTTGACAAGATATGTGTGGGACCGGCGACATATTCTAGAAAAAAATCGCTAGTGCTGTGCACATAGCATTCTTCACACCGAATGTATCTGCGTACAGGGGATGACTGCGTGAATAATTAGTTTTTTGGTAAGTAACAGCTCGATGTTTAAATTCTTTTCCGTATGTTATAGAATACAGATCAAATTACACATTCTGGTGACTTTGGTTTGCGCTAATGATTGCATTTACTTTCGTTAGCAGGTTGACAAGGCATATGTGGGAGCGGCGACATATTCTAGAAGAAAATGGCTAGTGCTGTGCACATAGCATTCTTCACACCCAATGTATCTGCGTACAGGGGATGACTGCGTGAATAATTAGGTTTTTGGTAAGTAACAGCTCGATGTTTAAATTCATTTCCGTATGTTATAGAATACAGGTCAAATTACACATTCTGGTGACTTTGGTTTGCGCTAATGATTGCATTTTCTTTCGTTAGCAGGTTGACAAGGCATATGTGGGAGCGGCGACATATTCTAGAAGAAAATCGCTAGCGCTGTGCACATAGCATTCTTCACACCGAATGTATCTGCGTAAAGGGGATGACTGCGTGAATAATTAGGTTTTTGGTAAGTAACAGCTCGATGTTTAAATTCTTTTCCGTATGTTATAGAATACAGATCAAATTACACATTCTGGTGACTTTGGTTTGCGCTACTGATTGCATTTTCTTTCGTTAGCAGGTTGACAAGGCATATGTGGGAGCGGCGACATATTCTAGAAGAAAATCGCTAGTGCTGTGCACATAGCATTCTTCACACCGAATGTATCTGCGTGCAGGGGATGACTGCGTGAATAATTAGGTTTTTGGTATGTAACAGCTCGATGTTTAAATTCTTTTCCGTATGTTATAGAATACAGATCAAATTACACATTCTGGTGACTTTGGTTTGCGCTAATGATTGTATTTTCTTTCGTTAGCAGGTTGACAAGGCATATGTGGGAGCGGCGACATATTCTAGAAGAAAATCGCTAGTGCTGTGCACATAGCATTCTTCACACCGAATGTAGTTGCGTACAGGGGATGACTGAGTGAATAATTAGGTTTTTGGTAAGTAACAGCTCGATGTTTAAATTCTTTTCCGTATGTTATAGAATACAGATCAAATTACACATTCTGGTGACTTTGGTTTGCGCTAATGATTGCATTTTCTTTCGTTAGCAGGTTGACAAGGCATATGTGGGAGCGGCGACACATTCTAGAAAAAAATCGCTAGCGCTGTGCACATAGCATTCTTCACACCGAATGTATCTGCGTACAGGGGATGACTGCGTGAATAATTAGGTTTTTGGTAAGTAACAGCTCGATGTTTAAATTCTTTTCCGTATTTTATAGAATACAGATCAAATTACACATTCTGGTGACTTTGGTTTGCGCTACTGATTGCATTTTCTTTCGTTAGCAGGTTGACAAGGCATATGTGGGAGCGGCGACATATTCTAGAAGAAAATCGCTAGTGCTGTGCACATAGCATTCTTCACACCGAATGTATCTGCGTGCAGGGGATGACTGCGTGAATAATTAGGTTTTTGGTATGTAACAGCTCGATGTTTAAATTCTTTTCCGTATGTTATAGAATACAGATCAAATTACACATTCTGGTGACTTTGGTTTGCGCTAATGATTGTATTTTCTTTCGTTAGCAGGTTGACAAGGCATATGTGGGAGCGGCGACATATTCTAAAAGAAAATCGCTAGTGCTGTGCACATAGCATTCTTCACACCGAATGTATCTGCGTACAGGGGATGACTGCGTGAATAATTAGGTTTTTGGTAAGTAACAGCTCGATGTTTAAATTCTTTTCCGTATGTTATAGAATACAGATCAAATTACACATTCTGGTGACTTTGGTTTGCGCTAATGATTGCATTTTCTTTCGTTAGCAGGTTGACAAGGCATATGTGGGAGCGGCGACATATTCTAGAAGAAAATCGCTAGTGCTGTGCACATAGCATTCTTCACACCGAATGTATCTGCGTACAGGGGATGACTGCGTGAATAATTAGGTTTTTGGTAAGTAACAGCTCGATGTTTAAATTCTTTTCCGTATGTTATAGAATACAGATCAAATTACACATTCTGGTGACTTTGGTTTGCGCTAATGATTGCATTTTCTTTCGTTAGCAGGTTGACAAGGCATACGTGGGAGCGGCGACATATTCTAGAAGAAAATCGCTAGTGCTGTGCACATAGCATCCTTCACACCGAATGTATCTGCGTACAGGGGATGACTGCGTGAATAATTCGGTTTTTGGTAAGTAACAGCTCGATGTTTAAATTCTTTTCCGTATGTTATAGAATACAGATCAAATTACACATTCTGGTGACTTCGGTTTGCGCTAATGATTGCATTTTCATTCGTTTGCAGGTTGACAAGATATGTGTGGGAGCGGCGACATATTCTAGAAGAAAATCGCTAGTGCTGTGCACATAGCATTCTTCACACCGAATGTATCTGCGTACAGGGGATGACTGCGTGAATAATTAGTTTTTTGGTAAGTAACAGCTCGATGTTTAAATTCTTTTCCGTATGTTATAGAATACAGATCAAATTACACATTCTGGTGACTTTGGTTGCGCTAATGATTGCATTTTCTTTCGTTTGCAGGTTGACAAGATATGTGTGGGAGCGGCGACATATTCTAGAAAAAAATCGCTAGTGCTGTGCACATAGCATTCTTCACACCGAATGTATCTGCGTACAGGGGATGACTGCGTGAATAATTAGTTTTTTGGTAAATAACAGCTCGATGTTTAAATTCTTTTCCGTATGTTATAGAATACAGATCAAATTACACATTCTGGTGACTTTGGTTTGCGCTAATGATTGCATTTACTTTCGTTAGCAGGTTGACAAGGCATATGTGGGAGCGGCGACATATTCTAGAAGAAAATGGCTAGTGCTGTGCACATAGCATTCTTCACACCCAATGTATCTGCGTACAGGGGATGACTGCGTGAATAATTAGGTTTTTGGTAAGTAACAGCTCGATGTTTAAATTCATTTCCGTATGTTATAGAATACAGATCAAATTACACATTCTGGTGACTTTGGTTTGCGCTAATGATTGCATTTTCTTTCGTTAGCAGGTTGACAAGGCATATGTGGGAGCGGCGACATATTCTAGAAGAAAATCGCTAGTGCTGTGCGCATAGCATTCTTCACACCGAATGTATCTGCGTACAGGGGATGACTGCGTGAATAATTAGGTTTTTGGTAAGTAACAGCTCGATGTTTAAATTCTTTTCCGTATGTTATAGAATACAGATCAAATTACACATTCTGGTGACTTTGGTTTGCGCTAATGATTGCATTTTCTTTCGTTAGCAGGTTGACAAGGCATATGTGGGAGCGGCGACATATTCTAGAAGAAAATCGCTAGTGCTGTGCACATAGCATTCTTCACACCGAATGTATCTGCGTACAGGGGATGACTGCGTGAATAATTAGGTTTTTGGTAAGTAACAGCTCGATGTTTAAATTCTTTTCCGTATGTTATAGAATACAGATCAAATTACACATTCTGATGACTTTGGTTTGCGCTAATGATTGCATTTTCTTTCGTTAGCAGGTTGACAAGGCATATGTGGGAGCGGCGACATATTCTAGAAGAAAATCGCTAGTGCTGTGCACATAGCATTCTTCACACCGAATGTATCTGCGTACAGGGGATGACTGCGTGAATAATTAGGTTTTTGGTAAGTAACAGCTCGATGTTTAAATTCTTTTCCGTATGTTATAGAATACAGATCAAATTACAAATTCTGGTGACTTTGGTTTGCGCTAATGATTGCATTTTCTTTCGTTAGCAGGTTGACAAGGCATATGTGGGAGCGGCGACACATTCTAGAAAAAAATCGCTAGCGCTGTGCACATAGCATTCTTCACACCGAATGTATCTGCGTACAGGGGATGACTGCGTGAATAATTAGGTTTTTGGTAAGTAACAGCTCGATGTTTAAATTCTTTTCCGTATGTTATAGAATACAGATCAAATTACACATTCTGGTGACTTTGGTTTGCGCTAATGATTGCATTTTCTTTCGTTAGCAGGTTGACAAGGCATACGTGGGAGCGGCGACATATTCTAGAAGAAAATCGCTAGTGCTGTGCACATAGCATTCTTCACACCGAATGTATCTGCGTACATGGGATGACTGCGTGAATAATTAGGTTTTTGGTAAGTAACAGCTCGATGTTTAAATTCTTTTCCTTATGTTATAGAATACAGATCTAATTACACATTCTGGTGACCTTGGTTTGCGCTAATGATTGCATTTTCTTTCGTTTGCAGGTTGACAAGGCATATGTCGGAGCGGCGACATATTCTAGAAGAAAATCGCTAGTGCTGTGCACGTAGCATTCTTCACACCGAATGTATCTGCGTACAGGGGATGACTGCGTGAATAATTAGGTTTTTTGTAAGCAACAGCTCGATGTTTAAATTCTTTTCATTATGTTATAGAATACAGATCAAATTACACATTCTGGTGACTTTGGTTTGCGCTAATGATTGCATTTTCTTTCGTTTGCAGGTTGACAAGATATGTGTGGGAGCGGCGACATATTCTAGAAAAAAATCGCTAGTGCTGTGCACATAGCATTCTTCACACCGAATGTATCTGCGTACAGGGGATGACTGCGTGAATAATTAGTTTTTTGGTAAGTAACAGCTCGATGTTTAAATTCTTTTCCGTATGTTATAGAATACAGATCAAATTACACATTCTGGTGACTTTGGTTTGCGCTAATGATTGCATTTACTTTCGTTAGCAGGTTGACAAGGCATATGTGGGAGCGGCGACATATTCTAGAAGAAAATGGCTAGTGCTGTGCACATAGCATTCTTCACACCGAATGTATCTGCGTACATGGGATGACTGCGTGAATAATTAGGTTTTTGGTAAGTAACAGCTCGATGTTTAAATTCTTTTCCTTATGTTATAGAATACAGATCTAATTACACATTCTGGTGACCTTGGTTTGCGCTAATGATTGCATTTTCTTTCGTTTGCAGGTTGACAAGGCATATGTCGGAGCGGCGACATATTCTAGAAGAAAATCGCTAGTGCTGTGCACGTAGCATTCTTCACACCGAATGTATCTGCGTACAGGGGATGACTGCGTGAATAATTAGGTTTTTTGTAAGCAACAGCTCGATGTTTAAATTCTTTTCATTATGTTATAGAATACAGATCAAATTACACATTCTGGTGACTTTGGTTTGCGCTAATGATTGCATTTTCTTTCGTTTGCAGGTTGACAAGATATGTGTGGGAGCGGCGACATATTCTAGAAAAAAATCGCTAGTGCTGTGCACATAGCATTCTTCACACCGAATGTATCTGCGTACAGGGGATGACTGCGTGAATAATTAGTTTTTTGGTAAGTAACAGCTCGATGTTTAAATTCTTTTCCGTATGTTATAGAATACAGATCAAATTACACATTCTGGTGACTTTGGTTTGCGCTAATGATTGCATTTACTTTCGTTAGCAGGTTGACAAGGCATATGTGGGAGCGGCGACATATTCTAGAAGAAAATGGCTAGTGCTGTGCACATAGCATTCTTCACACCCAATGTATCTGCGTACAGGGGATGACTGCGTGAATATTTAGGTTTTTGGTAAGTAACAGCTCGATGTTTAAATTCATTTCCGTATGTTATAGAATACAGATCAAATTACACATTCTGGTGACTTTGGTTTGCGCTAATGATTGCATTTTCTTTCGTTAGCAGGTTGACAAGGCATATGTGGGAGCGGCGACATATTCTAGAAGAAAATCGCTAGTGCTGTGCACATAGCATTCTTCACACCGAATGTATCTGCGTACAGGGGATGACTGCGTGAATAATTAGGTTTTTGGTAAGTAACAGCTCGATGTTTAAATTCTTTTCCGTATGTTATAGAATACAGATCAAATTACACATTCTGGTGACTTTGGTTTGCGCTAATGATTGCATTTTCTTTCGTTTGCAGGTTGACAAGGCATATGTCGGAGCGGCGACATATTCTAGAAGAAAATCGCTAGTGCTGTGCACGTAGCATTCTTCACACCGAATGTATCTGCGTACAGGGGATGACTGCGTGAATAATTAGGTTTTTTGTAAGTAACAGCTCGATGTTTAAATTCTTTTCCTTATGTTATAGAATACAGATCTAATTACACATTCTGGTGACCTTGGTTTGCGCTAATGATTGCATTTTCTTTCGTTTGCAGGTTGACAAGGCATATGTCGGAGCGGCGACATATTCTAGAAGAAAATCGCTAGTGCTGTGCACGTAGCATTCTTCACACCGAATGTATCTGCGTACAGGGGATGACTGCGTGAATAATTAGGTTTTTTGTAAGCAACAGCTCGATGTTTAAATTCTTTTCATTATGTTATAGAATACAGATCAAATTACACATTCTGGTGACTTTGGTTTGCGCTAATGATTGCATTTTCTTTCGTTTGCAGGTTGACAAGATATGTGTGGGAGCGGCGACATATTCTAGAAAAAAATCGCTAGTGCTGTGCACATAGCATTCTTCACACCGAATGTATCTGCGTACAGGGGATGACTGCGTGAATAATTAGTTTTTTGGTAAGTAACAGCTCGATGTTTAAATTCTTTTCCGTATGTTATAGAATACAGATCAAATTACACATTCTGGTGACTTTGGTTTGCGCTAATGATTGCATTTTCTTTCGTTAGCAGGTTGACAAGGCATACGTGGGAGCGGCGACATATTCTAGAAGAAAATCGCTAGTGCTGTGCACATAGCATTCTTCACACCGAATGTATCTGCGTACATGGGATGACTGCGTGAATAATTAGGTTTTTGGTAAGTAACAGACCGATGTTTAAATTCTTTTCCTTATGTTATAGAATACAGATCTAATTACACATTCTGGTGACCTTGGTTTGCGCTAATGATTGCATTTTCTTTCGTTTGCAGGTTGACAAGGCATATGTCGGAGCGGCGACATATTCTAGAAGAAAATCGCTAGTGCTGTGCACGTAGCATTCTTCACACCGAATGTATCTGCGTACAGGGGATGACTGCGTGAATAATTAGGTTTTTTGTAAGCAACAGCTCGATGTTTAAATTCTTTTCATTATGTTATAGAATACAGATCAAATTACACATTCTGGTGACTTTGGTTTGCGCTAATGATTGCATTTTCTTTCGTTTGCAGGTTGACAAGATATGTGTGGGAGCGGCGACATATTCTAGAAAAAAATCGCTAGTGCTGTGCACATAGCATTCTTCACACCGAATGTATCTGCGTACAGGGGATGACTGCGTGAATAATTAGTTTTTTGGTAAGTAACAGCTCGATGTTTAAATTCTTTTCCGTATGTTATAGAATACAGATCAAATTACACATTCTGGTGACTTTGGTTTGCGCTAATGATTGCATTTACTTTCGTTAGCAGGTTGACAAGGCATATGTGGGAGCGGCGACATATTCTAGAAGAAAATGGCTAGTGCTGTGCACATAGCATTCTTCACACCCAATGTATCTGCGTACAGGGGATGACTGCGTGAATAATTAGGTTTTTGGTAAGTAACAGCTCGATGTTTAAATTCATTTCCGTATGTTATAGAATACAGATCAAATTACACATTCTGGTGACTTTGGTTTGCGCTAATGATTGCATTTTCTTTCGTTAGCAGGTTGACAAGGCATATGTGGGAGCGGCGACATATTCTAGAAGAAAATCGCTAGTGCTGTGCGCATAGCATTCTTCACACCGAATGTATCTGCGTACAGGGGATGACTGCGTGAATAATTAGGTTTTTGGTAAGTAACAGCTCGATGTTTAAATTCTTTTCCGTATGTTATAGAATACAGATCAAATTACACATTCTGGTGACTTTGGTTTGCGCTAATGATTGCATTTTCTTTCGTTAGCAGGTTGACAAGGCATATGTGGGAGCGGCGACATATTCTAGAAGAAAATCGCTAGCGCTGTGCACATAGCATTCTTCACACCGAATGTATCTGCGTAAAGGGGATGACTGCGTGAATAATTAGGTTTTTGGTAAGTAACAGCTCGATGTTTAAATTCTTTTCCGTATGTTATAGAATACAGATCAAATTACACATTCTGGTGACTTTGGTTTGCGCTAATGATTGCATTTTCTTTCGTTAGCAGGTTGACAAGGCATATGTGGGAGCGGCGACACATTCTAGAAAAAAATCGCTAGCGCTGTGCACATAGCATTCTTCACACCGAATGTATCTGCGTACAGGGGATGACTGCGTGAATAATTAGGTTTTTGGTAAGTAACAGCTCGATGTTTAAATTCTTTTCCGTATGTTATAGAATACAGATCAAATTACACATTCTGGTGACTTTGGTTTGCGCTAATGATTGCATTTTCTTTCGTTAGCAGGTTGACAAGGCATATGTGGGAGCGGCGACATATTCTAGAAGAAAATCGCTAGTGCTGTGCACATAGCATTCTTCACACCGAATGTATCTGCGTGCAGGGGATGACTGCGTGAATAATTAGGTTTTTGGTATGTAACAGCTCGATGTTTAAATTCTTTTCCGTATGTTATAGAATACAGATCAATTTACATATTCTGGTGACTTTGGTTTGCGCTAATGATTGTATTTTCTTTCGTTAGCAGGTTGACAAGGCATATGTGGGAGCGGCGACATATTCTAGAAGAAAATCGCTAGTGCTGTGCACACAGCATTCTTCACACCGAATGTATCTGCGTACAGGGGATGACTGCGTGAATAATTAGGTTTTTGGTAAGTAACAGCTCGATGTTTAAATTCTTTTCCGTATGTTATAGAATACAGATCAAATTACACATTCTGGTGACTTTGGTTTGCGCTAATGATTGCATTTTCTTTCGTTAGCAGGTTGACAAGGCATATGTGGGAGCGGCGACATATTCTAGAAGAAAATCGCTAGTGCTGTGCACATAGCATTCTTCACACCGAATGTATCTGCGTACAGGGGATGACTGCGTGAATAATTAGGTTTTTGGTAAGTAACAGCTCGATGTTTAAATTCTTTTCCGTATGTTATAGAATACAGATCAAATTACACATTGTGGTGACTTTGGTTTGCGCTAATGATTGAATTTTCTTTCGTTAGCAGGTTGACAAGGCATACGTGGGAGCGGCGACATATTCTAGAAGAAAATCGCTAGTGCTGTGCACATAGCATTCTTCACACCGAATGTATCTGCGTACAGGGGATGACTGCGTGAATAATTAGGTTTTTGGTAAGTAACAGCTCGATGTTTAAATTCTTTTCCGTATGTTATAGAATACAGATCAAATTACACATTCTGGTGACTTTGGTTTGCGCTAATGATTGCATTTTCTTTCGTTAGCAGGTTGACAAGGCATGTGTGGGAGCGGCGACATATTCTAGAAGAAAATCACTAGTGCTGTGCACATAGCATTCTTCACACCGAATGTATCTGCGTACAGGGGATGACTGCGTGAATAATTGGGTTTTTGGTAAGTAACAGCTCGATTTTTAAATTCTTTTCATTATATTACGGAATACAGATCAAATTACACATTCTGGTGACTTTGGTTTGCGCTAATGATTGCATTTTCTTTCGTTTGCAGGTTGACAAGATATGTGTGGGAGCGGCGGCATATTCTAGAAAAAAATCGCTAGTGCTGTGCACATAGCATTCTTCACACCGAATGTATCTGCGTACAGGGGATGACTGCGTGAATAATTAGGTTTTTGGTAAGTAACAGATCGATGTTTAAATTCTTTTCCGTATGTTATAGAATACAGATCAAATTACACATTCTGGTGACTTTGGTTTGCGCTAATGATTGCATTTTCTTTCGTTAGCAGGTTGACAAGGCATATGTGGGAGCGGCGACATATTCTAGAAGAAAATCGCTAGTGCTGTGCACATAGCATTCTTCACACCGAATGTATCTGCGTACAGGGGATGACTGCGTGAATAATTAGGTTTTTGGTAAGTAACAGCTCGATGTTTAAATTCTTTTCCGTATGTTATAGAATACAGATCAAATTACACATTCTGGTGACTTTGGTTTGCGCTAATGATTGCATTTTCTTTCGTTTGCAGGTTGACAAGATATGTGTGGGAGCGGCGACATATTCTAGAAAAAAATCGCTAGTGCTGTGCACATAGCATACTTCACACCGAATGTATCTGCGTACAGGGGATGACTGCGTGAATAATTAGTTTTTTGGTAAGTAACAGCTCGATGTTTAAATTCTTTTCCGTATGTTATAGAATACAGATCAAATTACACATTCTGGTGACTTTGGTTTGCGCTAATGATTGCATTTTCTTTCGTTAGCGGGTTGACAAGGCATATGTGGGAGCGGCGACATATTCTAGAAGAAAATCGCTAGTGCTGTGCACATAGCATTCTTCACACCGAATGTATCTGCGTACAGGGTATGACTGCGTGAATAATTAGGTTTTTGGTAAGTAACAGCTCGATGTTTAAATTCTTTTCCGTATGTTATAGAATACAGAACAAATTACACATTCTGGTGACTTTGGTTTGCGCTAATGATTGCATTTTCTTTCGTTTGCAGGTTGACAAGGCATATGTGGGAGCGGCGACATATTCTAGAAGAAAATCGCTAGTGCTGTGCACATAGCATTCTTCACACCGAATGTATCTGCGTACAGGGGATGACTGCGTGAATAATTAGTTTTTTGGTAAGTAACAGCTCGATGTTTAAATTCTTTTCCGTATGTTATAGAGTACAGATCAAATTACACATTCTGGTGACTTTGGTTTGCGCTAATGATTGCATTTTCTTTCGTTTGCAGGTTGACAAGATATGTGTGGGAGCGGCGACATATTCTAGAAAAAAATCGCTAGTGCTGTGCACATAGCATTCTTCACACCGAATGTATCTGCGTACAGGGGATGACTGCGTGAATAATTAGTTTTTTGGTAAGTAACAGCTCGATGTTTAAATTCTTTTCCGTATGTTATAGAATACAGATCAAATTACACATTCTGGTGACTTTGGTTTGCGCTAATGATTGCATTTTCTTTCGTTTGCAGGTTGACAAGATATGTGTGGGAGCGGCGACATATTCTAGAAAAAAATCGCTAGTGCTGTGCACATAGCATTCTTCACACCGAATGTATCTGCGTACAGGGGATGACTGCGTGAAAAACTAGTTTTTTGGTAAGTAACAGCTCGATGTTTAAATTCTTTTCCGTATGTTATAGAATACAGATCAAATTACACATTCTGGTGACTTTGGTTTGCGCTAATGATTGCAATTTCTTTCGTTAGCAGGTTGATAAGGCATATGTGGGAGCGGCGACATATTCTAGAAGAAAATCGCTAGTGCTGTGCACATAGCATTCTTCACACCGAATGTATCTGCGTACAGGGGATGACTGCGTGAATAATTAGTTTTTTGGTAAGTAACAGCTCGATGTTTAAATTCTTTTCCGTATGTTATAGAATACAGATCAAATTACACATTCTGGTGACTTTGGTTTGCGCTAATGATTGCATTTTCTTTCGTTTGCAGGTTGACAAGATATGTGTGGGAGCGGCGACATATTCTAGAAAGAAATCGCTAGTGCTGTGCACATAGCATTCTTCACACCGAATGTATCTGCGTACAGGGGATGACTGCGTGAATAATTAGGTATTTGGTAAGTAACAGCTCGATGTTTAAATTCTTTTCCGTATGTTATAGAATACAGATCAAATTACACATTCTGGTGACTTTGGTTTGCGCTATTGATTGCATTTTCTTTCGTTAGCAGGTTGACAAGGCATATGTGGGAACGGCGACATATTCTAGAAGAAAATCGCTAGTGCTGTGCACATAGCATTCTTCACACCGAATGAATCTGCGTACAGGGGATGACTGCGTGAATAATTAGGTTTTTGGTAAGTAACAGCTCGATGTTTAAATTCTTTTCCGTATGTTATAGAATACAGATCAAATTACACATTCTGGTGACTTTGGTTTGCGCTAATGATTGCATTTTCTTTCGTTAGCAGGTTGACAAGGCATATGTGGGAGCGGCGACATATTCTAGAAGAAAATCGCTAGTGCTGTGCACGTAGCATTCTTCACACCGAATGTATCTGCGTACAGGGGATGACTGCGTGAATAATTAGGTTTTTGGTAAGTAACAGCTCGATGTTTAAATTCTTTTCATTATGTTACAGAATACAGATCAAATTACACATTCTGGTGACTTTGGTTTGCGGTAATGATTGCATTTTCTTTCGTTTGCAGGTTGACAAGATATGTGTGGGAGCGGCGACATATTCTAGAAAAAAATCGCTAGTGCTGTGCACACAGCATTCTTCACACCGAATGTATCTGCGTACAGGGGATGACTGCGTGAATAATTAAGTTTTTGGTAAGTAACAGCTCGATGTTTAAATTCTTTTCCGTATGTTATAGAATACAGATCAAATTACACATTCTGGTGACTTTGGTTTGCGCTAATGATTGCATTTTCTTTCGTTAGCAGGTTGACAAGATATGTGTGGGAGCGGCGACATATTCTAGAAAAAAATCGCTAGTGCTGTGCACATAGCATTCTTCACACCGAATGTATCTGCGTACAGGGGATGACTGCGTGAATAATTAGGTTTTTGGTAAGTAACAGCTCGATGTTTAAATTCTTTTCCGTATGTTATAGAATACAGATTAAATTACACATTCTCTTGACTTTGGTTTGCGCTAATGATTGCATTTTCTTTCGTTAGCAGGTTGACAAGGAATATGTGGGAGCGGTTACATATTCTAGAAGAAAATCGCTAGTGCTGTGCACATAGCATTCTTCACACCGAATGTATCTGCGTACAGGGGATGACTGCGTGAATAATTAGGTTTTTGGTAAGTAACACCTCGATGTTTAAATTTTTTTCCGTATGTTATAGAATACAGATCAAATTACACATTCTGGTGACTTTCGTTTGCGCTAATGATTGCATTTTCTTTCGCTTGCAGGTTGACAAGATATGTGTGGTAGCGGCGACATATTCTAGAAAAAAATCGCTAGTGCTGTGCACATAGCATTCTTCACACCGAATGTATCTGCGTACAGGGGATGACTGCGTGAATAATTAGTTTTTTGGTAAGTAACAGCTCGATGTTTAAATTCTTTTCCGTATGTTATTGAATACAGATCAAATTACACATTCTGGTGACTTTGGTTTGCGGTAATGATTGCATTTTCCTTCGTTAGCAGGTTGACAAGGCATATGTGGGAGCGGCGACATATTCTAGAAGAAAATTGCTAGTGCTGTGCACATAGCATTCTTCACACCGAATGTATCTGCGTACAGGGGATGACTGCGTGAATAATTAGTTTTTTGGTAAGTAACAGCTCGATGTTTAAATTCTTTTCCGTGTGTTATAGAATACAGATCAAATTACACATTCTGGTGACTTTGGTTTGCGCTAATGATTGCATTTTCTTTCGTTAGCAGGTTGACAAGGCATATGTGGGAGCGGCGACATATTCTAGAAGAAAATCGCTAGTGCTGTGCACATAGCATTCTTCACACCCAATGTATCTGCGTACAGGGGATGACTGCGTGAATAATTAGGTTTTTGGTAAGTAACAGCTCGATGTTTAAATTCTTTTCCGTATGTTATAGAATACAGATCAAATTACACATTCTGGTGACTTTGGTTTGCGCTAATGATTGCATTTTCTTTCGTTAGCAGGTTGACAAGGCATATGTGGGAGCGGCGACATATTCTAAAAGAAAATCGCTAGTGCTGTGCACATAGCATTCTTCACAACGAATGTATCTGCGTACAGGGGATGACTGCGTGAATAATTAGGTTTTTGGTAAGTAACAGCTCGATGTTTAAATTCTTTTCATTATGTTACAGAATACAGATCAAATTACACATTCTGGTGACTTTGGTTTGCGCTAATGATTGCATTTTCTTTCGTTTGCAGGTTGACAAGATATGTGTGGGAGCGGCGACATATTCTAGAAAAAAATCGCCAGTGCTGTGCACACAGCATTCTTCACACCGAATGTATCTGCGTACAGGGGATGACTGCGTGAATAATTAAGTTTTTGGTAAGTAACAGCTCGATGTTTAAATTCTTTTCCGTATGTTATAGAATACAGATCAAATTACACATTCTGGTGACTTTGGTTTGCGCTAATGATTGCATTTTCTTTCGTTAGCAGGTTGACAAGGAATATGTGGGAGCGGTTACATATTCTAGAAGAAAATCGCTAGTGCTGTGCACATAGCATTCTTCACACCGAATGTATCTGCGTACAGGGGATGACTGCGTGAATAATTAGGTTTTTGGTAAGTAACACCTCGATGTTTAAATTTTTTTCCGTATGTTATAGAATACAGATCAAATTACACATTCTGGTGACTTTGGTTTGCGCTAATGATTGCATTTTCTTTCGCTTACAGGTTGACAAGGTATGTGTGGTAGCGGCGACATATTCTAGAAAAAAATTGCTAGTGCTGTGCACATAGCATTCTTCACACCGAATGTATCTGCGTACAGGGGATGACTGCGTGAATAATTAGTTTTTTGGTAAGTAACAGCTCGATGTTTAAATTCTTTTCCGTATGTTATAGAATACAGATCAAATTACACATTCTGGTGACTTTGGTTTGCGGTAATGATTGCATTTTCTTTCGTTAGCAGGTTGACAAGGCATATGTGGGAGCGGCGACATATTCTAGAAGAAAATCGCTAGTGCTGTGCACATAGCAGTCTTCACACCGAATGTATCTGCGTACAGGGGATGACTGCGTGAATAATTAGTTTTTTGGTAAGTAACAGCTCGATGTTTAAATTCTTTTCCGTATGTTATAGAATACAGATCAAATTACACATTCTGGTGACTTTGGTTTGCGCTAATGATTGCATTTTCTTTCGTTAGCAGGTTGACAAGGCATATGTGGGAGCGGCGACATATTCCAGAAGAAAATCGCTAGTGCTGTGCACATAGCATTCTTCACACCGAATGTATCTGCGTACAGGGGATGACTGCGTGAATAATTAGTTTTTTGGTAAGTAACAGCTCGATGTTTAAATTCTTTTCCGTATGTTATAGAATACAGATCAAATTACAGATTCTGGTGACTTTGGTTTGCGCTAATGATTGCATTTTCTTTCGTTTGCATGTTGACAAGATATGTGTGGGAGCGGCGACATATTCTAGAAAGAAATCGCTAGTGCTGTGCACATAGCATTCTTCACACCGAATGTATCTGCGTACAGGGGATGACTGCGTGAATAATTAGTTTTTTGGTAAGTAACAGCTCGATGTTTAAATTCTTTTCCGTATGTTATAGAATACAGATCAAATTACACATTCTGGTGACTTTGGTTTGCGCTAATGATTGCATTTTCTTTCGTTAGCAGGTTGACAAGGCATATGTGGGAGCGGCGACATATTCTAGAAGAAAATCGCTAGTGCTGTGCACATAGCATTCTTCACACCGAATGTATCTGCGTACAGGGGATGACTGCGTGAATAATTAGGTTTTTGGTAAGTAACAGCTCGATGTTTAAATTCTTTTCCGTATGTTATAGAATACAGATCAAATTACACATTCTGGTGACTTTGGTTTGCGCTAATGATTGCATTTTCTTTCGTTAGCAGGTTGACAAGGCATATGTGGGAGCGGCGACATATTCTAGAAGAAAATCGCTAGTGCTGTGCACATAGCATTCTTCACACCGAATGTATCTGCGTACAGGGGATGACTGCGTGAATAATTAGTTTTTTGGTAAGTAACAGCTCGATGTTTAAATTCTTTTCCGTATGTTATAGAATACAGATCAAATTACACATTCTGGTGACTTTGGTTTGCGCTAATGATTGCATTTTCTTTCGTTAGCAGGTTGACAAGGCATATGTGGGAGCGGCAACATATTCTAGAAGAAAATCGCTAGTGCTGTGCACATAGCATTCTTCACACCGAATGTATCTGCGTACAGGGGATGACTGCGTGAATAATTAGTTTTTTGGTAAGTAACAGCTCGATGTTTAAATTCTTTTCCGTATGTTATAGAATACAGATCAAATTACACATTCTGGTGACTTTGGTTTGCGCTAATGATTGCATTTACTTTCGTTAGCAGGTTGACAAGGCATATGTGGGAGCGGCGACATATTCTAGAAGAAAATGGCTAGTGCTGTGCACATAGCATTCTTCACACCGAATGTATCTGCGTACAGGGGATGACTGCGTGAATAATTAGGTTTTTGGTAAGTAATAGCTCGATGTTTAAATTCTTTTCCGTATGTTATAGAATACAGATCAAATTACAAATTCTGGTGACTTTGGTTTGCGCTAATGATTGCATTTTCTTTCGGTAGCAGGTTGACAAGGCATATGTGGGAGCGGCGACATATTCTAGAAGAAAATCGCTAGTGCTGTGCACATAGCATTCTTCACACCGAATGTATCTGCGTACAGGGGATGACTGCGTGAATAATTAGGTTTTTGGTAAGTAACAGCTCGATGTTTAAATTCTTTTCCGTATGTTATAGAATACAGATCAAATTACACATTCTGTTGACTTTGGTTTGCGCTAATGATTGCATTTTCTTTCGTTAGCAGGTTGACAAGGCAAATGTGGGAGCGGCGACATATTCTAGAAGAAAATCGCTAGTGCTGTGCACATAGCATTCTTCACACCGAATGTATCTGCGTACAGGGGATGACTGCGTGAATAATTAGGTTTTTGGTAAGTAACAGCTCGATGTTTAAATTCTTTTCCGTATGTTATAGAATACAGATCAAATTACACATTCTGGTGACTTTGGTTTGCGCTAATGATTGCATTTTCTTTCGTTAGGAGGTTGACAAGGCATATGTGGGAGCGGCGACACATTCTAGAAAAAAATCGCTAGCGCTGTGCACATAGCATTCTTCACACCGAATGTATCTGCGTACAGGGGATGACTGCGTGAATAATTAGGTTTTTGGTAAGTAACAGCTCGATGTTTAAATTCTTTTCCGTATGTTATAGAATACAGATCAAATTACACATTCTGGTGACTTTGGTTCGCGCTAATGATTGCATTTTCTTTCGTTAGCAGGTTGACAAGGCATATGTGGGAGCGGCGACATATTCTAGAAGAAAATCGCTAGTGCTGTGCACATAGCATTCTTCACACCGAATGTATCTGCGTGCAGGGGATGACTGCGTGAATAATTAGGTTTTTGGTATGTAACAGCTCGATGTTTCAATTCTTTTCCGTATGTTATAGAATACAGATCAAATTACACATTCTGGTGACTTTGGCTTGCGCTAATGATTGTATTTTCTTTCGTTAGCAGGTTGACAAGGCATATGTGGGAGCGGCGACATATTCTAGAAGAAAATCGCTAGTGCTGTGCACATAGCATTCTTCACACCGAATGTATCTGCGTACAGGGGATGACTGCGTGAATAATTAGGTTTTTGGTAAGTAACAGCTCGATGTTTAAATTCTTTCCCGTATGTTATAGAATACAGATCAAATTACACATTCTGGTGACTTTGGTTTGCGCTAATGATTGCATTTTCTTTCGTTAGCAGGTTGACAAGGCACATGTGGGAGCGGCGACATATTCTAGAAGAAAATCGCTAGTGCTGTGCACATAGCATTCTTCACACGGAATGTATCTGCGTACAGGGGATGACTGCGTGAATAATTAGGTTTTTGGTAAGTAACAGCTCGATGTTTAAATTCTTTTCCGTATGTTATAGAATACAGATCAAATTACACATTCTGTTGACTTTGGTTTGCGCTAATGATTGCATTTTCTTTCGTTAGCAGGTTGAAAGGCATACGTGGGAGCGGCGACATATTCTAGAAGAAAATCGCTAGTGCTGTGCACACAGCATTCTTCACACCGAATGTATCTGCGTACAGGGGATGACTGCGTGAATAATTAGGTTTTTGGTAAGTAACAGCTCGATGTTTAAATTCTTTTCCGTATGTTATAGAATACAGATCAAATTACACATTCTGGTGACTTTGGTTTGCGCTAATGATTGCATTTTCTTTCGTTTGCAGGTTGACAAGGCATATGTGGGAGCGGCGACATATACTAGAAGAAAATCGCTAGTGCTGTGCACGTAGCATTCTTCACACCGAATGTATCTGCGTACAGGGGATGACTGCGTGAATAATTAGGTTTTATGTAAGTAACAGCTCGATGTTTAAATTCTTTTCATTATGTTATAGAATACAGATCAAATTACACATTCTGGTGACTTTGGTTTACGCTAATGATTGCATTTTCTTTCGTTAGCAGGTTGACAAGATATGTGTGGGAGCGGCGACATATTCTAGAAAAAAATCGCTAGTGCTGTGCACATAGCATTCTTCACACCGAATGTATCTGCGTACAGGGGATGACTGCGTGAATAATTAGGTTTTTGGTAAGTAACAGCTCGATGTTTAAATTCTTTTCCGTATGTTATAGAATACAGATCAAATTACACATTCTGGTGACTTTGGTTTGCGCTAATGATTGCATTTTCTTTCGTTAGCAGGTTGACAAGGCATATGTGGGAGCGGCGACATATTCTAGAAGAAAATCGCTAGTGCTGTGGACACAGCATTCTTCACACCGAATGTATCTGCGTACAGGGGATGACTGCGTGAATAATTAGGTTTTTGGTAAGTAACAGCTCGATGTTTAAATTCTTTTCCGTATGTTATAGAATACAGATCAAATTACACATTCTGGTGACTTTGGTTTGCGCTAATGATTGCATTTTCTTTCGTTTGCAGGTTGACAAGATATGTGTGGGAGCGGCGACACATTCTAGAAAAAAATCGCTAGTGCTGTGCACATAGCATTCTTCACACCGAATGTATCTGCGTACAGGGGATGACTGCGTGAATAATTAGTTTTTTGGTAAGTAACAACTCGATGTTTAAATTCTTTTCCGTATGTTATAGAATACAGATCAAATTACACATTCTGGTGACTTTGGTTTGCGCTAATGATTGCATTTTCCTTCGTTTGCAGGTTGACAAGATATGTGTGGGAGCGGCGACATATTCTAGAAAAAAATCGCTAGTGCTGTGCACATAGCATTCTTCACACCGAATGTATCTGCGTACAGGGGATGACTGCGTGAATAATTAGGTTTTTGGTAAGTAACAGCTCGATGTTTAAATTCGTTTCTGTATGTTATAGAATACATATCAAATTACACATTCTGGTGACTTTGGTTTGCGCTAATGATTGCATTTTCTTTCGTTTGCAGGTTGACAAGATATGTGTGGGAGCGGCGACATATTCTAGAAGAAAATCGCTAGTGCTGTGCACATAGCATTCTTCACACCGAATGTATCTGCGTACAGGGTATGACTGCGTGAATAATTAGTTTTTTGGTAAGTAACAGCTCGATGTTTAAATTCTTTTCCGTATGTTATAGAATACAGATCAAATTACACATTCTGGTGACTTTGGTTTGCGCTAATGATTGCATTTTCTTTCGTTAGCAGGTTGACAAGGCATATGTGGGAGCGGCGACATATTCTAGAAGAAAATCGCTAGTGCTGTGCACATAGCATTCTTCACACCGAATGTATCTGCGTACAGGGGATGACTGCGTGAATAATTAGTTTTTTGGTAAGTAACAGCTCGATGTTTAAATTCTTTTCCGTATGTTATAGAATACAGATCAAATTACACATTCTGGTGACTTTGGTTTGCGCTAATGATTGCATTTTCTTTCGTTAGCAGGTTGACAAGGCATATGTGGGAGCGGCGACATATTCTAGAAGAAAATCGCTAGTGCTGTGCACATAGCATTCTTCACACCGAATGTATCTGCGTACAGGGGATGACTGCGTGAATAATTAGTTTTTTGGTAAGTAACAGCTCGATGTTTAAATTCTTTTCCGTATGTTATAGAATACAGATCAAATTACACATTCTGGTGACTTTGGTTTGCGCTAATGATTGCATTTTCTTTCGTTTGCAGGTTGACAAGATATGTGTGGGAGCGGCGACATATTCTAGAAAGAAATCGCTAGTGCTGTGCACATAGCATTCTTCACACCGAATGTATCTGCGTACAGGGGATGACTGCGTGATTAATTAGTTTTTTGGTAAGTAACAGCTCGATGTTTAAATTCTTTTCCGTATGTTATAGAATACAGATCAAATTACAGATTCTGGTGACTTTGGTTTGCGCTAATGATTGCATTTTCTTTCGTTAGCAGGTTGACAGGGCATATGTGGGAGCGGCGACATATTCTAGAAGAAAATCGCTAGTGCTGTGCACATAGCATTCTTCACACCGAATGTATATGCGTACAGGGGATGACTGCGTGAATAATTAGGTTTTTGGTAAGTAACAGCTCGATGTTTAAATTCTTTACAGTATGTTATAGAATACAGATCAAATTACACATTCTGTTGACTTTGGTTTGCGCTAATGATTGCATTTTCTTTCGTTAGCAGGTTGACAAGGCAAATGTGGGAGCGGCGGCATATTCTAGAAGAAAATCGCTAGTGCTGTGCACATAGCATTCTTCACACCGAATGTATCTGCGTACAGGGGATGACTGCGTGAATAATTAGGTTTTTGGTAAGTAACAGCTCGATGTTTAAATTCTTTTCCGTATGTTATAGAATACAGATCAAATTACACATTCTGGTGACTTTGGTTTGCGCTAATGATTGCATTTTCTTTCGTTAGCAGGTTGACAAGGCATATGTGGGAGCGGCGACACATTCTAGAAAAAAAATCGCTAGCGCTGTGCACATAGCATTCTTCACACCGAATGTATCTGCGTACAGGGGATGACTGCGTGAATAATTAGGTTTTTGGTAAGTAACAGCTCGATGTTTAAATACTTTTCCGTATGTTATAGAATACAGATCAAATTACACATTCTGGTGACTTTGGTTCGCGCTAATGATTGCATTTTCTTTCGTTAGCAGGTTGACAAGGCATATGTGGGAGCGTCGACATATTCGAGAAGAAAATCGCTAGTGCTGTGCACATAGCATTCTTCACACCGAATGTATCTGCGTGCAGGGGATGACTGCGTGAATAATTAGGTTTTTGGTATGTAACAGCTCGATGTTTCAATTCTTTTCCGTATGTTATAGAATACAGATCAAATTACACATTCTGGTGACTTTGGCTTGCGCTAATGATTGTATTTTCTTTCGTTAGCAGGTTGACAAGGCATATGTGGGAGCGGCGACATATTCTAGAAGAAAATCGCTAGTGCTGTGCACATAGCATTCTTCACACCGAATGTATCTGCGTACAGGGGATGACTGCGTGAATAATTAGGTTTTTGGTAAGTAACAGCTCGATGTTTAAATTCTTTCCCGTATGTTATAGAATACAGATCAAATTACACATTCTGGTGACTTTGGTTTGCGCTAATGATTGCATTTTCTTTCGTTAGCAGGTTGACAAGGCACATGTGGGAGCGGCGACATATTCTAGAAGAAAATCGCTAGTGCTGTGGACATAGCATTCTTCACACGGAATGTATCTGCGTACAGGGGATGACTGCGTGAATAATTAGGTTTTTGGTAAGTAACAGCTCGATGTTTAAATTCTTTTCCGTATGTTATAGAATACAGATCAAATTACACATTCTGGTGACTTTGGTTTGCGCTAATGATTGCATTTTCTTTCGTTAGCATGTTGAAAGGCATACGTGGGAGCGGCGACATATTCTAGAAGAAAATCGCTAGTGCTGTGCACATAGCATTCTTCACACCGAATGTATCTGCGTACAGGGGATGACTGAGTGAATAATTAGGTTTTTGGTAAGTAACAGCTTGATGTTTAAATTCTTTTCCGTATGTTATAGAATACAGATCAAATTACACATTCTGGTGACTTTGGTTTGCGCTAATGATTGCATTTTCTTTCGTTTGCAGGTTGACAAGGCATATGTGGGAGCGGCGACATATACTAGAAGAAAATCGCTAGTGCTGTGCACGTAGCATTCTTCACACCGAATGTATCTGCGTACAGGGGATGACTGCGTGAATAATTAGGTTTTATGTAAGTAACAGCTCGATGTTTAAATTCTTTTCATTATGTTATAGAATACAGATCAAATTACACTTTCTGGTGACTTTGGTTTGCGCTAATAATTGCATTTTCTTTCGTTTGCAGGTTGACAAGATATGTGTGGGAGCGGCGACATATTCTAGAAAAAAATCGCTAGTGCTGTGCACATAGCACTCTTCACACCGAATGTATCTGCGTACAGGGGATGACTGCGTGAATAATTAGGTTTTTTGTAAGTAACAGCTCGATGTTTAAATTCTTTTCATTATGTTATAGAATACAGATCAAATTACACATTCTGGTGACTTTGGTTTGCGCTAATGATTGCATTTTCTTTCGTTTGCAGGTTGACAAGATATGTGTGGGAGCGGCGACATATTCTAGAAAAAAATCGCTAGTGCTGTGCACATAGCATTCTTCACACCGAATGTATCTGCGTACAGGGGATGACTGCGTGAATAATTAGGTTTTTGGTAAGTAACAGCTCGATGTTTAAATTCTTTTCCGTATGTTGTAGAATACAGATCAAATTACACATTCTGGTGACTTTGGTTTGCGCTAATGATTGCATTTTCTTTCGTTAGCAGGTTGACAAGGCATATGTGGGAGCGGCGACATATTCTAGAAGAAAATCGCTAGTCCTGTGGACACAGCATTCTTCACACCGAATGTATCTGCGTACATTGGATGACTGCGTGAATAATTAGGTTTTTGGTAAGTATCAGCTCGATGTTTAAATTCTTTTCCGTATGTTATAGAATACAGATCAAATTACACATTCTGGTGACTTTGGTTTGCGCTAATGATTGCATTTTCTTTCGTTTGCAGGTTGACAAGATATGTGTGGGAGCGGCGACACATTCTAGAAAAAAATCGCTAGTGCTGTGCACATAGCATTCTTCACACCGAATGTATCTGCGTACAGGGGATGACTGCGTGAATAATTAGTTTTTTGGTAAGTAACAGCTCGATGTTTAAATTCTTTTCCGTATGTTATAGAATACAGATCAAATTACACATTCTGGTGACTTTGGTTTGCGCTAACGATTGCATTTTCTTTCGTTAGCAGGTTGACAAGGCATATGAGGGAGCGGCGACATATTCTAGAAGAAAATCGCTAGTGCTGTGCACATAGCATTCTTCACACCGAATGTATCTGCGTACAGGGGATGACTGCGTGAATAATTAGTTTTTTGGTAAGTAACAGCTCGATGTTTAAATTCTTTTCCGTATGTTATAGAATACAGATCAAATTACACATTCTGGTGACTTTGGTTTGCGCTAATGATTGCATTTTTTTTCGTTAGCAGGTTGACAAGGCATATGTGGGAGCGACGACATATTCTAGAAGAAAATCGCTAGTGCTGTGCACATAGCATTCTTCACACCGAATGTATCTGCGTACAGGGGATGTCTGCGTGAATAATTAGTTTTTTGGTAAGTAACAGCTCGATGTTTAAATTCTTTTCCGTATGTTATAGAATACAGATCAAATTACACATTCTGGTGACTTTGGTTTGCGCTAATGATTGCATTTTCTTTCGTTTGCAGGTTGACAAGATATGTGTGGGAGCGGCGACATATTCTAGAAAAAAATCGCTAGTGCTGTGCACATAGCATTCTTCACACCGAATGTATCTGCGTACAGGGGATGACTGCGTGAATAATTAGTTTTTTGGTAAGTAACAGCTCGATGTTTAAATTCTTTTCCGTATGTTATAGAATACAGATCAAATTACACATTCTGGTGACTTTGGTTTGCGCTAATGATTGCATTTTCCTTCGTTTGCAGGTTGACAAGATATGTGTGGGAGCGGCGACATATTCTAGAAAAAAATCGCTAGTGCTGTGCACATAGCATTCTTCACACCGAATGTATCTGCGTACAGGGGATGACTGCGTGAATAATTAGGTTTTTGGTAAGTAACAGCTCGATGTTTAAATTCTTTTCTGTATGTTATAGAATACATATCAAATTACACATTCTGGTGACTTTGGTTTGCGCTAATGATTGCATTTTCTTTCGTTTGCAGGTTGACAAGATATGTGTGGGAGCGGCGACATATTCTAGAAGAAAATCGCTAGTGCTGTGCACATAGCATTCTTCACACCGAATGTATCTGCGTACAGCGGACGACTGCGTGAATAATTAGTTTTTTGGTAAGTAACAGCTCGATGTTTAAATTCTTTTCCGTATGTTATAGAACACAGATCAAATTACACATTCTGGTGACTTTGGTTTGCGCTAATGATTGCATTTTCTTTCGTTAGCAGGTTGACAAGGCATATGTGGGAGCGGCGACATACTCTAGAAGAAAATCGCTAGTGCTGTGCACATAGCATTCTTCACACCGAATGTATCTGCGTACAGGGGATGACTGCGTGAATAATTAGTTTTTTGGTAAGTAACAGCTCGATGTTTAAATTCTTTTCCGTATGTTATAGAATACAGATCAAATTACACATTCTGGTGATTTTGGTTTGCGCTAATGATTGCATTTTCTTTCGTTAGCAGGTTGACAAGGCATATGTGGGAGCGGCGACATATTCTAGAAGAAAATCGCTAGTGCTGTGCACATAGCATTCTTCACACCGAATGTATCTGCGTACAGGGGATGACTGCGTGAATAATTAGTTTTTTGGTAAGTAACATCTCGATGTTTAAATTCTTTTCCGTATGTTATAGAATACAGATCAAATTACACATTCTGGTGACTTTGGTTTGCGCTAATGATTGCATTTTCTTTGGTTTGCAGGTTGACAAGATATGTGTGGGAGCGGCGACATATTCTAGAAAGAAATCGCTACTGCTGTGCACATAGCATTCTTCACACCGAATGTATCTGCGTACAGGGGATGACTGCGTGATTAATTAGTTTTTGGTAAGTAACAGCTCGATGTTTAAATTCTTTTCCGTATGTTATAGAATACAGATCAAATTACACATTCTGGTGACTTTGGTTTGCGCTAATGATTGCATTTTCTTTCGTTAGCAGGTTGACAAGGCATATGTGGGAGCGGCGACATATTCTAGAAGAAAATCGCTAGTGCTGTGCACATAGCATTCTTCACACCGAATGTATCTGCGTACAGGGGATGACTGCGTGAATAATTAGGTTTTTGGTAAGTAACAGCTCGATGTTTAAATTCTTTTCCGTATGTTATAGAATACAGATCAAATTACACATTCTGGTGACTTTGGTTTGCGCTAATGATTGCATTTTCTTTCGTTAGCAGGTTGACAAGGCATATGTGGGAGCGGCGACATATTCTAGAAGAAAATCGCTAGTGCTGTGCACATAGCATTCTTCACACCGAATGTATCTGCGTACAGGGGATGACTGCGTGAATAATTAGTTTTTTGGTAAATAACAGCTCGATGTTTAAATTCTTCTCCGTATGTTATAGAATACAGATCACATTACACATTCTGGTGACTTTGGTTTGCGCCAATGGTTGCATTTTCTTTCGTTAGCAGGTTGACAAGGCATATGTAGGAGCGGCGACATATTCTAGAAGAAAATCGCTAGCGCTGTGCACATAGCATTCATCACACCGAATGTATCTGCGTACAGGGGATGACTGCGTGAATAATTAGGTTTTTGGTAAGTAACAGCTCGATGTTTAAATTCTTTTCCGTATGTTATAGAATACAGATCAAATTACACATTCTGGTGACTTTGGTTTGCGCTAATGATTGCATTTTCTTTCGTTAGCAGGTTGACAAGGCATATGTGGGAGCGGCGACATATTCTAGAAGAAAATCGCTAGTGCTGTGCACATAGCATTCTTCACACCGAATGTATCTGCGTACAGGGGATGACTGCGCGAATAATTAGTTTTTTGGTAAGTAACAGCTCGATGTTTAAATTCTTTTCCGTATGTTATAGAATACAGATCAAATTACACATTCTGGTGACTTTGGTTTGCGCTAATTATTTCATTTTCTTTCGTTTGCAGGTTGACAAGATATGTGTGGGAGCGGCGACATATTCTAGAAGAAAATCGCTAGTGCTGTGCACATAGCATTCTTCACACCGAATGTATCTGCGTACAGGGGATGACTGCGTGAATAATGAGGTTTTTGGTAAGTAACAGCCCGATGTGTAAATTCTTTTCCGTATGTTATAGAATACAGATCAAATTACACATTCGGGTGACTTTGGTTTGCGCTAATGATTGCATTTTCTTTCGTTTGCAGGTTGACAAGATATGTGTGGGAGCGGCGACATATTCTAGAAAAAAATCGCTAGTGCTGTGCACATAGCATTCTTCACACCGAATGTATCTGCGTACAGGGGATGACTGCGTGAATAATTAGTTTTTTGGTAAGTAACAGCTCGATGTTTAAATTCTTTTCCGTATGTTATAGAATACAGATCAAATTACACATTCTGGTGACTTTGGTTTGCGCTAATGATTGCATTTTCTTTCGTTAGCAGGTTGACAAGGCATATGTGGGAGCGGCGACATATTCTAGAAGAAAATCGCTAGTGCTGTGCACATAGCATTCTTCACACCGAATGTATCTGCGTACAGGGGATGACTGCGTGAATAATTAGTTTTTTGGTAAGTAACAGCTCGATGTTTAAATTCTTTTCCGTATGTTATAGAATACAGATCAAATTACACATTCTGGTGACTTTGGTTTGCGCTAATGATTGCATTTTCTTTCGTTAGCAGGTTGACAAGGCATATGTGGGAGCGGCGACATATTCCAGAAGAAAATCGCTAGTGCTGTGCACATAGCATTCTTCACACCGAATGTATCTGCGTACAGGGGATGACTGCGTGAATAATTAGGTTTTTGGTAAGTAACAGCTCGATGTTTAAATTCTTTTCCGCATGTTATAGAATACAGATCAAATTACACATTCTGGTGACTTTGGTTTGCGCTAATGATTGCATTTTCTTTCGTTTGCAGGTTGACAAGGCATATGTGGGAGCGGCGACATATTCTAGAAGAAAATCGCTAGTGCTGTGCACATAGCATTCTTCACACCGAATGTATCTGCGTACAGGGGATGACTGCGTGAATAATTAGGTTTTTGGTAAGTAACAGCTCGATGTTTAAATTCTTTTCCGTATGTTATAGAATACAGATCAAATTACACATTCTGGTGACTTTGGTTTGCGCTAATGATTGCATTTTCTTTCGTTAGCAGGTTGACAAGGCATATGTGGGAGCGGCGACATATTCTAGAAGAAAATCGCTAGTGCTGTGCACATAGCATTCTTCACACCGAATGTATCTGCGTACAGGGGATGACTGCGTGAATAATTAGTTTTTGGTAAGTAACAGCTCGATGTTTAAATTCTTTTCCGTATGTTATAGAATACAGGTCAAATTACACATTCTGGTGACTTTGGTTTGCGCTAATGATTTCATTTTCTTTCCTTTGCAGGTTGACAAGATATGTGTGGGAGCGGCGACATATTCTAGAAGAAAATCGCTAGTGCTGTGCACATAGCATTCTTCACACCGAATGTATCTGCGTACAGGGGATGACTGCGTGAATAATTAGGTTTTTGGTAAGTAACAGCTCGATGTTTAAATTCTTTTCCGTATGTTATAGAATACAGATCAAATTACACATTCTGGTGACTTTGGTTTGCGCTAATGATTGCATTTTCTTTCGTTTGCAGGTTGACAAGATATGTGTGGGAGCGGCGACATATTCTAGAAAAAAATCGCTAGTGCTGTGCACATAGCATTCTTCACACCGAATGTATCTGCGTACAGGGGATGACTGCGTGAATAATTAGTTTTTTGGTAAGTAACAGCTCGATGTTTAAATTCTTTTCCGTATGTTATACAATACAGATCAAATTACACATTCTGGTGACTTTGGTTTGCGCTAATGATTGCATTTTCCTTCGTTAGCAGGTTGACAAGGCATATGTGGGAGCGGCGACATATTCTAGAAGAAAATCGCTAGTGCTGTGCACATAGCATTCTTCACACCGAATGTATCTGCGTACAGGGGATGATTGCGTGAATAATTAGGTTTTTGGTAAGTAACAGCTCGATGTTTAAATTCTTTTCCGTATGTTATAGAATACAGATCAAATTACACATTCTGGTGACTTTGGTTTGCGCTAATGATTGCATTTTCTTTCGTTTGCAGGTTGACAAGATATGTGTGGGAGCGGCGACATATTCTAGAAAATAATCGCTAGTGCTGTGCACATAGCATTCTTCACACCGAATGTATCTGCGTACAGGGGATGACTGCGTGAATAATTAGTTTTTTGGTAAGTAACAGCTCGATGTTTAAATTCTTTTCCGTATGTTATAGAATACAGATCAAATTACACATTCTGGTGACTTTGGTTTGCGCTAATGATTGCATTTTCTTTCGTTAGCAGGTTGACAAGGCATATGTGGGAGCGGCGACATATTCTAGAAGAAAATCGCTAGTGCTGTGCACATAGCATTCTTCACACCGAATGTATCTGCGTACAGGGGATGACTGCGTGAATAATTAGGTTTTTGGTAAGTAACAGCTCGATGTTTAAATTCTTTTCCGTATGTTATAGAATACAGATCAAATTACACATTCTGGTGACTTTGGTTTGCGCTAATGATTGCATTTTCTTTCGTTAGCAGGTTGACAAGGCATATGTGGGAGCGGCGACATATTCCAGAAGAAAATCGCTAGTGCTGTGCACATAGCATTCTTCACACCGAATGTATCTGCGTACAGGGGATGACTGCGTGAATAATTAGGTTTTTGGTAAGTAACAGCTCGATGTTTAAATTCTTTTCCGTATGTTATAGAATACAGATCAAATTACACATTCTGGTGACTTTGGTTTGCGCTAATGATTGCATTTTCTTTCGTTTGCAGGTTGATAAGATATGTGTGGGAGCGGCGACATATTCTAGAAAAAAATCGCTAGTGCCGTGCACATAGCATTCTTCACACCGAATGTATCTGCGTACAGGGGATGACTGCGTGAATAATTAGGTTTTTGGTAAGTAACAGCTCGATGTTTAAATTCTTTTCCGTATGTTATAGAATACAGATCAAATTACACATTCTGGTGACTTTGGTTTGCGCTAATGATTGCATTTTCTTTCGTTTGCAGGTTGACAAGATATGTGTGGGAGCGGCGACATATTCTAGAAAAAAATCGCTAGTGCTGTGCACATAGCATTCTTCACACCGAATGTATCTGCGTACAGGGGATGACTGCGTGAATAATTAGTTTTTTGGTAAGTAACAGCTCGATGTTTAAATTCTTTTCCGTATGTTATAGAATACAGATCAAATTACACATTCTGGTGACTTTGGTTTGCGCTAATGATTGCATTTTCTTTCGTTAGCAGGTTGACAAGGCATATGTGGGAGCGGCGACATATTCTAGAAGAAAATCGCTAGTGCTGTGCACATAGCATTCTTCACACCGAATGTATCTGCGTACAGGGGATGACTGCGTGAATAATTAGGTTTTTGGTAAGTAACAGCTCGATGTTTAAATTCTTTTCCGTATGTTATAGAATACAGATCAAATTACACATTCTGGTGACTTTGGTTTGCGCTAATGATTGCATTTTCTTTCGTTTGCAGGTTGACAAGATATGTGTGGGAGCGGCGACATATTCTAGAAAAAAATCGCTAGTGCTGTGCACATAGCATTCTTCACACCGAATGTATCTGCGTACAGGGGATGACTGCGTGAATAATTAGTTTTTTGGTAAGTAACAGCTCGATGTTTAAATTCTTTTCCGTATGTTATAGAATACAGATCAAATTACACATTCTGTTGACTTTGGTTTGCGCTAATGATTGCATTTTCTTTCGTTAGCAGGTTGACAAGGCATATGTTGGAGCGGCGACATATTCTAGAAGAAAATCGCTAGTGCTGTGCACATAGCATTCTTCACACCGAATGTATCTGCGTACAGGGGATGACTGCGTGAATAATTAGGTTTTTGGTAAGTAACAGCTCGATGTTTAAATTCTTTTCCGTATGTTATAGAATACAGATCAAATTACACATTCTGGTGACTTTGGTTTGCGCTAATGATTGCATTTTCTTTCGTTAGCAGGTTGACAAGGCATATGTGGGAGCGGCGACATATTCCAGAAGAAAATCGCTAGTGCTGTGCACATAGCATTCTTCACACCGAATGTATCTGCGTACAGGGGATGACTGCGTGAATAATTAGGTTTTTGGTAAGTAACAGCTCGATGTTTAAATTCTTTTCCGTATGTTATAGAATACAGATCAAATTACACATTCTGGTGACTTTGGTTTGCGCTAATGATTGCATTTTCTTTCGTTTGCAGGTTGACAAGATATGTGTGGGAGCGGCGACATATTCTAGAAGAAAATCGCTAGTGCTGTGCACATAGCATTCTTCACACCGAATGTATCTGCGTACAGGGGATGACTGCGTGAATAATTAGTTTTTTGGTAAGTAACAGCTCGATGTTTAAATTCTTTTCCGTATGTTATAGAATACAGATCAAATTACACATTCTGGTGACTTTGGTTTGCGCTAATGATTGCATTTTCTTTCGTTTGCAGGTTGACAAGGTATGTGTGGGAGCGGCGACATATTCTAGAAAAAATCGCTAGTGCTGTGCACATAGCATTCTTCACACCGAATGTATCTGCGTACAGGGGATGACTGCGTGAATAATTAGTTTTTTGGTAAGTAACAGCTCGATGTTTAAATTCTTTTCCGCATGTTATAGAATACAGATCAAATTACACATTCTGGTGACTTTGGTTTGCGCTAATGATTGCATTTTCTTTCGTTAGCAGGTTGACAAGGCATATGTGGGAGCGGCGACATATTCTAGAAGAAAATCGCTAGTGCTGTGCACATAGCATTCTTCACACCGAATGTATCTGCGTACAGGAGATGACTGCGTGAATAATTAGGTTTTTGGTAAGTAACAGCTCGATGTTTAAATTCTTTTCCGTATGTTATAGAATACAGATCAAATTACACATTCTGGTGACTTTGGTTTGCGCTAATGATTGCATTTTCTTTCGTTAGCAGGTTGACAAGGCATATGTGGGAGCGGCGACACATTCTAGAAAAAAATCGCTAGCGCTGTGCACATAGCATTCTTCACACCGAATGTATCTGCGTACAGGGGATGACTGCGTGAATTATTAGGTTTTTGGTAAGTAACAGCTCGATGTTTAAATTCTTTTCCGTATGTTATAGAATACAGATCAAATTACACATTCTGATGACTTTGGTTTGCGCTAATGATTGCATTTTCTTTCGTTAGCAGGTTGACAAGGCATATGTGGGAGCGGCGACATATTCTAGAAGAAAATCGCTAGTGCTGTGCACATAGCATTCTTCACACCGAATGTATCTGCGTGCAGGGGATGACTGCGTGAATAATTAGGTTTTTGGTATGTAACAGCTCGATGTTTAAATTCTTTTCGTATGTTATAGAATACAGATCAAATTACACATTCTGGTGACTTTGGTTTGCGCTAATGATTGTATTTTCTTTCGTTAGCAGGTTGACAAGGCATATGTGGGAGCGGCGACATATTCTAGAAGAAAATCGCTAGTGCTGTGCACATAGCATTCTTCACACCGAATGTATCTGCGTACAGGGGATGACTGCGTGAATAAATAGGTTTTTGGTAAGTAACAGCTCGATGTTTAAATTCTTTTCCGTATGTTATAGAATACAGATCAAATTACACATTCTGGTGACTTTGGTTTGCGCTAATGATTGCATTTTCTTTCCTTAGCAGGTTGACAAGGCATATGTGGGAGCGGCGACATATTCTAGAAGAAAATCGCTAGTGCTGTGCACATAGCATTCTTCACACCGAATGTATCTGCGTACAGGGGATGACTGCGTGAATAATTAGGTTTTTGGTAAGTAACAGCTCGATGTTTAAATTCTTTTCCGTATGTTATAGAATACAGATCAAATTACACATTCTGGTGACTTTGGTTTGCGCTAATGATTGCATTTTCTTTCGTTTGCAGGTTGACAAGATATGTGTGGGAGCGGCGACATATTCTAGAAAAAAATCGCTAGTGCTGTGCACATAGCATTCTTCACACCGAATGTATCTGCGTACAGGGGATGACTGCGTGAATAATTAGTTTTTTGGTAAGTAACAGCTCGATGTTTAAATTCTTTTCCGTATGTTATAGAATACAGATCAAATTACACATTCTGGTGACTTTGGTTTGCGCTAATGATTGCATTTACTTTCGTTAGCAGGTTGACAAGGCATATGTGGGAGCGGCGACATATTCTAGAAGAAAATGGCTAGTGCTGTGCACATAGCATTCTTCACACCGAATGTATCTGCGTACAGGGGATGACTGCGTGAATAATTAGGTTTTTGGTAAGTAACAGCTCGATGTTTAAATTCTTTTCCGTATGTTATAGAATACAGATCAAATTACACATTCTGGTGACTTTGGTTTGCGCTAATGATTGCATTTTCTTTCGTTAGCAGGTTGACAAGGCATATGTGGGAGCGGCGACATATTCTAGAAGAAAATCGCTAGTGCTGTGCACATAGCATTCTTCAAACCGAATGTATCTGCGTACAGGGGATGACTGCGTGAATAATTAGGTTTTTGGTAAGTAACAGCTCGATGTTTAAATTCTTTTCCGTATGTTATAGAATACAGATCAAATTACACATTCTGGTGACTTTGGTTTGCGCTAATGATTGCATTTTCTTTCGTTAGCAGGTTGACAAGGCATATGTGGGAGCGGCGACACATTCTAGAAAAAAGTCGCTAGCGCTGTGCACATAGCATTCTTCACACCGAATGTATCTGCGTACAGGGGATGACTGCGTGAATAATTAGGTTTTTGGTAAGTAACAGCTCGATGTTTAAATTCTTTTCCGTATGTTATAGAATACAGATCAAATTGCACATTCTGGTGACTTTGGTTTGCGCTAATGATTGCATTTTCTTTCGTTAGCAGGTTGACAAGGCATATGTGGGAGCGGCGACATATTCTAGAAGAAAATCGCTAGTGCTGTGCACATAGCATTCTTCACACCGAATGTATCTGCGTGCAGGGGATGACTGCGTGAATAATTAGGTTTTTGGTATGTAACAGCTCGATGTTTAAATTCTTTTCCGTATGTTATAGAATACAGATCAAATTACACATTCTGGTGACTTTGGTTTGCGCTAATGATTGTATTTTCTTTCGTTAGCAGGTTGACAAGGCATATGTGGGAGCGGCGACATATTCTAGAAGAAAATCGCTAGTGCTGTGCACATAGCATTCTTCACACCGAATGTATCTGCGTACAGGGGATGACTGCGTGAATAATTAGGTTTTTGGTAAGTAACAGCTCGATGTTTAAATTCTTTTCCGTATGTTATAGAATACAGATCAAATTACACATTCTGGTGACTTTGGTTTGCGCTAATGATTGCATTTTCTTTCCTTAGCAGGTTGACAAGGCATATGTGGGAGCGGCGACATATTCTAGAAGAAAATCGCTAGTGCTGTGCACATAGCATTCTTCACACCGAATGTATCTGCGTACAGGGGATGACTGCGTGAATAATTAGGTTTTTGGTAAGTAACAGCTCGATGTTTAAATTCTTTTCCGTATGTTATAGAATGCAGATCAAATTACACATTCTGGTGGCTTTGGTTTGCGCTAATGATTGCATTTTCTTTCGTTAGAAGGTTGACAAGGCATACGTGGGAGCGGCGACATATTCTAGAAGAAAATCGCTAGAGCTGTGCACATAGCATTCTTCACACCAAATGTATCTGCGTACAGGGGATGACTGCGTGAATAATTAGGTTTTTGGTAAGTAACAGCTCGATGTTTAAATTCTTTTCCGTATGTTGTAGAATACAGATCAAATTACACATTCTGGTGACTTTGGTTTGCGCTAATGATTGCATTTTCTTTCGTTAGCAGGTTGACAAGTCATATGTGGGAGCGGCGACATATTCTAGAAGAAAATCGCTAGTGCTGTGCACGTAGCATTCTTCACACCGAATGTATCTGCGTACAGGGGATGACTGCGTGAATAATTAGGTTTTTTGTAAGTAACAGCTCGATGTTTAAATTCTTTTCATTATGTTATAGAATACAGATCAAATTACACATTCTGGTGACTTTGGTTTGCGCTAATGATTGCATTTTCTTTCGTTTGCAGGTTGACAAGATATGTGTGGGAGCGGCGACATATTCTAGAAAAAAATCGCTAGTGCTGTGCACATAGCATTCTTCACACCGAATGTATCTGCGTACAGGGGATGACTGCGTGAATAATTAGGTTTTTTGTAAGTAACAGCTCGATGTTTAAATTCTTTTCATTATGTTATAGAGTACAGATCAAATTACACATTCTGGTGACTTTGGTTTGCGCTAATGATTGCATTTTCTTTCGTTTGCGGGTTGACAAGATATGGGTGGGAGCGGCAACATATTCTACAAAAAAATCGCTAGTGCTGTGCACATAGCATTCTTCACACCGAATGTATCTGCGTACAGGGGATGACTGCGTGAATAATTAGGTTTTTGGTAAGTAACAGCTCGATGTTTAAATTCTTTTCCGTATGTTATAGAATACAGATCAAATCACACATTCTGGTGACTTTGGTTTGCGCTAATGATTGCATTTTCTTTCGTTAGCAGGTTGACAAGGCATATGTGGGAGCGGCGACATATTCTAGAAGAAAATCGCTAGTACTGTGCACATAGCATTCTTCACACCGAATGTATCTGCGTACAGGGGATGACTGCGTGAATAATTAGGTTTTTGGTAAGTAACAGCTCGATGTTTAAATTCTTTTCCGTATGTTATAGAATACAGATCAAATTACACATTCTGGTGACTTTGGTTTGAGCTAATGATTGCATTTTCTTTCGTTTGCAGGTTGACAAGATATGTGTGGGAGCGGCGACATATTCTAGAAAAAAATCGCTAGTGCTGTGCACATAGCATTCTTCACACCGAATGTATCTGCGTACAGGGGATGACTGCGTGAATAATTAGTTTTTTGGTAAGTAACAGCTCGATGTTTAAATTCTTTTCCGTATGTTATAGAATACAGATCAAATTACACATTCTGGTGACTTTGGTTCGCGCTAATGATTGCATTTTCTTTCGTTAGCAGGTTGACAAGGCATAAGTGGGAGCGGCGACATATTCTAGAAGAAAATCGCTAGTGCTGTGCACATAGCATTCTTCACACCGAATGTATCTGCGTACAGGGGATGACTGCGTGAATAATTAGTTTTTTGGTAAGTAACAGCTCGATGTTTAAATTCTTTTCCGTATGTTATAGAATACAGATCAAATTACACATTCTGGTGACTTTGGTTTGCGCTAATGGTTGCATTTTCTTTCGTTAGCAGGTTGACAAGGCATATGTGGGAGCGGCGACATATTCTAGAAGAAAATCGCTAGTGCTGTGCACATAGCATTCTTCACACCGAATGTATCTGCGTACAGGGGATGACTGCGTGAATAATTAGTTTTTTGGTAAGTAACAGCTCGATGTTTAAATTCTTTTCCGTATGTTATAGAATACAGATCAAATTACACATTCTGGTGACTTTGGTTTGCGCTAATGATTGCATTTTCTTTCGTTTGCAGGTTGACAAGATATGTGTGGGAGCGGCGACATATTCTATAAAAAAATCATTAGAGCTGTGCACATAGCATTCTTCACACCGAATGTATCTGCGTACAGGGGATGACTGCGTGAATAATTAGTTTTTTGGTAAGTAACAGCACGATGTTTAAATTCTTTTCCGCATGTTATAGAATACAGATCAAATTACACATTCTGGTGACTTTGGTTTGCGCTAATGATTGCTTTTTCTTTCGTTTGCAGGTTGACAAGATATGTGTGGGAGCGGCGACATATTCTAGAAAAAAATCGCTAGTGCTGTGCACATAGCGTTCTTCACACCGAATGTATCTGCGTACAGGGGATGACTGCGTGAATAATTAGGTTTTTGGTAAGTAACAGCTCGATGTTTAAATTCTTTTCCGTATGTTATAGAATACAGATCAAATTACACATTCTGGTGACTTTGGTTTGCGCTAATGATTGCATTTTCTTTCGTTTGCAGGTTGACAAGATATGTGTGGGAGCGGCGACATATTCTAGAAGAAAATCGCTAGTGCTGTGCACATAGCATTCTTCACACCGAATGTATCTGCGTACAGGGGATGACTGCGTGAATAATTAGTTTTTTGGTAAGTAACAGCTCGATGTTTAAATTCTTTTCCGTATGTTATAGAATACAGATCAAATTACACATTCTGGTGACTTTGGTTTGCGCTAATGATTGCATTTTCTTTCGTTAGCAGGTTGACAACGCATATGTGGGAGCGGCGACATATTCTAGAAGAAAATCGCTAGTGTTGTGCACATAGTATTCTTCACACCGAATGTATCTGCGTGCAGGGGATGACTGCGCGAATAATTAGGTTTTTGGTAAGTAACAGCTCGATGTTTAAATTCTTTTCCGTATGTTATAGAATACAGATCAAATTACACATTCTGGTGACTTTGGTTTGCGCTAATGATTGCATTTTCTTTCGTTAGCAGGTTGACAAGGCACATGTGGGAGCGGCGACATATTCTAGAAGAAAATCGCTAGTGCTGTGCACATAGCATTCTTCACACCGAATGTATCTGCGTACAGGGGATGACTGCGTGAATAATTAGGTTTTTGGTAAGTAACAGCTCGATGTTTAAATTCTTTTCCGTATGTTATAGAATACAGATCAAATTACACATTCTGGTGACTTTGGTTTGCGCTAATGATTGCATTTTCTTTCGTTAGCAGGTTGACAAGGCATATGTGGGAGCGGCGACATATTCTAGAAGAAAATCGCTAGTGCTGTGCACATAGCATTCTTCACACCGAATGTTCTGCGTACAGGGGATGACTGCGTGAATAATTAGTTTTTTGGTAAGTAACAGCTCGATGTTTAAATTCTTTTCCGTATGTTATAGAATACAGATCAAATTACACATTCTGGTGACTTTGGTTTGCGCTAATGATTGCATTTTCTTTCGTTAGCAGGTTGACAAGGCATATGTGGGAGCGGCGACATATTCTAGAAGAAAATCGCTAGTGCTGTGCACATAGCATTCTTCACACCGAATGTATCTGCGTACAGGGGATGACTGCGTGAATAATTAGGTTTTTGGTAAGTAACAGCTCGATGTTTAAATTCTTTTCCGTATGTTATAGAATACAGATCAAATTACACATTCTGGTGACTTTGGTTTGCGCTAATGATTGCATTTTCTTTCGTTTGCAGGTTGAATGGGATGTGTGGGAGGGGCGACATATTCTAGAAAAAAATCGGTAGTGCTGTGCACATAGCATTCTTCACACCGAATGTATCTGCGTACAGGGGATGACTGCGTGAATAATTAGTTTTTTGGTAAGTAACAGCTCGATGTTTAAATTCTTTTCCGTATGTTATAGAATACAGAGCAAATTACACATTCTGGTGACTTTGGTTTGCGCTAATGATTGCATTTACTTTCGTTTGCAGGTTGACAAGATATGTGTGGGAGCGGCGACATATTCTAGAAAAAAATCGCTAGTGCTGTGAACATAGCATTCTTCACACCGAATGTATCTGCGTACAGGGGATGACTGCGTGAATAATTAGTTTTTTGGTAAGTAACAGCTCGATGTTTAAATTGTTTCCCGTATGTTATAGAATACAGATCAAATTACACATTCTGGTGACTTTGGTTTGCGCTATTGATTGCATTTACTTTCGTTAGCAGGTTGAGAAGGCATATGTGGGAGCGGCGACATATTCTAGAAGAAAATGGCTAGTGCTGTGTACATAGCATTCTTCACACCGAATGTATCTGCGTACAGGGGATGACTGCGTGGATAATTAGGTTTTTGGTAAGTAACAGCTCGATGTTCAAATTCTTTCCCGTATGTTATAGAATACAGATCCAATTACACATTCTGGTGACTTTGGTTTGCGCTAATGATTGCATTTTCTTTCGTTAGCAGGTTGACAAGGCATATGTGGGAGCGGCGACATATTCTAGAAGAAAATCGCTAGTGCTGTGCACATAGCATTCTTCACACCGAATGTATCTGCGTACAGGGGATGACTGCGTGAATAATTAGTTTTTTGGTAAGTAACAGCTCGATGTTTAAATTCTTTTCCGTATGTTATAGAATACAGATCAAATTACACATTCTGGTGACTTTGGTTTGCGCTAATGATTGCATTTTCTTTCGTTTGCAGGTTGACAAGATATGTGTGGGAGCGGCGACATATTCTAGAAGAAAATCGCTAGTGCTGTGCACATAGCATTCTTCACACCGAATGTATCTGCGTACAGGGGATGACTGCGTGAATGATTAGGTTTTTGGTAAGTAACAGCTCGATGTTTAAATTCTTTTCCGTATGTTATAGAATACAGATCAAATTACACATTCTGGTGACTTTGGTTTGCGCTAATGATTGCATTTTCTTTCGTTAGCAGGTTGACAAGGCATATGTGGGAGCGGCGACATATTCTAGAAGAAAATCGCTAGTGCTGTGCACATAGCATTCTTCACACCGAATGTATCTGCGTACAGGGGATGACTGCGTGAATAATTAGGTTTTTGGTAAGTAACAGCTCGATGTTTAAATTCTTTTCCGTATGTTATAGAATACAGATCAAATTACACATTCTGGTGACTTTGGTTTGCGCTAATGATTGCATTTTCTTTCGTTAGCAGGTTGACAAGGCATACGTGGGAGCGGCGACATATTCTAGAAGAAAATCGCTAGTGCTGTGCACATAGCATTCTTCATACCGAATGTATCTGCGTAGAGGGGATGACTGCGTGAATAATTAGGTTTTTGGTAAGTAACAGCTCGATGTTTAAATTCTTTTCCGTATGTTATAGAATACAGATCAAATTACACATTCTGGTGACTTTGGTTTGCGCTAATGATTGCATTTTCTTTCGTTTGCAGGTTGACAAGGCATATGTGGGAGCGGCGACATATTCTAGAAGTAAATCGCTTGTGCTGTGCACGTAGCATTCTTCACACCGAATGTATCTGCGTACAGGGGATGACTGCGTGAATAATTAGGTTTTTTGTAAGTAACAGCTCGATGTTTAAATTCTTTTCCGTATGTTATAGAATACAGATCAAATTACACAATCTGGTGACTTTGGTTTGCGCTAATGATTGCATTTTCTTTCGTTTGCAGGTTGACAAGATATGTGTGGGAGCGGCGACATATTCTAGAAAAAAATCGCTAGTGCTGTGCACATAGCATTCTTCACACCGAATGTATCTGCGTACAGGGGATGACAGCGTGAATAATTAGTTTTTTGGTAAGTAACAGCTCGATGTTTAAATTCTTTTCCGTATGTTATAGAATACAGATCAAATTACACATTCTGGTGACTTTGGTTTGCGCTAATGATTGCATTTTCTATCGTTTGCAGGTTGACAAGATATGTGTGGGAGCGGCGACATATTCTAGAAAAAAATCGCTAGTGCTGTGCACATAGCATTCTTCACACCGAATGTATCTGCGTACAGGGGATGACTGCGTGAATAATTAGTTTTTTGGTAAGTAACAGCTCGATGTTTAAAATCTTTTCCGTATGTTATAGAATACAGATCAAATTACACATTCTGGTGACTTTGGTTTGCGCTAATGATTGCATTTTCTTTCGTTAGCAGGTTGACAAGGCATATGTGGGAGCGGCGACATATTCTAGAAGAAAATCGCTAGTGCTGTGCACATAGCATTCTTCACACCGAATGTATCTGCGTACAGGGGATGACAGCGTGAATAATTTGGTTTTTGGTAAGTAACAGCTCGATGTTTAAATTCTTTTCCGTATGTTATAGAATACAGATCAAATTACACATTCTGGTGACTTTGGTTTGCGCTAATGATTGCATTTTCTTTCGTTTGCAGGTTGACAAGATATGTGTGGGAGCGGCGACATATTCTAGAAAAAAATCGCTAGTGCTGTGCACATAGCATTCTTCACACCGAATGTATCTGCGTACAGGGGATGACTGCGTGAATAATTAGTTTTTTGGTAAGTAACAGCTCGATGTTCAAATTCTTTTCCGTATGTTATAGAATACAGATCAAATTACACATTCTGGTGACTTTGGTTTGCGCTAATGATTGCATTTTCTTTCGTTAGCAGGTTGACAAGGCATATGTGGGAGCGGCGACATATTCGAGAAGAAAATCGCTAGTGCTCTACACATAGCATTCTTCACACCGAATGTATCTGCGTACAGGGGATGACTGCGTGAATAATTAGGTTTTTGATAAGAAACAGCTCGATGTTTAAATTCTTTTCCGTATGTTATAGAATACAGATCAAATTACACATTCTGGTGACTTTGGTTTGCGCTAATGATTGCATTTTCTTTCGTTTGCAGGTTGACAAAATATGTGTGGGAGCGGCGACATATTCTAGAAGAAAATGGCTAGTGCTGTGCACATAGCATTCTTCACACCGAATGTATCTGCGTACAGGGGATGACTGCGTGAATAATTAGGTTTTTGGTAGGTAACAGCTCGATGTTCAAATTCTTTCCCGTATGTTATAGAATACAGATCCAATTACACATTCTGGTGACTTTGGTTTGCGCTAATGATTGCATTTTCTTTCGTTTGCAGGTTGACAAGATATGTGTGGGAGCGGCGACATATTCTAGAAGAAAATCGCTAGTGCTGTGCACATAGCATTCTTCACACCGAATGTATCTGCGTACAGGGGATGACTGCGTGAATAATTAGTTTTTTGGTAAGTAACAGCTCGATGTTTAAATTCTTTTCCGTATGTTATAGAATACAGATCAAATTACACATTCTGGTGACTTTGGTTTGCGCTAATGATTGCATTTTCTTTCGTTAGCAGGTTGACAAGGCATATGTGGGAGCGGCGACATATTCTAGAAGAAAATCGCTAGTGCTGTGCACATAGTATTCTTCACACCGAATGTATCTGCGTACAGGGGATGACTGCGTGAATAATTAGGTTTTTGGTAAGTAAGAGCTCGATGTTTAAATTCTTTTCCGTATGTTATAGAATACAGATCAAATTACACATTCTGGTGACTTTGGTTTGCGCTAATGATTGCATTTTCTTTCGTTAGCAGGTTGACAAGGCATATGTGGGAGCGGCGACATATTCTAGAAGAAAATCGCTAGTGCTGTGCACATAGCATTCTTCACACCGAATGTATCTGCGTACAGGGGATGACTGCGTGAATAATTAGTTTTTTGGTAAGTAACAGCTCGATGTTTAAATTCTTTTCCGTATGTTATAGAATACAGATCAAATTACACATTCTGGTGACTTTGGTTTGCGCTAATGATTGCATTTTCTTTCGTTAGCAGGTTGACAAGGCATATGTGGGAGCGGCGACGTATTCTAGAAGAAAATCGCTAGTGCTGTGCACATAGCATTCTTCACACCGAATGTATCTGCGTACAGGGGATGACTGCGTGAATAATTACGTTTTTGGTAAGTAACAGCTCGATGTTTAAATTCTTTTCCGTATGTTATAGAATACAGATCAAATTACACATTCTGGTGACTTTGGTTTGCGCTAATGATTGCATTTTCTTTCGTTTGCAGGTTGACAAGATATGTGTGGGAGCGGCGACATATTCTAGAAGAAAATCGCTAGTGCTGTGCACATAGCATTCTTCACACCGAATGTATCTGCGTACAGGGGATGACTGCGTGAATAATTAGTTTTTTGGTAAGTAACAGCTCGATGTTTAAATTCTTTTCCGTATGTTATAGAATACAGATCAAATTACACATTCTGGTGACTTTGGTTTGCGCTAATGATTGCATTTTCTTTCGTTAGCAGGTTGACAAGGCATATGTGGGAGCGGCGACATATTCTAGAAGAAAATCGCTAGTGCTGTGCACATAGCATTCTTCACACCGAATGTATCTGCGTACAGGGGATGACTGCGTGAATAATTAGTTTTTTGGTAAGTAACAGCTCCATGTTTAAATTCTTTTCCGTATGTTATAGAATACAGATCAAATTACACATTCTGGTGACTTTGGTTTGCGCTAATGATTGCATTTTCTTTCGTTAGCAGGTTGACAAGGCATATGTGGGAGCGGCGACATATTCTGGAAAAAAATCGCTAGTGCTGTGCACATAGCATTCTTCACACCGAATGTATCTGCGTACAGGGGATGACTGCGTGAATAATTAGTTTTTTGGTAAGTAACAGCTCGATGTTTAAATTCTTTTCCGTATGTTATAGAATACAGATCAAATTACACATTCTGGTGACTTTGGTTTGAGCTAATGATTGCATTTTCTTTCGTTTGCAGGTTGACAAGATATGTGTGGGAGCGGCGACATATTCTAGAAGAAAATCGCTAGTGCTGTGCACATAGCATTCTTCACACCGAATGTATCTGCGTACAGGGGATGACTGCGTGAATAATTAGTTTTTTGGTAAGTAACAGCTCGATGTTTAAATTCATTTCCGTATGTTATAGAATACAGATCAAATTACACATTCTGGTGACTTTGGTTTGCGCTAATGATTGCATTTTCTTTCGTTAGCAGGTTGACAACGCATATGTGGGAGCGGCGACATATTCTAGAAGAAAATCGCTAGTGTTGTGCACATAGTATTCTTCACACCGAATGTATCTGCGTGCAGGGGATGACTGCGCGAATAATTAGGTTTTTGGTAAGTAACAGCTCGATGTTTAAATTCTTTTCCGTATGTTATAGAATACAGATCAAATTACACATTCTGGTGACTTTGGTTTGCGCTAATGATTGCATTTTCTTTCGTTAGCAGGTTGACAAGGCATATGTGATAGCGGCGACATATTCTAGAAGAAAATCGCTAGTGCTGTGCACATAGCATTCTTCACACCGAATGTATCTGCGTACAGGGGATGACTGCGTGAATAATTAGGTTTTTGGTAAGTAACAGCTCGATGTTTAAATTCTTTTCCGTATGTTATAGAATACAGATCAAATTACACATTCTGGTGACTTTGGTTTGCGCTAATGATTGCATTTTCTTTCGTTAGCAGGTTGACAAGGCATATGTGGGAGCGGCGACATATTCTAGAAGAAAATCGCTAGTGCTGTGCACATAGCATTCTTCACACCGAATGTTCTGCGTACAGGGGATGACTGCGTGAATAATTAGTTTTTTGGTAAGTAACAGCTCGATGTTTAAATTCTTTTCCGTATGTTATAGAATACAGATCAAATTACACATTCTGGTGACTTTGGTTTGCGCTAATGATTGCATTTTCTTTCGTTAGCAGGTTGACAAGGCATATGTGGGAGCGGCGACATATTCTAGAAGAAAATCGCTAGTGCTGTGCACATAGCATTCTTCACACCGAATGTATCTGCGTACAGGGGATGACTGCGTGAATAATTAGGTTTTTGGTAAGTAACAGCTCGATGTTTAAATTCTTTTCCGTATGTTATAGAATACAGATCAAATTACACATTCTGGTGACTTTGGTTTGCGCTAATGATTGCATTTTCTTTCGTTTGCAGGTTGACAAGATATGTGTGGGAGCGGCGACATATTCTAGAAAAAAATCGGTAGTGCTGTGCACATAGCATTCTTCACACCGAATGTATCTGCGTACAGGGGATGACTGCGTGAATAATTAGTTTTTTGGTAAGTAACAGCTCGATGTTTAAATTCTTTTCCGTATGTTATAGAATACAGAGCAAATTACACATTCTGGTGACTTTGGTTTGCGCTAATGATTGCATTTTCTTTCGTTAGCAGGTTGACAAGGCATATGTGGGAGCGGCGACATATTCCAGAAGAAAATCGCTAGTGCTGTGCACATAGCATTCTTCACACCGAATGTATCTGCGTAGAGGGGATGACTGCGTGAATAATTAGGTTTTTGGTAAGTAACAGCTCGATGTTTAAATTCTTTTCCGTATGTTATAGAATACAGATCAAATTACACATTCTGGTGACTTTGGTTTGCGCTAATGATTGCATTTTCTTTCGTTTGCAAGTTGACAAGATATGTGTGGGAGCGGCGACATATTCTAGAAGAGAATCGCTAGTGCTGTGCACATAGCATTCTTCACACCGAATGTATCTGCGTACAGGGAATGACTGCATGAATAATTAGTTTTTTGGTAAGTAACAGCTCGATGTTTAAATTCTTTTCCGTATGTTATAGAATACAGATGAAATTACACATTCTGGTGACTTTGGTTTGCGCTAATGATTGCATTTACTTTCGTTTGCAGGTTGACAAGATATGTGTGGGAGCGGCGACATATTCTAGAAAAAAATCGCTAGTGCTGTGAACATAGCATTCTTCACACCGAATGTATCTGCGTACAGGGGATGACTGCGTGAATAATTAGTTTTTTGGTAAGTAACAGCTCGATGTTTAAATTGTTTTCCGTATGTTATAGAATACAGATCAAATTACACATTCTGGTGACTTTGGTTTGCGCTAATGATTGCATTTACTTTCGTTAGCAGGTTGAGAAGGCATATGTGGGAGCGGCGACATATTCTAGAAGAAAATGGCTAGTGCTGTGCACATAGCATTCTTCACACCGAATGTATCTGCGTACAGGGGATGACTGCGTGAATAATTAGGTTTTTGGTAAGTAACAGCTCGATGTTCAAATTCTTTCCCGTATGTTATAGAATACAGATCCAATTACACATTCTGGTGACTTTGGTTTGCGCTAATGATTGCATTTTCTTTCGTTAGCAGGTTGACAAGGCATATGTGGGAGCGGCGACATATTCTAGAAGAAAATCGCTAGTGCTGTGCACATAGCATTCTTCACACCGAATGTATCTGCGTACAGGGGATGACTGCGTGAATAATTAGTTTTTTGGTAAGTAACAGCTCGATGTTTAAATTCTTTTCCGTATGTTATAGAATACAGATCAAATTACACATTCTGGTGACTTTGGTTTGCGCTAATGATTGCATTTTCTTTCGTTTGCAGGTTGACAAGATATGTGTGGGAGCGGCGACATATTCTAGAAGAAAATCGCTAGTGCTGTGCACATAGCATTCTTCACACCGAATGTATCTGCGTACAGGGGATGACTGCGTGAATGATTAGGTTTTTGGTAAGTAACAGCTCGATGTTTAAATTCTTTTCCGTATGTTATAGAATACAGATCAAATTACACATTCTGGTGACTTTGGTTTGCGCTAATGATTGCATTTTCTTTCGTTAGCAGGTTGACAAGGCATATGTGGGAGCGGCGACATATTCTAGAAGAAAATCGCTAGTGCTGTGCACATAGCATTCTTCACACCGAATGTATCTGCGTACAGGGGATGACTGCGTGAATAATTAGGTTTTTGGTAAGTAACAGCTCGATGTTTAAATTCTTTTCCGTATGTTATAGAATACAGATCAAATTACACATTCTGGTGACTTTGGTTTGCGCTAATGATTGCATTTTCTTTCGTTAGCAGGTTGACAAGGCATACGTGGGAGCGGCGACATATTCTAGAAGAATATCGCTAGTGCTGTGCACATAGCATTCTTCATACCGAATGTATCTGCGTAGAGGGGATGACTGCGTGAATAATTAGGTTTTTGGTAAGTAACAGCTCGATGTTTAAATTCTTTTCCGTATGTTATAGAATACAGATCAAATTACACATTCTGGTGACTTTGGTTTGCGCTAATGATTGCATTTTCTATCGTTTGCAGGTTGACAAGATATGTGTGGGAGCGGCGACATATTCTAGAAAAAAATCGCTAGTGCTGTGCACATAGCATTCTTCACACCGAATGTATCTGCGTACAGGGGATGACTGCGTGAATAATTAGTTTTTTGGTAAGTAACAGCTCGATGTTTAAAATCTTTTCCGTATGTTATAGAATACAGATCAAATTACACATTCTGGTGACTTTGGTTTGCGCTAATGATTGCATTTTCTTTCGTTAGCAGGTTGACAAGGCATATGTGGGAGCGGCGACATATTCTAGAAGAAAATCGCTAGTGCTGTGCACATAGCATTCTTCACACCGAATGTATCTGCGTACAGGGGATGACTGCGTGAATAATTTGGTTTTTGGTAAGTAACAGCTCGATGTTTAAATTCTTTTCCGTATGTTATAGAATACAGATCAAATTACACATTCTGGTGACTTTGGTTTGCGCTAATGATTGCATTTTCTTTCGTTTGCAGGTTGACAAGATATGTGTGGGAGCGGCGACATATTCTAGAAAAAAATCGGTAGTGCTGTGCACATAGCATTCTTCACACCGAATGTATCTGCGTACAGGGGATGACTGCGTGAATAATTAGTTTTTTGGTAAGTAACAGCTCGATGTTTAAATTCTTTTCCGTATGTTATAGAATACAGAGCAAATTACACATTCTGGTGACTTTGGTTTGCGCTAATGATTGCATTTTCTTTCGTTAGCAGGTTGACAAGGCATATGTGGGAGCGGCGACATATTCCAGAAGAAAATCGCTAGTGCTGTGCACATAGCATTCTTCACACCGAATGTATCTGCGTAGAGGGGATGACTGCGTGAATAATTAGGTTTTTGGTAAGTAACAGCTCGATGTTTAAATTCTTTTCCGTATGTTATAGAATACAGATCAAATTACACATTCTGGTGACTTTGGTTTGCGCTAATGATTGCATTTTCTTTCGTTTGCAAGTTGACAAGATATGTGTGGGAGCGGCGACATATTCTAGAAGAGAATCGCTAGTGCTGTGCACATAGCATTCTTCACACCGAATGTATCTGCGTACAGGGAATGACTGCATGAATAATTAGTTTTTTGGTAAGTAACAGCTCGATGTTTAAATTCTTTTCCGTATGTTATAGAATACAGATGAAATTACACATTCTGGTGACTTTGGTTTGCGCTAATGATTGCATTTACTTTCGTTTGCAGGTTGACAAGATATGTGTGGGAGCGGCGACATATTCTAGAAAAAAATCGCTAGTGCTGTGAACATAGCATTCTTCACACCGAATGTATCTGCGTACAGGGGATGACTGCGTGAATAATTAGTTTTTTGGTAAGTAACAGCTCGATGTTTAAATTGTTTTCCGTATGTTATAGAATACAGATCAAATTACACATTCTGGTGACTTTGGTTTGCGCTAATGATTGCATTTACTTTCGTTAGCAGGTTGAGAAGGCATATGTGGGAGCGGCGACATATTCTAGAAGAAAATGGCTAGTGCTGTGCACATAGCATTCTTCACACCGAATGTATCTGCGTACAGGGGATGACTGCGTGAATAATTAGGTTTTTGGTAAGTAACAGCTCGATGTTCAAATTCTTTCCCGTATGTTATAGAATACAGATCCAATTACACATTCTGGTGACTTTGGTTTGCGCTAATGATTGCATTTTCTTTCGTTAGCAGGTTGACAAGGCATATGTGGGAGCGGCGACATATTCTAGAAGAAAATCGCTAGTGCTGTGCACATAGCATTCTTCACACCGAATGTATCTGCGTACAGGGGATGACTGCGTGAATAATTAGTTTTTTGGTAAGTAACAGCTCGATGTTTAAATTCTTTTCCGTATGTTATAGAATACAGATCAAATTACACATTCTGGTGACTTTGGTTTGCGCTAATGATTGCATTTTCTTTCGTTTGCAGGTTGACAAGATATGTGTGGGAGCGGCGACATATTCTAGAAGAAAATCGCTAGTGCTGTGCACATAGCATTCTTCACACCGAATGTATCTGCGTACAGGGGATGACTGCGTGAATGATTAGGTTTTTGGTAAGTAACAGCTCGATGTTTAAATTCTTTTCCGTATGTTATAGAATACAGATCAAATTACACATTCTGGTGACTTTGGTTTGCGCTAATGATTGCATTTTCTTTCGTTAGCAGGTTGACAAGGCATATGTGGGAGCGGCGACATATTCTAGAAGAAAATCGCTAGTGCTGTGCACATAGCATTCTTCACACCGAATGTATCTGCGTACAGGGGATGACTGCGTGAATAATTAGGTTTTTGGTAAGTAACAGCTCGATGTTTAAATTCTTTTCCGTATGTTATAGAATACAGATCAAATTACACATTCTGGTGACTTTGGTTTGCGCTAATGATTGCATTTTCTTTCGTTAGCAGGTTGACAAGGCATACGTGGGAGCGGCGACATATTCTAGAAGAATATCGCTAGTGCTGTGCACATAGCATTCTTCATACCGAATGTATCTGCGTAGAGGGGATGACTGCGTGAATAATTAGGTTTTTGGTAAGTAACAGCTCGATGTTTAAATTCTTTTCCGTATGTTATAGAATACAGATCAAATTACACATTCTGGTGACTTTGGTTTGCGCTAATGATTGCATTTTCTATCGTTTGCAGGTTGACAAGATATGTGTGGGAGCGGCGACATATTCTAGAAAAAAATCGCTAGTGCTGTGCACATAGCATTCTTCACACCGAATGTATCTGCGTACAGGGGATGACTGCGTGAATAATTAGTTTTTTGGTAAGTAACAGCTCGATGTTTAAAATCTTTTCCGTATGTTATAGAATACAGATCAAATTACACATTCTGGTGACTTTGGTTTGCGCTAATGATTGCATTTTCTTTCGTTAGCAGGTTGACAAGGCATATGTGGGAGCGGCGACATATTCTAGAAGAAAATCGCTAGTGCTGTGCACATAGCATTCTTCACACCGAATGTATCTGCGTACAGGGGATGACTGCGTGAATAATTTGGTTTTTGGTAAGTAACAGCTCGATGTTTAAATTCTTTTCCGTATGTTATAGAATACAGATCAAATTACACATTCTGGTGACTTTGGTTTGCGCTAATGATTGCATTTTCTTTCGTTTGCAGGTTGACAAGATATGTGTGGGAGCGGCGACATATTCTAGAAAAAAATCTCTAGTGCTGTGCACATAGTATTCTTCACACCGAATGTATCTGCGTACAGGGGATGACTGCGTGAATAATTAGTTTTTTGGTAAGTAACAGCTCGATGTTCAAATTCTTTTCCGTATGTTATAGAATACAGATCAAATTACACATTCTGGTGACTTTGGTTTGAGCTAATGATTGCATTTTCTTTCGTTAGCAGGTTGACAAGGCATATGTGGGAGCGGCGACATATTCCAGAAGAAAATCGCTAGTGCTCTACACATAGCATTCTTCACACCGAATGTATCTGCGTACAGGGGATGACTGCGTGAATAATTAGGTTTTTGGTAAGAAACAGCTCGATGTTTAAATTCTTTTCCGTATGTTATAGAATACAGATCAAATTACACATTCTGGTGACTTTGGTTTGCGCTAATGATTGCATTTTCTTTCGTTTGCAGGTTGACAAGATATGTGTGGGAGCGGCGACATATTCTAGAAGAAAATCGCTAGTGCTGTGCACATAGCATTCTTCACACCGAATGTATCTGCGTACAGGGGATGACTGCGTGAATAATTAGTTTTTTGGTAAGTAACAGCTCGATGTTTAAATTCTTTTCCGTATGTTATAGAATACAGATCAAATTACACATTCTGGTGACTCTGGTTTGCGCTAATGATTGCATTTTCTTTCGTTAGCAGGTTGACAAGGCATATGTGGGAGCGGCGACATATTCTAGAAGAAAATCGCTAGTGCTGTGCACATAGTATTCTTCACACCGAATGTATCTGCGTACAGGGGATGACTGCGTGAATAATTAGGTTTTTGGTAAGTAAGAGCTCGATGTTTAAATTCTTTTCCGTATGTTATAGAATACAGATCAAATTACACATTCTGGTGACTTTGGTTTGCGCTAATGATTGCATTTTTTTTGTTAGCAGGTTGACAAGGCATATGTGGGAGCGGCGACATATTCTAGAAGAAAATCGCTAGTGCTGTGCACATAGCATTCTTCACACCGAATGTATCTGCGTACAGGGGATGACTGCGTGAATAATTAGTTTTTTGGTAAGTAACAGCTCGATGTTTAAATTCTTTTCCGTATGTTATAGAATACAGATCAAATTACACATTCTGGTGACTTTGGTTTGCGCTAATGATTGCATTTTCTTTCGTTAGCAGGTTGACAAGGCATATGTGGGAGCGGCGACGTATTCTAGAAGAAAATCGCTAGTGCTGTGCACATAGCATTCTTCACACCGAATGTATCAGCGTACAGGGGATGACTGCGTGAATAATTACGTTTTTGGTAAGTAACAGCTCGATGTTTAAATTCTTTTCCGTATGTTATAGAATACAGATCAAATTACACATTCTGGTGACTTTGGTTTGCGCCAATGATTGCATTTTCTTTCGTTTGCAGGTTGACAAGATATGTGTGGGAGCGGCGACATATTCTAGAAAAAAATCGCTAGTGCTGTGCACATAGCATTCTTCACACCGAATGTATCTGCGTACAGGGGATGACTGCGTGAATAATTAGTTTTTTGGTAAGTAACAGCTCGATGTTTAAATTCTTTTCCGTATGTTATAGAATACAGATCAAATTACACATTCTGGTGACTTTGGTTTGCGCTAATGATTGCATTTTCTTTCGTTAACAGGTTGACAAGGCATATGTGGGAGCGGCGACATATTCTAGAAGAAAATCGCTAGTGCTGTGCACATAGCATTCTTCACACCGAATGTATCTGCGTACAGGGGATGACTGCGTGAATAATTAGGTTTTTGGTAAGTAACAGCTCGATGCTTAAATTCTTTTCCGTATGTTATAGAATACAGATCAAATTACACATTCTGGTGACTTTGGTTTGCGCTAATGATTGCATTTTCTTTCGTTAGAAGGTTGACAAGGCATATGTGGGAGCGGCGACATATTCTAGAAGAAAATCGCTAGTGCTGTGCATATAGCATTCTTCACACCGAATGTATCTGCGTACAGGGGATGACTGCGTGAATAATTAGTTTTTTGGTAAGTAACAGCTCGATGTTTAAATTCTTTTCCGTATGTTATAGAATACAGATCAAATTACACATTCTGGTGACTTTGGTTTGCGCTAATGGTTGCATTTTCTTTCGTTAGCATATTGACAAAGCATATGTGGGAGCGGCGACATATTCTAGAAGAAAATCGCTAGTGCTGTGCACATAGCATTCTTCACACCGAATGTATCTGCGTACAGGGGATGACTGCGTGAATAATTAGTTTTTTGGTAAGTAACAGCTCGATGTTTAAATTCTTTTCCGTATGTTATAGAATACAGATCAAATTACACATTCTGGTGACTTTGGTTTGCGCTAAAGATTTCATTTTCTGTCGTTTGCAGGTTGACAAGATATGTGTGGGAGCGGCGTCATATTCTAGAAGAAAATCGCTAGTGCTGTGCACATAGCATTCTTCACACCGAATGTACCTGCGTACAGGGGATGACTGCGTGAATAATTAGGTTTTTGGTAAGTAACAGCTCGATGTTTAAATTCTTTTCCGTATGTTATAGAATACAGATCAAATTACACATTCTGGTGACTTTGGTTTGCGCTATTGATTGCATTTTCTTTCGTTTGCAGGTTGACAAGATATGTGTGGGAGCGGCGACATATTCTAGAAAAAAATCGCTAGTGCTGAGCACATAGCATTCTTCACACCGAATGTATCTGCGTACAGGGGATGACTGCGTGAATAATTAGTTTTTTGGTAAGTAACAGCTCGATGTTTAAATTCTTTTCCGTATGTTATAGAATACAGATCAAATTACACATTCTGGTGACTTTGGTTTGCGCTAATGATTGCATTTTCTTTCGTTAGCAGGTTGACAAGGCATATGTGGGAGCGGCGACATATTCTAGAAGAAAATCGCTAGTGCTGTGCACATAGCATTCTTCAAACCGAATGTATCTGCGTACAGGGGATGACTGCGTGAATAATTAGTTTTTTGGTAAGTAACAGCTCGATGTTTAAATTCTTTTCCGTATGTTATAGAATACAGATCAAATTACACATTCTGGTGACTTTGGTTTGCGCTAATGATTGCATTTTCTTTCGTTTGCAGGTTGACGAGATATGTGTGGGATCGGCGACATATTCTAGAAAAAAATCGCTAGTGCTGTGCACATAGCATTCTTCACACCGAATGTATCTGCGTACAGGGGATGACTGCGTGAATAATTAGTTTTTTGGTAAGTAACAGCTCGATGTTTAAATTCTTTTCCGTATGTTATAGAATACAGATCAAATTACACATTCTGGTGACTTTGGTTTGCGCTAATGATTGCATTTTCTTTCGTTAGCAGGTTGACAAGGCATATGTGGGAGCGGCGACATATTCCAGAAGAAAATCGCTAGTGCTGTGCACATAGCATTCTTCACACCGAATGTATCTGCGTAGAGGGGATGACTGCGTGAATAATTAGGTTTTTGGTAAGTAACAGCTCGATGTTTAAATTCTTTTCCGTATGTTATAGAATACAGATCAAATTACACATTCTGGTGACTTTGGTTTGCGCTAATGATTGCATTTTCTTTCGTTTGCAGGTTGACAAGATATGTGTGGGAGCGGCGACATATTCTAGAAGAAAATCGCTAGTGCTGTGCACATAGCATTCTTCACACCGAATGTATCTGCGTACAGGGAATGACTGCGTGAATAATTAGTTTTTTGGTAAGTAACAGCTCGATGTTTAAATTCTTTTCCGTATGTTATAGAATACAGATGAAATTACACATTCTGGTGACTTTGGTTTGCGCTAATGATTGCATTTTCTTTCGTTAACAGGTTGACAAGGCATATGTGGGAGCGGCGACATATTCTAGAAGAAAATCGCTAGTGCTGTGCACATAGCATTCTTCACACCGAATGTATCTGCGTACAGGGGATGACTGCGTGAATAATTAGTTTTTTGGTAAGTAACAGCTCGATGTTTAAATTCTTTTCCGTATGTTATAGAATACAGATCAAATTACACATTCTGGTGACTTTGGTTTGCGCTAATGATTGCATTTTCTTTCGTTAGCAGGTTGACAAGGCATATGTGGGAGCGGCGACATATTCTAGAAGAAAATCGCTAGTGCTGTGCACATTGTATTCTTCACACCGAATGTATCTGCGTACAGGGGATGACTGCGTGAATAATTAGGTTTTTGGTAAGTAAGAGCTCGATGTTTAAATTCTTTTCCGTATGTTATAGAATACAGATCAAATTACACATTCTGGTGACTTTGGTTTGCGCTAATGATTGCATTTTCTTTCGTTAGCAGGTTGACAAGGCATATGTGGGAGCGGCGACATATTCTAGAAGAAAATCGCTAGTGCTGTGCACATAGCATTCTTCACACCGAATGTATCTGCGTACAGGGGATGACTGCGTGAATAATTAGTTTTTTGGTAAGTAACAGCTCGATGTTTAAATTCTTTTCCGTATGTTATAGAATACAGATCAAATTACACATTCTGGTGACTTTGGTTTGCGCTAATGATTGCATTTTCTTTCGTTAGCAGGTTGACAAGGCATATGTGGGAGCGGCGACGTATTCTAGAAGAAAATCGCTAGTGCTGTGCACATAGCATTCTTCACACCGAATGTATCTGCGTACAGGGGATGACTGCGTGAATAACTACGTTTTTGGTAAGTAACAGCTCGATGTTTAAATTCTTTTCCGTATGTTATAGAATACAGATCAAATTACACATTCTGGTGACTTTGGTTTGCGCTAATGATTGCATTTTCTTTGGTTTGCAGGTTGACAAGATATGTGTGGGAGCGGCGACATATTCTAGAAAAAAATCGCTAGTGCTGTGCACATAGCATTCTTCACACCGAATGTATCTGCGTACAGGGGATGACTGCGTGAATAATTAGTTTTTTGGTAAGTAACAGCTCGATGTTTAAATTCTTTTCCGTATGTTATAGAATACAGATCAAATTACACATTCTGGTGACTTTGGTTTGCGCTAATGATTGCATTTTCTTTCGTTAACAGGTTGACAAGGCATATGTGGGAGCGGCGACATATTCTAGAAGAAAATCGCTAGTGCTGTGCACATAGCATTCTTCACACCGAATGTATCTGCGTACAGGGGATGACTGCGTGAATAATTAGGTTTTTGGTAAGTAACAGCTCGATGTTTAAATTCTTTTCCGTATGTTATAGAATACAGATCAAATTACACATTCTGGTGACTTTGGTTTGCGCTAATGATTGCATTTTCTTTCGTTAGAAGGTTGACATGGCATATGTGGGAGCGGCGACATATTCTAGAAGAAAATCGCTAGTGCTGTGCACATAGCATTCTTCACACCGAATGTATCTGCGTACAGGGGATGACTGCGTGAATAATTAGGTTTTTGGTAAGTAACAGCTCGATGCTTAAATTCTTTTCCGTATGTTATAGAATACAGATCAAATTACACATTCTGGTGACTTTGGTTTGCGCTAATGATTGCATTTTCTTTCGTTAGCAGGTTGACAAGGCATATGTGGGAGCGGCGACATATTCTAGAAGAAAATCGCTAGTGCTGTGCACATAGCATTCTTCACACCGAATGTATCTGCGTACAGGGGATGACTGCGTGAATAATTAGTTTTTTGGTAAGTAACAGCTCGATGTTTAAATTCTTTTCCGTATGTTATAGAATACAGATCAAATTACACATTCTGGTGACTTTGGTTTGCGCTAAAGATTTCATTTTCTGTCGTTTGCAGGTTGACAAGATATGTGTGGGAGCGGCGTCATATTCTAGAAGAAAATCGCTAGTGCTGTGCACATAGCATTCTTCACAAAGAATGTACCTGCGTACAGGGGATGACTGCGTGAATAATTAGGTTTTTGGTAAGTAACAGCTCGATGTTTAAATTCTTTTCCGTATGTTATAGAATACAGATCAAATTACACATTCTGGTGACTTTGGTTTGCGCTATTGATTGCATTTTCTTTCGTTTGCAGGTTGACAAGATATGTGTGGGAGCGGCGACATATTCTAGAAAAAAATCGCTAGTGCTGAGCACATAGCATTCTTCACACCGAATGTATCTGCGTACAGGGGATGACTGCGTGAATAATTAGTTTTTTGGTAAGTAACAGCTCGATGTTTAAATTCTTTTCCGTATGTTATAGAATACAGATCAAATTACACATTCTGGTGACTTTGGTTTGCGCTAATGATTGCATTTTCTTTCGTTAGCAGGTTGACAAGGCATATGTGGGAGCGGCGACATATTCTAGAAGAAAATCGCTAGTGCTGTGCACATAGCATTCTTCACACCGAATGTATCTGCGTACAGGGGATGACTGCGTGAATAATTAGTTTTTTGGTAAGTAACAGCTCGATGTTTAAATTCTTTTCCGTATGTTATAGAATACAGATCAAATTACACATTCTGGTGACTTTGGTTTGCGCTAATGATTGCATTTTCTTTCGTTTGCAGGTTGACAAGATATGTGTGGGAGCGGCGACATATTCTAGAAAAAAATCGCTAGTGCTGTGCACATAGCATTCTTCACACCGAATGTATCTGCGTACAGGGGATGACTGCGTGAATAATTAGTTTTTTGGTAAGTAACAGCTCGATGTTTAAATTCTTTTCCGTATGTTATAGAATACAGATCAAATTACACATTCTGGTGACTTTGGTTTGCGCTAATGATTGCATTTTCTTTCGTTAGCAGGTTGACAAGGCATATGTGAGAGCGGCGACATATTCCAGAAGAAAATCGCTAGTGCTGTGCACATAGCATTCTTCACACCGAATGTATCTGCGTAGAGGGGATGACTGCGTGAATAATTAGGTTTTTGGTAAGTAACAGCTCGATGTTTAAATTCTTTTCCGTATGTTATAGAATACAGATCAAATTACACATTCTGGTGACTTTGATTGCGCTAATGATTGCATTTTCTTTCGTTTGCAGGTTGACAAGATATGTGTGGGAGCGGCGACATATTCTAGAAGAAAATCGCTAGTGCTGTGCACATAGCATTCTTCACACCGAATGTATCTGCGTACAGGGAATGACTGCGTGAATAATTAGTTTTTTGGTAAGTAACAGCTCGATGTTTAAATTCTTTTCCGTATGTTATAGAATACAGATGAAATTACACATTCTGGTGACTTTGGTTTGCGCTAATGATTGCATTTTCTTTCGTTAACAGGTTGACAAGGCATATGTGAGAGCGGCGACATATTCTAGAAGAAAATCGCTAGTGCTGTGCACATAGCATTCTTCACACCGAATGTATCTGCGTACAGGGGATGACTGCGTGAATAATTAGTTTTTTGGTAAGTAACATCTCGATGTTTAAATTCTTTTCCGTATGTTATAGAATACAGATCAAATTACACATTCTGGTGACTTTGGTTTGCGCTAAAGATTTCATTTTCTTTCGTTTGCAGGTTGACAAGATATGTGTGGGAGCGGCGACATATTCTAGAAGAAAATCGCTAGTGCTGTGCACATAGCATTCTTCACACCTACTGTAGCTGGGTACAGGGGATGACTGCGTGAATAATTAGGTTTTTGGTAAGTAACAGCTCGATGTTTAAATTCTTTTCCGTATGTTATAGAATACAGATCAAATTACACATTCTGGTGACTTTGGTTTGCGCTAATGATTGCATTTTCTTTCGTTTGCAGGTTGACAAGATATGTGTGGGAGCGGCGACATATTCTAGAAAAAAATCGCTAGTGCTGAGCACATAGCATTCTTCACACCGAATGTATCTGCGTACAGGGGATGACTGCGTGAATAATTAGTTTTTTGGTAAGTAACAGCTCGATGTTTAAATTCTTTTCCGTATGTTATAGAATACAGATCAAATTACACATTCTGGTGACTTTGGTTTGCGCTAATGATTGCATTTTCTTTCGTTAGCAGGTTGACAAGGCATATGTGGGAGCGGCGACATATTCTAGAAGAAAATCGCTAGTGCTGTGCACATAGCATTCTTCACACCGAATGTATCTGCGTACAGGGGATGACTGCGTGAATAATTAGTTTTTTTGGTAAGTAACAGCTCGATGTTTAAATTCTTTTCCGTATGTTATAGAATACAGATCAAATTACACATTCTGGTGACTTTGGTTTGCGCTAATGATTGCATTTTCTTTCGTTTGCAGGTTGACAAGATATGTGTGGGAGCGGCGACATATTCTAGAAAAAAATCGCTAGTGCTGTGCACATAGCATTCTTCACACCGAATGTATCTGCGTACAGGGGATGACTGCGTGAATAATTAGTTTTTTGGTAAGTAACAGCTCGATGTTTAAATTCTTTTCCGTATGTTATAGAATACAGATCAAATTACACATTCTGGTGACTTTGGTTTGCGCTAATGATTGCATTTTCTTTCGTTAGCAGGTTGACAAGGCATATGTGGGAGCGGCAACATATTCCAGAAGAAAATCGCTAGTGCTGTGCACATAGCATTCTTCACACCGAATGTATCTGCGTAGAGGGGATGACTGCGTGGATAATTAGGTTTTTGGTAAGTAACAGCTCGATGTTTAAATTCTTTTCCGTATGTTATAGAATACAGATCAAATTACACATTCTGGTGACTTTGGTTTGCGCTAATGATTGCATTTTCTTTCGTTTGCAGGTTGACAAGATATGTGTGGGAGCGGCGACATATTCTAGAAGAAAATCGCTAGTGCTGTGCACATAGCATTCTTCACACCGAATGTATCTGCGTACAGGGAATGACCGCGTGAATAATTAGTTTTTTGGTAACTAACAGCTCGATGTTTAAATTCTTTTCCGTATGTTATAGAATACAGATGAAATTACACATTCTGGTGACTTTGGTTTGCGCTAATGATTGCATTTTCTTTCGTTTGCAGGTTGACAAGATATGTGTGATAGCGGCGACATATTCTAGAAAAAAATCGCTAGTGCTGTGCACATAGCATTCTTCACACCGAATGTATCTGCGTACAGGGGATGACTGCGTGAATAATTAGTTTTTTGGTAAGTAACAGCTCGATGTTTAAATTGTTTTCCGTATGTTATAGAATACAGATCAAATTACACATTCTGGTGACTTTGGTTTGCGCTAATGATTGCATTTACTTTCGTTAGCAGGTTGAGAAGGCATATGTGGGAGCGGCGACATATTCTAGAAGAAAATGGCTAGTGCTGTGCACATAGCATTCTTCACACCGAATGTATCTGCGTACAGGGGATGACTGCGTGAATAATTAGGTTTTTGGTAAGTAACAGCTCGATGTTTAAATTCTTTTCCGTATGTTATAGAATACAGATCAAATTACACATTCTGGTGACTTTGGTTTGCGCTAATGATTGCATTTTCTTTCGTTAGCAGGTTGACAAGGCATATGTGGGAGCGGCGACATATTCTAGAAGAAAATCGCTAGTGCTGTGCACATAGCATTCTTCACACCGAATGTATCTGCGTACAGGGGATGACTGCGTGAATAATTAGTTTTTTGGTAAGTAACAGCTCGATGTTTAAATTCTTTTCCGTATGTTATAGAATACAGATCAAATTACACATTCTGGTGACTTTGGTTTGCGCTAATGATTGCATTTTCTTTCGTTTGCAGGTTGACAAGATATGTGTGGGAGCGGCGACATATTCTAGAAGAAAATCGCTAGTGCTGTGCACATAGCATTCTTCACACCGAATGTATCTGCGTGCAGGGGATGACTGCGTGAATGATTAGGTTTTTGGTAAGTAACAGCTCGATGTTTAAATTCTTTTCCGTATGTTATAGAATACAGATCAAATTACACATTCTGGTGACTTTGGTTTGCGCTAATGATTGCATTTTCTTTCGTTAGCAGGTTGACAAGGCATATGTGGGAGCGGCGACATATTCTAGAAGAAAATCGCTAGTGCTGTGCACACAGCATTCTTCACACCGAATGTATCTGCGTACAGGGGATGACTGCGTGAATAATTAGGTTTTTGGTAAGTAACAGCTCGATGTTTAAATTCTTTTCCGTATGCTATAGAATACAGATCAAATTACACATTCTCGTGACTTTGGTTTGCGCTAATGATTGCATTTTCTTTCGTTAGCAGGTTGACAAGGCATACGTGGGAGCGGCGACATATTCCAGAAGAAAATCGCTAGTGCTGTGCACATAGCATTCTTCACACCGAATGTATCTCCGTACAGGGGATGACTGCGTGAATAATTAGGTTTTTGGTAAGTAACAGCTCGATGTTTAAATTCTTTTCCGTATGTTATAGAATACAGATCAAATTACACATTCTGGTGACTTTGGTTTGCGCTAATGATTGCATTTTCTTTCGTTTACAGGTTGACAAGGCATATGTGGGAGCGGCGACATATTCTAGAAGAAAATCGCTTGTGCTGTGCACGTAGCATTCTTCACACCGAATGTATCTGCGTACAGGGGATGACTGCGTGAATAATTAGGTTTTTTGTAAGTAACAGCTCGATGTTTAAATTCTTTTCATTATGTTATAGAATAAAGATCAAATTACACATTCTGGTGACTTTGGTTTGCGCTAATGATTGCATTTTCTTTCGTTTGCAGGTTGACAAGATATGTGTGGGAGCGGTGACATATTCTAGAAAAAAATCGCTAGTGCTGTGCACATAGCATTCTTCACACCGAATGTATCTGCGTACAGGGGATGACTGCGTGAATAATTAGGTTTTTGGTAAGTAACAGCTCGATGTTTAAATTCTTTTCATTATGTTATAGAATACAGATCAAATTACACATTCTGGTGACTTTTTTTTGCGCTAATGATTGCATTTTCTTTCGTTTGCAGGTTGACAAGATATGTGTGGGAGCGGCGACATATTCTAGAAAAAAATCGCTAGTGCTGTGCACATAGTATTCTTCACACCGAATGTATCTGCGTACAGGGGATGACTGCGTGAATAATTAGGTTTTTGGTAAGTAACAGCTCGATGTTTAAATTCTTTTCCGTATGTTATAGAATACAGATCAAATTACACATTCTGGTGACTTTGGTTTGCGCTAATGATTGCATTTTCTTTCGTTAGCAGGTTGACAAGGCATATGTGGGAGCGGCGACATATTCTAGAAGAAAATCGCTAGTGCTGTGCACATAGCATTCTTCACACCGAATGTATCTGCGTACAGGGGATGACTGCGTGAATAATTAGGTTTTTGGTAAGTAACAGCTCGATGTTTAAATTCTTTTCCGTATGTTATAGAATACAGATCAAATTACACATTCTGGTGACTTTGGTTTGCGCTAATGATTGCATTTTCTTTCGTTTGCAGGTTGACAAGAAATGTGTGGGAGCGGCGACATATTCTAGAAAAAAATCGCTAGTGCTGTGCACATAGCATTCTTCACACCGAATGTATCTGCGTACAGGGGATGACTGCGTGAATAATTAGTTTTTTGGTAAGTAACAGCTCGATGTTGAAATTCTTTTCCATATGTTATAGAATACAGATCAAATTACACATTCTGGTGACTTTGGTATGCGCTAATGATTGTATTTTCTATCGTTTGCAGGTTGACAAGATATGTGTGGGAGCGGCGACATATTCTAGAAAAAAATCGCTAGTGCTGTGCACATAGCATTCTTCACACCGAATGTATCTGCGTACAGGGGATGACTGCGTGAATAATTAGTTTTTTGGTAAGTAACAGCTCGATGTTTAAATTCTTTTCCGTATGTTATAGAATACAGATCAAATTACACATTCTGGTGACTTTGGTTTGCGCTAATGATTGCATTTTCTTTCGTTAGCAGGTTGACAAGGCATATGTGGGAGCGGCGACATATTCTAGAAGAAAATCGCTAGTGCTGTGCACATAGCATTCTTCACACCGAATGTATCTGCGTACAGGGGATGACTGCGTGAATAATTAGGTTTTTGGTAAGTAACAGCTCGATGTTTAAATTCTTTTCCGTATGTTATAGAATACAGATCAAATTACACATTCTGGTGACTTTGGTTTGCGCTAATGATTGCATTTTCTTTCGTTAGCAGGTTGACAAGATATGTGTGGGAGCGGCGACATATTCTAGAAAAAAATCGCTAGTGCTGTGCACATAGCATTCTTCACACCGAATGTATCTGCGTACAGGGGATGACTGCGTGAATAATTAGTTTTTTGGTAAGTAACAGCTCGATGTTAAAATTCTTTTCCGTATGTTATAGAATACAGATCAAATTACACATTCTGGTGACTTTGGTTTGCGCTAATGATTGAATTTTCTTTCGTTAGCAGGTTGACAAGGCATATGTGGGAGCGGCGACATATTCCAGAAGAAAATCGCTAGTGCTCTACACATAGCATTCTTCACACCGAATGTATCTGCGTACAGGGGATGACTGCGTGAATAATTAGGTTTTTGGTAAGTAACAGCTCGATGTTTAAATTCTTTTCCGTATGTTATAGAATACAGATCAAATTACACATTCTGGTGACTTTGGTTTGCGCTAATGATTGCATTTTCTTTCGTTTGCAGGTTGACAAGATATGTGTGGGAGCGGCGACATATTCTAGAAGAAAATCGCTAGTGCTGTGCACATAGCATTCTTCACACCGAATGTATCTGCGTACAGGGGATGACTGCGTGAATAATTAGTTTTTTGGTAAGTAACAGCTCGATGTTTAAATTCTTTTCCGTATGTTATAGAATACAGATCAAATTACACATTCTGGTGACTTTGGTTTGCGCTAATGATTGCATTTTCTTTCGTTTGCAGGTTGACAAGATATGTGTGGGAGCGGCGACATATTCTAGAAAAAAATCGCTAGTGCTGTGCACATAGCATTCTTCACACCGAATGTATCTGCGTACAGGGGATGACTGCGTGAATAATTAGTTTTTTGGTAAGTAACAGCTCGATGTTTAAATTCTTTTCCGTATGTTATAGAATACAGATCAAATTACACATTCTGGTGACTTTGGTTTGCGCTAATGATTGCATTTACTTTCGTTAGCAGGTTGACAAGGCATATGTGGGATCGGCGACATATTCTAAAAGAAAATCGCTAGTGCTGTGCACATAGCATTCTTCACACCGAATGTATCTGCGTACAGGGGATGACTGCGTGAATAATTAGGTTTTTGGTAAGTAACAGCTCGATGTTTAAATTCTTTTCCGTATGTTATAGAATACAGATCAAATTACACATTCTGGTGACTTTGGTTTGCGCTAATGATTGCATTTTCTTTCGTTAGCAGGTTGACAAGGCATATGTGGGAGTGGCGACATATTCTAGAAGGAAATCGCTAGTGCTGTGCACAGAGCATTCTTCACACCGAATGTATCTGCGTACAGGGGATGTCTGCGTGAATAATTAGGTTTTTGGTATGTAACAGCACGATGTTTAAATTCTTTTCCGTATGTTATAGAATACAGATCAAATTACACATTCTGGTGACTTTGGTTTGCGCTAATGATTGCATTTTCTTTCGTTAGCAGGTTGACAAGGCATATGTGGGAGCGGCGACATATTCTAGAAGAAAATCGCTAGCGCTGTGCACATAGCATTCTTCACACCGAATGTATCTGCGTAAAGGGGATAACTGCGTGAATAATTAGGTTTTTTGTAAGTAACAGCTCGATGTTTAAATTCTTTTCCGTATGTTATAGAATACAGATCAAATTACACATTCTGGTGACTTTGGTTTGCGCTAATGATTGCATTTTCTTTCGTTAGCAGGTTGACAAGGCATATGTGGGAGCGGCGACATATTCTAGAAGAAAATCGCTAGTGCTGTGCACATAGCATTCTTCACACCGAATGTATCTGCGTACAGGGGATGACTGCGTGAATAATTAGGTTTTTGGTAAGTAACAGCTCGATGTTTAAATTCTTTTCCGTATGTTATAGAATACAGATCAAATTACACATTCTGGTGACTTTGGTTTGCGCTAATGATTGCATTTTCTTTCGTTAGCAGGTTGACAAGGCATATGTGGGAGCGGCGACATATTCTAGAAGAAAATCGCTAGTGCTGTGCACATAGCATTCTTCACACCGAATGTATCTGCGTACAGGGGATGACTGCGTGAATAATTAGGTTTTTGGTAAGTAACAGCTCAATGTTTAAATTCTTTTCCGTATGTTATAGAATACAGATCAAATTACACATTCTGGTGACTTTGGTTTGCGCTAATGATTGCATTTTCTTTCTTTAGCAGGTTGACAAGGCATATGTGGGAGCGGCGACACATTCTAGAAAAAAATCGCTAGCGCTGTGCACATAGCATTCTTCACACCGAATGTATCTGCGTACAGAGGATGACAGCGTGAATAATTAGGTTTTTGGTAAGTAACAGCTCGATGTTTAAATTCTTTTCCGTATGTTATAGAATACAGATCAAATTACACATTCTGGTGACTTTGGTTTGCGCTAATGATTGCATTTTCTTTCGTTAGCAGCTTGACAAGGCATATGTGGGAGCGGCGACATATTCTAGAAGAAAATCGCTAGTGCTGTGCACATAGCATTCTTCACACCGAATGTATCTGCGTGCAGGGGATGACTGCGTGAATAATTAGGTTTTTGGTATGTAACAGCTCGATGTTTAAATTCTTTTCCGTATGTTATAGAATACAGATCTAATTACACATTCTGGTGACTTTGGTTTGCGCTAATGATTGTATTTTCTTTCGTTAGCAGGTTGACAAGGCATATGTGGGAGCGGCGACATATTCTAGAAGAAAATCGCTAGTGCTGTGCACATAGCATTCTTCACACCGAATGTATCTGCGTTCATTGGATGACTGCGTGAATAATTAGGTTTTTGGTAAGTAACAGCTCGATGTTTAAATTCTTTTCCGTATGTTATAGAATACAGATCAAATTACACATTCTGGTGACTTTAATTTGCGCTAATGATTGCATTTTCTTTCGTTAGCAGGTTGACAAGGCATATGTGGGAGCGGCGACATAATCTAGAAGAAAATCGCTAGTGCTGTGCACATAGCATTCTTCACACCGAATGTATCTGCGTACAGGGGATGACTGCGTGAGTAATTAGGTTTTTGGTAAGTAACAGCTCGATGTTTAAATTCTTTTCCGTATGTTATAGAATACAGATCAAATTACACATTCTGGTGACTTTGGTTTGCGCTAATGATTGCATTTTCTTTCGTTTGCAGGTTGACAAGGCATATGTGGGAGCGGCGACATATTCTAGAAGAAAATCGCTAGTGCTGTGCACGTAGCATTCTTCACACCGAATGTATCTGCGTACAGGGGATGACTGCGTGAATAATTAGGTTTTTTGTAAGTAACAGCTCGATGTTTAAATTCTTTTCCGTATGTTATAGAATACAGATCAAATTACACATTCTGGTGACTTTGGTTTGCGCTAATGATTGCATTTTCTTTCGTTAGCAGGTTGACAAGGCATATGTGGGAGCGGCGACATATTCTAGAAGAAAATCGCTAGTGCTGTGCACATAGCATTCTTCACACCGAATGTATCTGCGTACAGGGGATGACTGCGTGAATAATTAGGTTTTTGGTAAGTAACAGCTCGATGTTTAAATTCTTTTCATTATGTTATAGAATACAGATCAAATTACACATTCTGGTGACTTTGGTTTGCGCTAATGATAGCATTTTCTTTCGTTAGCAGGTTGACAAGGCATATGTGGGAGCGGTGACATATTCTAGAAGAAAATCGCTAGTGCTGTGCACATAGCATTCTTCACACCGAATGTATCTGCGTACAGGGGATGACTGCGTGAATAATTAGGTTTTTGGTAAGTAACAGCTCGATGTTTAAATTCTTTTCCGTATGTTATAGAATACAGATCAAATTACACATTCTGGCGACTTTGGTTTGCGCTAATGATTGCATTTTCTTTCGTTAGCAGGTTGACAAGGCATATGTGGGAGCGGCGACATATTCTAGAAAAAAATCGCTAGTGCTGTGCACATAGCATTCTTCACACCGAATGTATCTGCGTACAGGGGATGACTGCGTGAATAATTAGTTTTTTGGTATGTAACAGCTCGATGTTTAAATTCTTTTCCGCAAGTTATAGAATACAGATCAAATTACACATTCTGGTGACTTTGGTTTGCGCTAATGATTGCATTTTCTTTCGTTAGCAGGTTGACAAGGCATATGTGGGAGCGGCGACATAGTCTAGAAAAAAATCTCTAGTGCTGTGCACATAGGATTCTTCACACCGAATGTATCTGCGTACAGGGGATGATTGCGTGAATAATTAGTTTTTTGGTAAGTAACAGCTCGATGTTTAAATTCTTTTCCGTATGTTATAGAATACAGATCAAATTACACATTCTGGTGACTTTGGTTTGCGCTAATGATTGCATTTTCTTTCGTTAGCAGGTTGACAAGGCATATGTGGGAGCGGCGACATATTCTAGAAGAAAATCGCTAGTGCTGTGCACATAGCATTCTTCACACCGAATGTATCTGCGTACAGGGGATGACTGCGTGAATAATTATTTTTTTGGTAAGTGACAGCTCGATGTTTAAATTCTTTTCCGTATGTTATAGAATACAGATCAAATTACACATTCTGGTGACTTTGGTTTGCGCTAATGATTGCATTTTCTTTCGTTAGCAGGTTGACAAGGCATATGTGGGAGCGGCGACACATTCTAGAAAAAAATCGCTAGCGCTGTGCACATAGCATTCTTCACACCGAATGTATCTGCGTACAGGGGATGACTGCGTGAATAATTAGGTTTTTGGTAAGTAACAGCTCGATGTTTAAATTCTTTTCCGTATGTTATAGAATACAGATCAAATTACACATTCTGGTGACTTTGGTTTGCGCTAATGATTGCATTTTCTTTCGTTAGCAGCTTGACAAGGCATATGTGGGAGCGGCGACATATTCTAGAAGAAAATCGCTAGTGCTGTGCACATAGCATTCTTCACACCGAATGTATCTGCGTGCAGGGGATGACTGCGTGAATAATTAGGTTTTTGGTATGTAGCAGCTCGATGTTTAAATTCTTTTCCGTATGTTATAGAATACAGATCTAATTACACATTCTGGTGACTTTGGTTTGCGCTAATGATTGTATTTTCTTTCGTTTGCAGGTTGACAAGGCATATGTGGGGGCGGCGACATATTCTAGAAGAAAATCGCTAGTGCTGTGCACATAGCATTCTTCACACCGAATGTATCTGCGTACAGGGGACGACTGCGTGAATAATTAGGTTTTTGGTAAGTAACAGCTCGATGTTTAAATTCTTTTCCGTATGTTATAGAATACAGATCAAATTACACATTCTGGTGACTTTGGTTTGCGCTAATGATTGCATTTTCTTTCGTTAGCAGGTTGACAAGGCATATGTGGGAGCGGCGACATAATCTAGAAGAAAATCGCTAGTGCTGTGCACATAGCATTCTTCACACGGAATGTATCTGCGTACAGGGGATGACTGCGTGAATAATTAGGTTTTTGGTAAGTAACAGCTCGATGTTTAAATTCTTTTCCGTATGTTATAGAATACAGATCAAATTACACATTCTGGTGACTTTGGTTTGCGCTAATGATTGCATTTTCTTTCGTTTGCAGGTTGACAAGGCATATGTGGGAGCGGCGACATATTCTAGAAGAAAATCGCTAGTGCTGTGCACGTAGCATTCTTCACACCGAATGTATCTGCGTACAGGGGATGACTGCGTGAATAATTAGTTTTTTGTAAGTAACAGCTCGATGTTTAAATTCTTTTCATTATGTTATAGAATACAGATCAAATTACACATTCTGGTGACTTTGGTTTGCGCTAATGATTGCATTTTCTTTCGTTTGCAGGTTGACAAGATATGTGTGGGAGCGGCGACATATTCTAGAAAAAAATTGCTAGTGCTGTGCACATAGCATTCTTCACACCGAATGTATCTGCGTACAGGGGATGACTGCGTGAATAATTAGGTTTTTGGTAAGTAACAGCTCGATGTTTAAATTCTTTTCATTATGTTATAGAATACAGATCAAATTACACATTCTGGTGACTTTGGTTTGCGCTAATGATTGCATTTTCTTTCGTTTGCAGGTTGACAAGATATGTGTGGGAGCGGCGACATATTCTAGAAAAAAATTGCTAGTGCTGTGCACATAGCATTCTTCACACCGAATGTATCTGCGTACAGGGGATGACTGCGTGAATAATTAGGTTTTTGGTAAGTAACAGCTCGATGTTTAAATTCTTTTCATTATGTTATAGAATACAGATCAAATTACACATTCTGGTGACTTTGGTTTGCGCTAATGACTGCATTTTCTTTCGTTTGCAGGTTGACAAGATATGTGTGGGAGCGGCGACATATTCTAGAAGAAAATCGCTTGTGCTGTGCACGTAGCATTCTTCACACCGAATGTATCTGGGTACAGGGGATGACTGCGTGAATAATTAGGTTTTTTGTAAGTAACAGCTCGATGTTTAAATTCTTTTCATTATGTTATAGAATACAGATCAAATTACACATTCTGGTGACTTTGGTTTGCGCTAATGATTGCATTTTCTTTCGTTTGCAGGTTGACAAGATATGTGTGGGAGCGGCGACATATTCTAGAAAAAAATCGCTAGTGCTGTGCACATAGCATTCTTCACACCGAATGTATCTGCGTACAGGGGATGACTGCGTGAATAATTAGGTTTTTGGTAAGTAACAGCTCGATGTTTAAATTCTTTTCATTATGTTATAGAATACAGATCAAATTACACATTCTGGTGACTTTTTTTTGCGCTAATGATTGCATTTTCTTTCGTTTGCAGGTTGACAAGATATGTGTGGGAGCGGCGACATATTCTAGAAAAAAATCGCTAGTGCTGTGCACATAGTATTCTTCACACCGAATGTATCTGCGTACAGGGGATGACTGCGTGAATAATTAGGTTTTTGGTAAGTAACAGCTCGATGTTTAAATTCTTTTCCGTATGTTATAGAATACAGATCAAATTACACATTCTGGTGACTTTGGTTTGCGCTAATGATTGCATTTTCTTTCGTTAGCAGGTTGACAAGGCATATGTGGGAGCGGCGACATATTCTAGAAGAAAATCGCTAGTGCTGTGCACATAGCATTCTTCACACCGAATGTATCTGCGTACAGGGGATGACTGCGTGAATAATTAGGTTTTTGGTAAGTAACAGCTCGATGTTTAAATTCTTTTCCGTATGTTATAGAATACAGATCAAATTACACATTCTGGTGACTTTGGTTTGCGCTAATGATTGCATTTTCTTTCGTTTGCAGGTTGACAAGATATGTGTGGGAGCGGCGACATATTCTAGAAAAAAATCGCTAGTGCTGTGCACATAGCATTCTTCACACCGAATGTATCTGCGTACAGGGGATGACTGCGTGAATAATTAGTTTTTTGGTAAGTAACAGCTCGATGTTGAAATTCTTTTCCATATGTTATAGAATACAGATCAAATTACACATTCTGGTGACTTTGGTATGCGCTAATGATTGTATTTTCTATCGTTTGCAGGTTGACAAGATATGTGTGGGAGCGGCGACATATTCTAGAAAAAAATCGCTAGTGCTGTGCACATAGCATTCTTCACACCGAATGTATCTGCGTACAGGGGATGACTGCGTGAATAATTAGTTTTTTGGTAAGTAACAGCTCGATGTTTAAATTCTTTTCCGTATGTTATAGAATACAGATCAAATTACACATTCTGGTGACTTTGGTTTGCGCTAATGATTGCATTTTCTTTCGTTAGCAGGTTGACAAGGCATATGTGGGAGCGGCGACATATTCTAGAAGAAAATCGCTAGTGCTGTGCACATAGCATTCTTCACACCGAATGTATCTGCGTACAGGGGATGACTGCGTGAATAATTAGGTTTTTGGTAAGTAACAGCTCGATGTTTAAATTCTTTTCCGTATGTTATAGAATACAGATCAAATTACACATTCTGGTGACTTTGGTTTGCGCTAATGATTGCATTTTCTTTCGTTTGCAGGTTGACAAGATATGTGAGGGAGCGGCGACATATTCTAGAAAAAAATCGCTAGTGCTGTGCACATAGCATTCTTCACACCGAATGTATCTGCGTACAGGGGATGACTGCGTGAATAATTAGTTTTTTGGTAAGTAACAGCTCGATGTTAAAATTCTTTTCCGTATGTTATAGAATACAGATCAAATTACAAATTCTGGTGACTTTGGTTTGCGCTAATGATTGCATTTTCTTTCGTTAGCAGGTTGACAAGGCATATGTGGGAGCGGCGACATATTCCAGAAGAAAATCGCTAGTGCTCTACACATAGCATTCTTCACACCGAATGTATCTGCGTACAGGGGATGACTGCGTGAATAATTAGGTTTTTGGTAAGTAACAGCTCGATGTTTAAATTCTTTTCCGTATGTTATAGAATACAGATCAAATTACACATTCTGGTGACTTTGGTTTGCGCTAATGATTGCATTTTCTTTCGTTTGCAGGTTGACAAGATATGTGTGGGAGCGGCGACATATTCTAGAAGAAAATCGCTAGTGCTGTGCACATAGCATTCTTCACACCGAATGTATCTGCGTACAGGGGATGACTGCGTGAATAATTAGTTTTTTGGTAAGTAACAGCTCGATGTTTAAATTCTTTTCCGTATGTTATAGAATACAGATCAAATTACACATTCTGGTGACTTTGGTTTGCGCTAATGATTGCATTTTCTTTCGTTTGCAGGTTGACAAGATATGTGTGGGAGCGGCGACATATTCTAGAAAAAAATCGCTAGTGCTGTGCACATAGCATTCTTCACACCGAATGTATCTGCGTACAGGGGATGACTGCGTGAATAATTAGTTTTTTGGTAAGTAACAGCTCGATGTTTAAATTCTTTTCCGTATGTTATAGAATACAGATCAAATTACACATTCTGGTGACTTTGGTTTGCGCTAATGATTGCATTTACTTTCGTTAGCAGGTTGACAAGGCATATGTGGGATCGGCGACATATTCTAAAAGAAAATCGCTAGTGCTGTGCACATAGCATTCTTCACACCGAATGTATCTGCGTACAGGGGATGACTGCGTGAATAATTAGTTTTTTGGTAAGTAACAGCTCGATGTTTAAATTCTTTTCCGTATGTTATAGAATACAGATCAAATTACACATTCTGGTGACTTTGGTTTGCGCTAATGATTGCATTTTCTTTCGTTAGCAGGTTGACAAGGCATATGTGGGAGTGGCGACATATTCTAGAAGGAAATCGCTAGTGCTGTGCACAGAGCATTCTTCACACCGAATGTATCTGCGTACAGGGGATGTCTGCGTGAATAATTAGGTTTTTGGTATGTAACAGCTCGATGTTTAAATTCTTTTCCGTATGTTATAGAATACAGATCAAATTACACATTCTGGTGACTTTGGTTTGCGCTGATGATTGCATTTTCTTTCGTTAGCAGGTTGACAAGGCATATGTGGGAGCGGCGACATATTCTAGAAGAAAATCGCTAGCGCTGTGCACATAGCATTCTTCACACCGAATGTATCTGCGTAAAGGGGATAACTTCGTGAATAATTAGGTTTTTGGTAAGTAACAGCTCGATGTTTAAATTCTTTTCCGTATGTTATAGAATACAGATCAAATTACACATTCTGGTGACTTTGGTTTGCGCTAATGATTGCATTTTCTTTCGTTAGCAGGTTGACAAGGCATATGTGGGAGCGGCGACATATTCTAGAAGAAAATCGCTAGTGCTGTGCACATAGCATTCTTCACACCGAATGTATCTGCGTACAGGGGATGACTGCGTGAATAATTAGGTTTTTGGTAAGTAACAGCTCGATGTTTAAATTCTTTTCCGTATGTTATAGAATACAGATCAAATTACACATTCTGGTGACTTTGGTTTGCGCTAATGATTGCATTTTCTTTCGTTAGCAGGTTGACAAGGCATATGTAGGAGCGGCGACATATTCTAGAAGAAAATCGCTAGTGCTGTGCACATAGCATTCTTCACACCGAATGTATCTGCGTACAGGGGATGACTGCGTGAATAATTAGGTTTTTGGTAAGTAACAGCTCGATGTTTAAATTCTTTTCCGTATGTTATAGAATACAGATCAAATTACACATTCTGGTGACTTTGGTTTGCGCTAATGATTGCATTTTCTTTCGTTAGCAGGTTGACAAGGCATATGTGGGAGCGGCGACATATTCTAGAAGAAAATCGCTAGTGCTGTGCACATAGCATTCTTCACACCGAATGTATCTGCGTACAGGGGATGACTGCGTGAATAATTAGGTTTTTGGTAAGTAACAGCTCGATGTTTAAATTCTTTTCCGTATGTTATAGAATACAGATCAAATTACACATTCTGGTGACTTTGGTTTGCGCTAATGATTGCATTTTCTTTCGTTAGCAGCTTGACAAGGCATATGTGGGAGCGGCGACATATTCTAGAAGAAAATCGCTAGTGCTGTGCACATAGCATTCTTCACACCGAATGTATCTGCGTGCAGGGGATGACTGCGTGAATAATTAGGTTTTTGGTATGTAACAGCTCGATGTTTAAATTCTTTTCCGTATGTTATAGAATACAGATCTAATTACACATTCTGGTGACTTTGGTTTGCGCTAATGATTGTATTTTCTTTCGTTAGCAGGTTGACAAGGCATATGTGGGAGCGGCGACATATTCTAGAAGAAAATCGCTAGTGCTGTGCACATAGCATTCTTCACACCGAATGTATCTGCGTTCATTGGATGACTGCGTGAATAATTAGGTTTTTGGTAAGTAACAGCTCGATGTTTAAATTCTTTTCCGTATGTTATAGAATACAGATCAAATTACACATTCTGGTGACTTTAATTTGCGCTAATGATTGCATTTTCTTTCGTTAGCAGGTTGACAAGGCATATGTGGGAGCGGCGACATAATCTAGAAGAAAATCGCTAGTGCTGTGCACATAGCATTCTTCACACCGAATGTATCTGCGTACAGGGGATGACTGCGTGAGTAATTAGGTTTTTGGTAAGTAACAGCTCGATGTTTTTGAATTCTTTTCCGTATGTTATAGAATACCGATCAAATTACACATTCTGGTGACTTTGGTTTGCGCTAATGATTGCATTTTCTTTCGTTTGCAGGTTGACAAGGCATATGTGGGAGCGGCGACATATTCTAGAAGAAAATCGCTAGTGCTGTGCACGTAGCATTCTTCACACCGAATGTATCTGCGTACAGGGGATGACTGCGTGAATAATTAGGTTTTTTGTAAGTAACAGCTCGATGTTTAAATTCTTTTCCGTATGTTATAGAATACAGATCAAATTACACATTCTGGTGACTTTGGTTTGCGCTAATGATTGCATTTTCTTTCGTTAGCATGTTGACAAGGCATATGTGGGAGCGGCGACATATTCTAGAAGAAAATCGCTAGTGCTGTGCACATAGCATTCTTCACACCGAATGTATCTGCGTACAGGGGATGACTGCGTGAATAATTAGGTTTTTGGTAAGTAACAGCTCGATGTTTAAATTCTTTTCCGTATGTTATAGAATACAGATCAAATTACACATTCTGGTGACTTTGGTTTGCGCTAATGATTGCATTTTCTTTCGTTAGCAGGTTGACAAGGCATATGTGGGAGCGGTGACATATTCTAGAAGAAAATCGCTAGTGCTGTGCACATAGCATTCTTCACACCGAATGTATCTGCGTACAGGGGATGACTGCGTGAATAATTAGGTTGTTGGTAAGTAACAGCTCGATGTTTAAATTCTTTTCCGTATGTTATAGAATACAGATCAAATTACACATTCTGGTGACTTTGGTTTGCGCTAATGATTGCATTTTCTTTCGTTAGCAGGTTGACAAGGCATATGTGGGAGCGGCGACATATACTAGAAAAAAATCGCTAGTGCTGTGCACATAGCATTCTTCACACCGAATGTATCTGCGTTCAGGGGATGACTGCGTGAATAATTAGTTTTTTGGTATGTAACAGCTCGATGTTTAAATTCTTTTCCGCAAGTTATAGAATACAGATCAAATTACACATTCTGGTGACTTTGGTTTGCGCTAATGATTGCATTTTCTTTCGTTAGCAGGTTGACAAGGCATATGTGGGAGCGGCGACATATTCTAGAAAAAAATCTCTAGTGCTGTGCACATAGGATTCTTCACACCGAATGTATCTGCGTACAGGGGATGATTGCGTGAATAATTAGTTTTTTGGTAAGTAACAGCTCGATGTTTAAATTCTTTTCCGTATGTTATAGAATACAGATCAAATTACACATTCTGGTGACTTTGGTTTGCGCTAATGATTGCATTTTCTTTCGTTAGCAGGTTGACAAGGCATATGTGGGAGCGGCGACATATTCTAGAAGAAAATCGCTAGTGCTGTGCACATAGCATTCTTCACACCGAATGTATCTGCGTACAGGGGATGACTGCGTGAATAATTAGTTTTTTGGTAAGTGACAGCTCGATGTTTAAATTCTTTTCCGTATGTTATAGAATACAGATCAAATTACACATTCTGGTGACTTTGGTTTGCGCTAATGATTGCATTTTCTTTCGTTAGCAGGTTGACAAGGCATATGTGGGAGCGGCGACACATTCTAGAAAAAAATCGCTAGCGCTGTGCACATAGCATTCTTCACACCGAATGTATCTGCGTACAGGGGATGACTGCGTGAATAATTAGGTTTTTGGTAAGTAACAGCTCGATGTTTAAATTCTTTACCGTATGTTATAGAATACAGATCAAATTACACATTCTGGTGACTTTGGTTTGCGCTAATGATTGCATTTACTTTCGTTAGCAGCTTGACAAGGCATATGTGGGAGCGGCGACATATTCTAGAAGAAAATCGCTAGTGCTGTGCACATAGCATTCTTCACACCGAATGTATCTGCGTGCAGGGGATGACTGCGTGAATAATTAGGTTTTTGGTATGTAACAGCTCGATGTTTAAATCCTTTTCCGTATGTTATAGAATACAGATCTAATTACACATTCTTTTGACTTTGGTTTGCGCTAATGATTGTATTTTCTTTCGTTTGCAGGTTGACAAGGCATATGTGGGAGCGGCGACATATTCTAGAAGAAAATCGCTAGTGCTGTGCACATAGCATTCTTCACACCGAATGTATCTGCGTACAGGCGACGACTGCGTGAATAATTAGGTTTTTGGTAAGTAACAGCTCGATGTTTAAATTCTTTTCCGTATGTTATAGAATACAGATCAAATTACACATTCTGGTGACTTTGGTTTGCGCTAATGATTGCATTTTCTTTCGTTAGCAGGTTGACAAGGCATATGTGGGAGCGGCGACATAATCTAGAAGAAAATCGCTAGTGCTGTGCACATAGCATTCTTCACACCGAATGTATCTGCGTACAGGGGATGACTGCGTGAATAATTAGGTTTTTGGTAAGTAACAGCTCGATGTTTAAATTCTTTTCCGTATGTTATAGAATACAGATCAAATTACACATTCTGGTGACTTTGGTTTGCGCTAATGATTGCATTTTCTTTCGTTTGCAGGTTGACAAGGCATATGTGGGAGCGGCGACATATTCTAGAAGAAAATCGCTAGTGCTGTGCACATAGCATTCTTCACACCGAATGTATCTGCGTACAGGGGATGACTGCGTGAATAATTAGGTTTTTTGTAAGTAACAGCTCGATGTTTAAATTCTTTTCATTATGTTATAGAATACAGATCAAATTACACATTCTGGTGACTTTGGTTTGCGCTAATGATTGCATTTTCTTTCGTTTGCAGGTTGACAAGATATGTGTGGGAGCGGCGACATATTCTAGAAAAAAATTGCTAGTGCTGTGCACATAGCATTCTTCACACCGAATGTATCTGCGTACAGGGGATGACTGCGTGAATAATTAGGTTTTTGGTAAGTAACAGCTCGATGTTTAAATTCTTTTCATTATGTTATAGAATACAGATCAAATTACACATTCTGGTGACTTTGGTTTGCGCTAATGATTGCATTTTCTTTCGTTTGCAGGTTGACAAGATATGTGTGGGAGCGGCGACATATTCTAGAAAAAAATCGCTAGTGCTGTGCACATAGCATTCTTCACACCGAATGTATCTGCGTACAGGGGATGACTGCGTGAATAATTAGGTTTTTGGTAAGTAACAGCTCGATGTTTAAATTCTTTTCCGTATGTTATAGAATACAGATCAAATTACACATTCTGGTGACTTTGGTTTGCGCTAATGATTGTATTTTCTTTCGTTAGCAGGTTGACAAGGCATATGTGGGAGCGGCGACATATTCTAGAAGAAAATCGCTAGTGCTGTGCACATAGCATTCTTCACACCGAATGTATCCTCGTACAGGGGATGACTGCGTGAATAATTAGGTTTTTGGTAAGTAACAGCTCGATGTTTAAATTCTTTTCCGTATGTTGTAGAATACAGATCAAATTACACATTCTGGTGACTTTGGTTTGCGCTAATGATTGCATTTTCTTTCGTTTGCAGGTTGACAAGATATGTGTGGGAGCGGCGACATATTCTAGAAAAAAATCTCTAGTGCTGTGCACATAGCATTCTTCACACCGAATGTATCTGCGTACAGGGGATGACTGCGTGAATAATTAGTTTTTTGGTAAGTAACAGCTCGATGTTTAAATTCTTTTCCGTATGTTATAGAATACAGATCAAATTACACATTCTGGTGACTTTGGTTTGCGCTAATGATTGCATTTTCTTTCGTTAGCAGGTTGACAAGGCATATGTGGGAGCGGCGACATATTCTAGAAGAAAATCGCTAGTGCTGTGCACATAGCATTCTTCACACCGAATGTATCTGCGTACAGGGGATGACTGCGTGAATAATTAGTTTTTTGGTAAGTAACAGCTCGATGTTTAAATTCTTCTCCGTATGTTATAGAATACAGATCAAATTACACATTCTGGTGACTTTGGTTTACGCTAATGATTGCATTTTCTTTCGTTAGCAGGTTGACAAGGCATATGTGGGAGCGGCGACATATTCTAGAAGAAAATCGCTAGTGCTGTGCACATAGCATTCTTCACACCGAATGTATCTGCGTACAGGGGACGACTGCGTGAATAATTAGTTTTTTGGTAAGTAACAGCTCGATGTTTAAATTCTTTTCCGTATGTTATAGAATACAGATCAAATTACACATTCTGGTGACTTTGGTTTGCGCTAATGATTGCATTTTCTTTCGTTTGCAGGTTGACAAGATATGTGTGGGAGCGGCGACATATTCTAGAAAAAAATCGCTAGTGCTGTGCACATAGCATTCTTCACACTTAATGTATCTGCGTACAGGGGATGACTGCGTGAATAATTAGTCTTTTGGTAAGTAACAGCTCGATGTTTAAATTCTTTTCCGTATGTTATAGAATACAGATCAAATTACACATTCTGGTGACTTTGGTTTGCGCTAATGATTGCATTTTCTTTCGTTTGCAGGTTGACAAGATATGTGTGGGAGCGGCGACATATTCTAGAAAAAAATCGCTAGTGCTGTGCACATAGCATTCTTCATACCGAATGTACCTGCGTACAGGTTATGACTGCGTGAATAATTAGGTTTTTGGTAAGTAACAGCTCGATGTTTAAATTCTTTTCCGTATGTTATAGAATACAGATCAAATTACACATTCTGGTGACTTTGGTTTGCGCTAATGATTGCATTTTCTTTCGTTTGCAGGTTGACAAGATATGTGTGGGAGCGGCGACATATTCTAGAAGAAAATCGCTAGTGCTGTGCACATAGCATTCTTCACACCGAATGTATCTGCGTACAGGGAATGACTGCGTGAATAATTAGTTTTTTGGTAAGTAACAGCTCGATGTTTAAATTCTTTTCCGTATGTTATAGAATACAGATCAAATTACACATTCTGGTGACTTTGGTTTGCGCTAATGATTGCATTTTCTTTCGTTAGCAGGTTGACAAGGCATATGTGGGAGCGGCGACATATTCTAGAAGAAAATCGCTAGTGCTGTGCACATAGCATTCTTCACACCGAATGTATCTGCGTACAGGGGATGACTGCGTGAATAATTAGTTTTTTGGTAAGTAACAGCTCGATGTTTAAATTCTTTTCCGTATGTTATAGAATACAGATCAAATTACACATTCTGTTGACTTTGGTTTGCGCTAATGATTGCATTTTCTTTCGTTTGCAGGTTGACAAGATATGTGTGGGAGCGGCGACATATTCTAGAAAGAAATCGCTAGTGCTGTGCACATAGCATTCTTCACACCGAATGTATCTGCGTACAGGGGATGACTGCGTGAATAATTAGTTTTTTGGTAAGTAACAGCTCGATGTTTAAATTCTTTTCCGTATGTTATAGAATACAGATCAAATTACACATTCTGGTGACTTTGGTTTGCGCTAATGATTGCATTTTCTTTCGTTAGCAGGTTGAAAAGGCATATGTGGGAGCGGCGACATATTCTAGAAGAAAATCGCTAGTGCTGTGCACATAGCATTCTTCACACCGAATGTATCTGCGTACAGGGGATGACTGCGTGAATAATTAGGTTTTTGGTAAGTAACAGCTCGATGTTTAAATTCTTTTCCGTATGTCATAGAATACAGATCAAATTACATATTCTGGTGACTTTGGTTTGCGCTAATGATTGCATTTTCTTTCGTTAGCAGGTTGACAAGGCATATGTGGGAGCGGCGACATATTCTAGAAGAAAATCGCTAGTGCTGTGCACATAGCATTCTTCACACCGAATGTATCTGCGTACAGGGGATGACTGCGTGAATAATTAGGTTTTTGGTAAGTAACAGCTCGATGTTTAAATTCTTTTCCGTATGTTATAGAATACAGATCAAATTACACATTCTGTTGACTTTGGTTTGCGCTAATGATTGCATTTTCTTTCGTTTGCAGGTTGACAAGATATGTGTGGGAGCGGCGACATATTCTAGAAAGAAATCGCTAGTGCTGTGCACATAGCATTCTTCACACCGAATGTATCTGCGTACAGGGGATGACTGCGTGAATAATTAGTTTTTTGGTAAGTAACAGCTCGATGTTTAAATTCTTTTCCGTATGTTATAGAATACATATCAAATTACACATTCTGGTGATTTTGGTTTGCGCTAATGATTGCATTTTCTTTCGTTAGCAAGTTGAAAAGGCATATGTGGGAGCGGTGACATATTCTAGAAGAAAATCGCTAGTGCTGTGCACATAGCATTCTTCACACCGAATGTATCTGCGTACAGGGGATGACTGCGTGAATAATTAGGTTTTTGGTAAGTAACAGCTCGATGTTTAAATTCTTTTCCGTATGTTATAGAATACAGATCAAATTACATATTCTGGTGACTTTGGTTTGCGATAATGATTGCATTTTCTTTCGTTAGCAGGTTGACAAGGCATATGTGGGAGCGGCGACATATTCTAGAAGAAAATCGCTAGTGCTGTGCACATAGCATTCTTCACACCGAATGTATCTGCGTACAGGGGATGACTGCGTGAATAATTAGGTTTTTGGTAAGTAACAGCTCGATGTTTAAATTCTTTTCCGTATGTTATAGAATACAGATCAAATTACACATTCTGGTGACTTTGCTTTGCGCTAATGATTGCATTTTCTTTCGTTAGCAGGTTGACAAGGCATATGTGGGAGCGGCGACATATTCTAGAAGAAAATCGCTAGTGCTGTGCACATAGCTTTCTTCACACCGAATGTAAATGCGTACAGGGGATGACTGCGTGAATAATTAGGTTTTTGGTAAGTAACAGCTCGATGTTTAAATTCTTTTCCGTATGTTATAGAATACAGATCAAATTACACATTCTGGTGACTTTGGTTTGCGCTAATGATTGCATTTTCTTTCGTTTGCAGGTTTACAAGGCATATGTGGGAGCGGCGACATATTCTAGAAAAAAATCGCTAGTGCTGTGCACATAGCATTCTTCACACCGAATGTATCTGCGTACAGGGGATGACTGCGTGAATAATTAGTTTTTTGGTAAGTAACAGCTCGATGTTTAAATTCTTTTCCGTATGTTATAGAATACAGATCTAATTACACATTCTGGTGACTTTGGTTTGCGCTAATGATTGCATTTTCTTTCGTTAGCAGGTTGACAAGGCATATGTGGGTGCGGCGACATATTCTAGAAGAATATCGCTAGTGCTGTGCACATAGCATTCTTCACACCGAATGTATCTGCGTACAGGGGATGACTGCGTGAATAATTAGGTTTTTGGTAAGTAAAAGCTCGATGTTTAAATTCTTTTCCGTATGTTATAGAATACAGATCAAATTACACATTCTGGTGACTTTGGTTTGCGCTAATGATTGCATTTTCTTTCGTTAGCAGGTTGACAAGGCATACGTGGGAGCGGCGACATATTCTAGAAGAAAATCGCTAGTGCTGTGCACATAGCATTCTTCACACCGAATGTATCTGCGTACAGGGGATGACTGCGTGAATAATTAGGTTTTTGGTAAGTAACAGCTCGATGTTTAAATTCTTTTCCGTATGTTATAGAATACAGATCACATTACACATTCTGGTGACTTTGGTTTGCGCTAATGATTGCATTTTCTTTCGTTAGCAGGTTGACAAGGCATATGTGGGAGCGGCGACATATTCTAGAAGAAAATCGCTAGTGCTGTGCACGTAGCATTCTTCACACCGAATGTATCTGCGTACAGGGGATGACTGCGTGAATAATTAGGTTTTTTGTAAGTAACAGCTCGATGTTTAAATTCTTTTCATTATGTTATAGAACACAGATCAAATTACACATTCTGGTGACTTTGGTTTGCGCTAATGATTACATTTTCTTTCGTTTGCAGGTTGACAAGATATGTGTGGGAGCGGCGACATATTCTAGAAAAAAATTGCTAGTGCTGTGCACATAGCATTCTTCACACCGAATGTATCTGCGTACAGGGGATGACTGCGTGAATAATTAGGTTTTTTGTAAGTAACAGCTCGATGTTTAAATTCTTTTCATTATGTTATAGAATACAGATCAAATTACACATTCTGGTGACTTTGGTTTGCGCTAATGATTGCATTTTCTTTCGTTTGCAGGTTGACAAGATATGTGTGGGAGCGGCGACATATTCTAGAAAAAAATCGCTAGTGCTGTGCACATAGCATTCTTCACACCGAATGTATCTGCGTACAGGGGATGACTGCGTGAATAATTAGTTTTTTGGTAAGTAACAGCTCGATGTTTAAATTCTTTTCCGTATGTTATAGAATACAGATCAAATTACACATTCTGGTGACTTTGGTTTGCGCTAATGATTGCATTTTCTTTCGTTAGCAGGTTGACAAGGCATATGTGGGAGCGGCGACATATTCTAGAAGAAAATCGCTAGTGCTGTGCACATAGCATTCTTCACACCGAATGTATCTGCGTACAGGGGATGACTGCGTGAATAATTAGTTTTTTGGTAAGTAACAGCTCGATGTTTAAATTCTTCTCCGTATGTTATAGAATACAGATCAAATTACACATTCTGGTGACTTTGGTTTACGCTAATGATTGCATTTTCTTTCGTTAGCAGGTTGACAAGGCATATGTGGGAGCGGCGACATATTCTAGAAGAAAATCGCTAGTGCTGTGCACATAGCATTCTTCACACCGAATGTATCTGCGTACAGGGGATGACTGCGTGAATAATTAGTTTTTTGGTAAGTAACAGCTCGATGTTTAAATTCTTTTCCGTATGTTATAGAATACAGATCAAATTACACATTCTGGTGACTTTGGTTTGCGCTAATGATTGCATTTTCTTTCGTTAGCAGGTTGACAAGATATGTGTGGGAGCGGCGACATATTCTAGAAAAAAATCGCTAGTGCAGTGCACATAGCATTCTTCACACCGAATGTATCTGCGTACAGGGGATGACTGCGTGAATAATTAGTCTTTTGGTAAGTAACAGCTCGATGTTTAAATTCTTTTCCGTATGTTATAGAATACAGATCAAATTACACATTCTGGTGACTTTGGTTTGCGCTAATGATTGCATTTTCTTTCGTTTGCAGGGTGACAAGATATGTGTGGGAGCGGCGACATATTCTAGAAAAAAATCGCTAGTGCTGTGCACATAGCATTCTTCACACCGAATGTATCTGCGTACAGGGGATGACTGCGTGAATAATTAGGTTTTTTGTAAGTAACAGCTCGATGTTTAAATTCTTTTCCGTATGTTATAGAATACAGATCAAATTACACATTCTGGTGACTTTGGTTTGCGCTAATGATTGCATTTTCTTTCGTTTGCAGGTTGACAAGATATGTGTGGGAGCGGCGACATATTCTAGAAGAAAATCGCTAGTGCTGTGCACATAGCACTCTTCACACCGAATGTATCTGCGTACAGGGAATGACTGCGTGAATAATTAGTTTTTTGGTAAGTAACAGCTCGATGTTTAAATTCTTTTCCGTATGTTATAGAATACAGATCAAATTACACATTCTGGTGACTTTGGTTTGCGCTAATGATTGCATTTTCTTTCGTTAGCAGGTTGACAAGGCATATGTGGGAGCGGCGACATATTCTAGAAGAAAATCGCTAGTGCTGTGCACATAGCATTCTTCACACCGAATGTATCTGCGTACAGGGGATGACTGCGTGAATAATTAGTTTTTTGGTAAGTAACAGCTCGATGTTTAAATTCTTTTCCGTATGTTATAGAATACAGATCAAATTACACATTCTGTTGACTTTGGTTTGCGCTAATGATTGCATTTTCTTTCGTTTGCAGGTTGACAAGATATGTGTGGGAGCGGCGACATATTCTAGAAAGAAATCGCTAGTGCTGTGCACATAGCATTCTTCACACCGAATGTATCTGCGTACAGGGGATGACTGCGTGAATAATTAGTTTTTTGGTAAGTAACAGCTCGATGTTTAAATTCTTTTCCGTATGTTATAGAATACAGATCAAATTACACATTCTGGTGACTTTGGTTTGCGCTAATGATTGCATTTTCTTTCGTTAGCAGGTTGAAAAGGCATATGTGGGAGCGGCGACATATTCTAGAAGAAAATCGCTAGTGCTGTGCACATAGCATTCTTCACACCGAATGTATCTGCGTACAGGGGATGACTGCGTGAATAATTAGGTTTTTGGTAAGTAACAGCTCGATGTTTAAATTCTTTTCCGTATGTTATAGAATACAGATCAAATTACATATTCTGGTGACTTTGGTTTGCGCTAATGATTGCATTTTCTTTCGTTAGCAGGTTGACAAGGCATATGTGGGAGCGGCGACATATTCTAGAAGAAAATCGCTAGTGCTGTGCACATAGCATTCTTCACACCGAATGTATCTGCGTACAGGGGATGACTGCGTGAATAATTAGGTTTTTGGTAAGTAACAGCTCGATGTTTAAATTCTTTTCCGTATGTTATAGAATACAGATCAAATTACACATTCTGGTGACTTTGCTTTGCGCTAATGATTGCATTTTCTTTCGTTAGCAGGTTGACAAGGCATATGTGGGAGCGGCGACATATTCTAGAAGAAAATCGCTAGTGCTGTGCACATAGCTTTCTTCACACCGAATGTATCTGCGTACAGGGGATGACTGCGTGAATAATTAGGTTTTTGGTAAGTAACAGCTCGATGTTTAAATTCTTTTCCGTATGTTATAGAATACAGATCAAATTACACATTCTGGTGACTTTGGTTTGCGCTAATGATTGCATTTTCTTTCGTTTGCAGGTTTACAAGGCATATGTGGGAGCGGCGACATGTTCTAGAAAAAAATCGCTAGTGCTGTGCACATAGCATTCTTCACACCGAATGTATCTGTGTACAGGGGATGACTGCGTGAATAATTAGTTTTTTGGTAAGTAACAGCTCGATGTTTAAATTCTTTTCCGTATGTTATAGAATACAGATCAAATTACACATTCTGGTGACTTTGGTTTGCGCTAATGATTGCATTTTCTTTCGTTTGCAGGTTGACAAGATATGTGTGGGAGCGGCGACATATTCTAGAAAGAAATCGCTAGTGCTGTGCACATAGCATTCTTCACACCGAATGTATCTGCGTACAGGGGATGACTGCGTGAATAATTAGTTTTTTGGTAAGTAACAGCTCGATGTTTAAATTCTTTTCCGTATGTTATAGAATACAGATCAAATTACACATTCTGGTGACTTTGGTTTGCGCTAATGATTGCATTTTCTTTCGTTAGCAGGTTGAAAAGGCATATGTGGGAGCGGCGACATATTCTAGAAGAAAATCGCTAGTGCTGTGCACATAGCATTCTTCACACCGAATGTATCTGCGTACAGGGGATGACTGCGTGAATAATTAGGGTTTTGGTAAGTAACAGCTCGATGTTTAAATTCTTTTCCGTATGTTATAGAATACAGATCAAATTACATATTCTGGTGACTTTGGTTTGCGCTAATGATTGCATTTGCTTTCGTTAGCAGGTTGACAAGGCATATGTGGGAGCGGCGACATATTCTAGAAGAAAATCGCTAGTGCTGTGCACATAGCATTCTTCACACCGAATGTATCTGCGTACAGGGGATGACTGCGTGAATAATTAGGTTTTTGGTAAGTAACAGCTCGATGTTTAAATTCTTTTCCGTATGTTATAGAATACAGATCAAATTACACATTCTGGTGACTTTGCTTTGCGCTAATGATTGCATTTTCTTTCGTTAGCAGGTTGACAAGGCATATGTGGGAGCGGCGACATATTCTAGAAGAAAATCGCTAGTGCTGTGCACATAGCTTTCTTCACACCGAATGTATCTGCGTACAGGGGATGACTGCGTGAATAATTAGGTTTTTGGTAAGTAACAGCTCGATGTTTAAATTCTTTTCCGTATGTTATAGAATACAGATCAAATTACACATTCTGGTGACTTTGGTTTGCGCTAATGATTGCATTTTCTTTCGTTTGCAGGTTTACAAGGCATATGTGGGAGCGGCGACATATTCTAGAAAAAAATCGCTAGTGCTGTGCACATAGCATTCTTCACACCGAATGTATCTGCGTACAGGGGATGACTGCGTGAATAATTAGTTTTTTGGTAAGTAACAGCTCGATGTTTAAATTCTTTTCCGTATGTTATAGAATACAGATCAAATTACACATTCTGGTGACTTTGGTTTGCGCTAATGATTGCATTTTCTTTCGTTAGCAGGTTGACAAGGCATATGTGGGTGCGGCGACATATTCTAGAAGAATATCGCTAGTGCTGTGCACATAGCATTCTTCACACCGAATGTATCTGCGTACAGGGGATGACTGCGTGAATAATTAGGTTTTTGGTAAGTAAAAGCTCGATGTTTAAATTCTTTTCCGTATGTTATAGAATACAGATCAAATTACACATTCTGGTGACTTTGGTTTGCGCTAATGATTGCATTTTCTTTCGTTAGCAGGTTGACAAGGCATACGTGGGAGCGGCGACATATTCTAGAAGAAAATCGCTAGTGCTGTGCACATAGCATTCGTCACACCGAATGTATCTGCGTACAGGGGATGACTGCGTGAATAATTAGGTTTTTGGTAAGTAACAGCTCGATGTTTAAATTCTTTTCCGTATGTTATAGAATACAGATCACATTACACATTCTGGTGACTTTGGTTTGCGCTAATGATTGCATTTTCTTTCGTTAGCAGGTTGACAAGGCATATGTGGGAGCGGCGACATATTCTAGAAGAAAATCGCTAGTGCTGTGCACGTAGCATTCTTCACACCGAATGTATCTGCGGACAGGGGATGACTGCGTGAATAATTAGGTTTTTTGTAAGTAACAGCTCGATGTTTAAATTCTTTTCATTATGTTATAGAACACAGATCAAATTACACATTCTGGTGACTTTGGTTTGCGCTAATGATTGCATTTTCTTTCGTTTGCAGGTTGACAAGATATGTGTGGGAGCGGCGACATATTCTAGAAAAAAATTGCTAGTGCTGTGCACATAGCATTCTTCACACCGAATGTATCTGCGTACAGGGGATGACTGCGTGAATAATTAGGTTTTTTGTAAGTAACAGCTCGATGTTTAAATTCTTTTCATTATGTTATAGAATACAGATCAAATTACACATTCTGGTGACTTTGGTTTGCGCTAATGATTGCATTTTCTTTCGTTTGCAGGTTGACAAGATATGTGTGGGAGCGGCGACATATTCTAGAAAAAAATCGCTAGTGCTGTGCACATAGCATTCTTCACACCGAATGTATCTGCGTACAGGGGATGACTGCGTGAATAATTAGGTTTTTGGTAAGTAACAGCTCGATGTTTAAATTCTTTTCCGTATGTTATAGAATACAGATCAAATTACACATTCTGGTGACTTTGGTTTGCGCTAATGATTGTATTTTCTTTCGTTAGCAGGTTGACAAGGCATATGTGGGAGTGGCGACATATTCTAGAAGAAAATCGCTAGTGCTGTGCACATAGCATTCTTCACACCGAATGTATCTGCGTACAGGGGATGACTGCGTGAATAATTAGTTTTTTGGTAAGTAGCAGCTCGATGTTTAAATTCTTTTCCGTATGTTATAGAATACAGATCAAATTACACATTCTGGTGACTTTGGTTTGCGCTAATGATTGCATTTTCTTTCGTTTGCAGGTTGACAAGATATGTGTGGGAGCGGCGACATATTCTAGAAAAAAATCGCTAGTGCTGTGCACATAGCATTCTTCACACCGAATGTATCTGCGTACAGGGGATGACTGCGTGAATAATTAGTTTTTTGGTAAGTAACAGCTCGATGTTTAAATTCTTTTCCGTATGTTATAGAATACAGATCAAATTACACATTCTGGTGACTTTGGTTTGCGCTAATGATTGCATTTTCTTTCGTTTGCAGGTTGACAAGATATGTGTGGGAGCGGCGACATATTCTAGAAGAAAATCGCTAGTGCTGTGCACATAGCATTCTTCACACCGAATGTATCTGCGTACAGGGAATGACTGCGTGAATAATTAGTTTTTTGGTAAGTAACAGCTCGATGTTTAAATTCTTTTCCGTATGTTATAGAATACAGATCAAATTTCACATTCTGGTGACTTTGGTTTGCGCTAATGATTGCATTTTCTTTCGTTAGCAGTTTGACAAGGCATATGTGGGAGCGGCGACATATTCTAGAAGAAAATCGCTAGTGCTGTGCACATAGCATTCTTCACACCGAATGTATCTGCGTACAGGGGATGACTGCGTGAATAATTAGTTTTTTGGTAAGTAACAGCTCGATGTTTAAATTCTTTTCCGTATGTTATAGAATATAGATCAAATTACACATTCTGGTGACTTTGGTTTGAGCTAATGATTGCATTTTCTTTCGTTAGCAGGTTGACAAGGCATATGTGGGAGCGGCGACATATTCTAGAAGAAAATCTCTAGTGCTGTGCACATAGCATTCTTCACACCGAATGTATCTGCGTACAGGGGATGACTGCGTGAATAATTAGTTTTTTGGTAAGTAACAGCTCGATGTTTAAATTCTTTTCCGTATGTTATAGAATACAGATCAAATTACACATTCTGGTGACTTTGGTTTGCGCTAATGATTGCATTTTCTTTCGTTTGCAGGTTGACAAGATATGTGTGGGAGCGGCGACATATTCTAGAAAGAAATCGCTAGTGCTGTGCACATAGCATTCTTCACACCGAATGTATCTGCGTACTGGGGATGACTGCGTGAATAATTAGTTTTTTGGTAAGTAACAGCTCGATGTTTAAATTCTTTTCCGTATGTTATAGAATACAGATAATATTACACATTCTGGTGACTTTGGTTTGCGCTAATGATTGCATTTTCTTTCGTTAGCAGGTTGAAAAGGCATATGTGGGAGCGGCGACATATTCTAGAAGAATATCGCTAGTGCTGTGCACATAGCATTCTTCACACCGAATGTATCTGCGTACAGGGGATGACTGCGTGAATAATTAGGTTTTTGGTAAGTAACAGCTCGATGTTTAAATTCTTTTCCGTATGTTATAGAATACAGATCAAATTACACATTCTGGTGACTTTGGTTTGCGCTAATGATTGCATTTTCTTTCGTTAGCAGGTTGACAAGGCATATGTGGGAGCGGCGACATATTCTAGAAGAAAATCGCTAGTGCTGTGCACATAGCATTCTTCACACCGAATGTATCTGCGTACAGGGGATGACTGCGTGAATAATTAGGTTTTTGGTAAGTAACAGCTCGATGTTTAAATTCTTTTCCGTATGTTATAGAATACAGATCAAATTACACATTCTGGTGACTTTGGTTTGCGCTAATGATTGCATTTTCTTTCGTTAGCAGGTTGACAAGGCATATGTGGGAGCGGTGACATATTCTAGAAGAAAATCGCTAGTGCTGTGCACATAGCATTCTTCACACCGAATGTATCTGCGTACAGGGGATGACTGCGTGAATAATTAGGTTTTTGGTAAGTAACAGCTCGATGTTTAAATTCTTTTCCGTATGTTATAGAATACAGATCAAATTACACATTCTGGTGACTTTGGTTTGCGCTAATGATTGCATTTTCTTTCGTTAGCAGGTTGACAAGGCATATGTGGGAGCGGCGACATATTCTAGAAAAAAATCGCTAGTGCTGTGCACATAGCATTCTTCACACCGAATGTATCTGCGTACAGGGGATGACTGCGTGAATAATTAGTTTTTTGGTATGTAACAGCTCGATGTTTAAATTCTTTTCCGCAAGTTATAGAATACAGATCAAATTACACATTCTGGTGACTTTGGTTTGCGCTAATGATTGCATTTTCTTTCGTTAGCAGGTTGACAAGGCATATGTGGGAGCGGCGACATATTCTAGAAGAAAATCGCTAGTGCTGTGCACATAGCATTCTTCACACCGAATGTATCTGCGTACAGGGGATGACTGCGTGAATAATTAGTTTTTTGGTAAGTAATAGCTCGATGTTTAAATTCTTTTCCGTATGTTATAGAATACAGATCAAATTACACATTCTGGTGACTTTGGTTTGCGCTAATGGTTTCATTTTCTTTCGTTTGCAGGTTGACAAGATATGTGTGGGAGCGGCGACATATTCTAGAAGAAAATCGCTAGTGCTGCGCACATAGCATTCTTCACACCGAATGTATCTGCGTACAGGGGATGACTGCGTGAATAATTAGGTTTTTGGTAAGTAACAGCTCGATGTTTAAATTCTTTTCCGTATGTTATAGAATACAGATCAAATTACACATTCTGGTGACTTTGGTTTGCGCTAATGATTGCATTTTCTTTCGTTTGCAGGTTGACAAGATATGTGTGGGAGCGGCGACATATTCTAGAAAAAAATCGCTAGTGCTGTGCACATAGCATTCTTCACACCGAATGTATCTGCGTACAGGGGATGACTGCGTGAATAATTAGTTTTTTGGTAAGTAACAGCTCGATGTTTAAATTCTTTTCCGTATGTCACAGAATACAGATCAAATTACACATTCTGGTGACTTTGGTTTGCGCTAATGATTGCATTTTCTTTCGTTAGCAGGTTGACAAGGCATATGTGGGAGCGGCGACATATTCTAGAAGAAAATCGCTAGTGCTGTGCACATAGCACTCTTCACACCGAATGTATCTGCGTACAGGGGATGACTGCGTGAATAATTAGTTTTTTGGTAAGTAACAGCTCGATGTTTAAATTCTTTTCCGTATGTTATAGAATACAGATCAAATTACACATTCTGGTGACTTTGGTTTGCGCTAATGATTGCATTTTCTTTCGTTTGCAGGTTGACAAGATATGTGTGGGAGCGGCGACATATTCTAGAAAGAAATCGCTAGTGCTGTGCACATAGCTTCTTCACACCGAATGTATCTGCGTACAGGGGATGACTGCGTGAATAATTAGTTTTTTGGTAAGTAACAGCTCGATGTTTAAATTCTTTTCCGTATGTTATAGAATACAGATCAAATTACACATTCTGGTGACTTTGGTTTGCGCTAATGATTACATTTTCTTTCGTTTGCAGGTTGACAAGATATGTGTGGGAGCGGCGACATATTCTAGAAGAAAATCGCTAGTGCTGTGCACATAGCATTCTTCACACCGAATGTATCTGCGTACAGGGGATGACTGCGTGAATAATTAGTTTTTTGGTAAGTAACAGCTCGATGTTTAAATTCTTTTCCGTATGTTATAGAATACAGATCAAATTACACATTCTGGTGACTTTGGTTTGCGCTAATGATTGCATTTTCTTTCGTTTGCAGGTTGACAAGATATGTGTGGGAGCGGCGACATATTCTAGAAAGAAATCGCTAGTGCTGTGCACATAGCATTCTTCACACCGAATGTATCTGCGTACAGGGGATGACTGCGTGAATAATTAGTTTTTTGGTAAGTAACAGCTCGATGTTTAAATTCTTTTCCGTATGTTATAGAATACAGATCAAATTACACATTCTGGTGACTTTGGTTTGCGCTAATGATTGCATTTTCTTTCGTTAGCAGGTTGAAAAGGCATATGTGGGAGCGGAGACATATTCTAGAAGAAAATCGCTAGTGCTGTGCACATAGCATTCTTCACACCGAATGTATCTGCGTACAGGGGATGACTGCGTGAATAATTAGGTTTTTGGTAAGTAACAGCTCGATGTTTAAATTCTTTTCCGTATGTTATAGAATACAGATCAAATTACACATTCTGGTGACTTTGGTTTGCGCTAATGATTGCATTTTCTTTCGTTAGCAGGTTGACAAGGCATATATGGGAGCGGCGACATATTCTAGAAGAAAATCGCTAGTGCTGTGCACATAGCATTCTTCACACGGAATGTATCTGCGTACAGGGGATGACTGCGTGAATAATTAGGTTTTTGGTAAGTAACAGCTCGATGTTTAAATTCTTTTCCGTATGTTATAGAATACAGATCAAATTACACATTCTGGTGACTTTGGTTTGCGCTAATGATTGCATTTTCTTTCGTTAGCAGGTTGACAAGGCATATGTGGGAGCGGCGACATATTCTAGAAGAAAATCGCTAGTGCTGTGCACATAGCATTCTTCACACCGAATGTATCTGCGCACAGGGGATGACTGCGTGAATAATTAGGTTTTTGGTAAGTAACAGCTCGATGTTTAAATTCTTTTCCGTATGTTATAGAATACAGATCAAATTACACATTCTGGTGACTTTGGTTTGCGCTAATGATTGCATTTTCTTTCGTTAGCAGGTTGACAAGGCATATGTGGGAGCGGCGACATATTCTAGAAGAAAATCGCTAGTGCTGTGCACATAGCATTCTTTACACCGAATGTATCTGCGTACAGGGGATGACTGCGTGAATAATTAGTTTTTTGGTAAGTAACAGCTCGATGTTTAAATTCTTTTCCGTATGTTATAGAATACAGATCAAATTACACATTCTGGTGACTTTGGTTTGCGCTAATGATTGCATTTTCTTTCGTTAGCAGGTTGACAAGGCATATGTGGGAGCGGCGACATATTCTAGAAGAAAATCGCTAGTGCTGTGCACATAGCATTCTTCACACCGAATGTATCTGCGTACAGGGGATGACTGCGTGAATAATTAGTTTTTTGGTAAGTAACAGCTCGATGTTTAAATTCTTTTCCGTATGTTATAGAATACAGATCAAATTACACATTCTGGTGACTTTGGTTTGCGCTAATGATTTCATTTTCTTTCGTTTGCAGGTTGACAAGATATGTGTGGGAGCGGCGACATATTCTAGAAGAAAATCGCTAGTGCTGTGCACATAGCATTCTTCACACCGAATGTATCTGCGTACAGGGGATGACTGCGTGAATAATTAGTTTTTTGGTAAGTAACAGCTCGATGTTTAAATTCTTTTCATTATGTTATAGGAATCAGATCAAATTACACATTCTGGTGACTTTGGTTTGCGCTAATGATTGCATTTTCTTTCGTCAGCAGGTTGACAAGGGATATGTGGGAGCGGCGACATATTCTAGAAGAAAATCGCTAGTGCTGTGCACATAGCATTCTTCACACCGAATGTATCTGCGTACAGGGGATGACTGCGTGAATAATTAGTTTTTTGGTAAGTAACACCTCGATGTTTTAATTTTTTCATCATGCTTTAGAATACAGATGGAATTAAACATTCTGGTGACTTTGGATTGCGCTAATGATTGCATTTTCTTTCGTTTGCAGGTTGACAAGATACGTGTGGGAGCGGCGACATATTCTAGAAGAAAATCGCTAGTGCTGTGCACATAGCATTCTTCACACCGATTGTATCTGCGTACAGGGGATGACTGCGTGAATAATTATTTTTTTGGTAAGTAACACCTCGATGTTTTAATTTTTTCATCATGCTTTAGAATACAGATGGAATTAAACATTCTGGTGACTTTGGATTGCGCTAATGATTGCATTTTCTTTCGTTTGCAGGTTGACAAGGCATATGTGGGAGCGGCGACATATTCTAGAAGAAAATCGCTAGTGCTGTGCACATAGCATTCTTCACACCGAATGTATCTGCGTACAGGGGATGACTGCGTGAATAATTAGTGTTTTGGTAAGAAACAGCTCGATGTTTAAATTCTTTTCCGTATGTTATAGAATGCAGATCAAATTACACATTCTGGTGACTTTGGTTTGCGCTAATGATTGCATTTTCTTTCGTTTGCAGGTTGACAAGATATGTGTGGGAGCGGCGACATATTCTAGAAAAAAATCGCTAGTGCTGTGCACATAGCATTCTTCACACCGAATGTATCTGCGTACAGGGGATGACTGCGTGAATAATTAGTTTTTTGGTAAGTAACAGCTCGATGTTTAAATTCTTTTCCGTATGTTATAGAATACAGATCAAATTACACATTCTGTTGACTTTGGTTTGCGCTAATGATTGCATTTACTTACGTTAGCAGGTTGACAAGGCAAATGTGGGAGCGGCGACATATTCTAGAAGAAAATCGCTAGTGCTGTGCACATGGCATTCTTCACACCGAATGTATCTGCGTACAGGGGATGACTGCGTGAATAATTAGTTTTTTGGTAAGTAACAGCTCGATGTTTAAATTCTTTTCATTATGTTATAGGATACAGATCAAATTACACATTCTGGTGACTTTGGTTTGCGCTAATGATTGCATTTTCTTTCGTTAGCAGGTTGACAAGGGATATGTGGGAGCGGCGACATATTCTAGAAGAAAATCGCTAGTGCTGTGCACATAGCATTCTTCACACGGAATGTATCTGCGTACAGGGGATGACTGCGTGAATAATTAGTTTTCTGGTAATTAACACCTCGATGTTTTAATTTTTTCATCATGCTTTAGAATACAGATGGAATTAAACATTCTGGTGACTTTGGATTGCGCTAATGATTGCATTTTCTTTCGTTTGCAGGTTGACAAGATATGTGTGGGAGCGGCGACATATACTAGAAAAAAATCGCTAGTGCTGTGCACATAGCATTCTTCACACCGAATGTATCTGCGTACAGGGGATGACTGCGTGAATAATTAGTTTTTTGGTAAGTAACAGCTCGATGTTTAAATTCTTTTCATAATGTTATAGAATACAGATCAAATTACACATTCTGGTGACTTTGGTTTGCGCTAATGATTGCATTTTCTTTCGTTTGCAAGTTGACAAGATATGTGTGGGAGCGGCGACATATTCCAGAAAAAAATCGCTAGTGCTGTGCACATAGCATTTTTCACACCGAATGTATCTGCGTACAGGGGATGACTGCGTGAATAATTAGGTTTTTGGTAAGTAACAGCTCGATGTTTAAATTCTTTTCCGTATGTTATAGAATACACATCAAATTACACATTCTGGTGACTTTGGTTTGCGCTAATGATTGCATTTTCTTTCGTTTGCAGGTTGACAAGATATGTGTGGGAGCGGCGACATATTCTAGAAGAAAATCGCTAGTGCTGTGCACATAGCATTCTTCACACCGAATAAATCTGCGTACAGGGGATGACTGCGTGAATAATTAGTTTTTTGGTAAGTAACAGCTCGATGTTTAAATTCTTTTCCGTATGTTATAGAATACAGATCAAATTACACATTCTGGTGACTTTGGTTTGCGCTAATGATTGCATTTTCTTTCGTTAGCAGGTTGACAAGGCATATGTGGGAGCGGCGACATATTCTAGAAGAAAATCGCTAGTGCTGTGCACATAGCATTCTTCACACCGAATGTATCTGCGTACAGGGGATGACTGCGTGAATAATTAGTTTTTTGGTAAGTAACAGCTCGATGTTTAAATTCTTTTCCGTATGTTATAGAATACAGATCAAATTACACATTCTGGTGACTTTGGTTTGCGCTAATGATTTCATTTTCTTTCGTTTGCAGGTTGACAAGATATGTGTGGGAGCGGCGACATATTCTAGAAGAAAATCGCTAGTGCTGTGCACATAGCATTCTTCACACCGAATGTATCTGCGTACAGGGGATGACTGCGTGAATAATTAGTTTTTTGGTAAGTAACAGCTCGATGTTTAAATTCTTTTCATTATGTTATAGGAATCAGATCAAATTACACATTCTGGTGACTTTGGTTTGCGCTAATGATTGCATTTTCTTTCGTTAGCAGGTTGACAAGGGATATGTGGGAGCGGCGACATATTCTAGAAGAAAATCGCTAGTGCTGTGCACATAGCATTCTTCACACCGAATGTATCTGCGTACAGGGGATGACTGCGTGAATAATTAGTTTTTTGGTAAGTAACACCTCGATGTTTTAATTTTTTCATCATGCTTTAGAATACAGATGGAATTAAACATTCTGGTGACTTTGGATTGCGCTAATGATTGCATTTTCTTTCGTTTGCAGGTTGACAAGATACGTGTGGGAGCGGCGACATATTCTAGAAGAAAATCGCTAGTGCTGTGCACATAGCATTCTTCACACCGATTGTATCTGCGTACAGGGGATGACTGCGTGAATAATTATTTTTTTGGTAAGTAACACCTCGATGTTTTAATTTTTTCATCATGCTTTAGAATACAGATGGAATTAAACATTCTGGTGACTTTGGATTGCGCTAATGATTGCATTTTCTTTCGTTTGCAGGTTGACAAGGCATATGTGGGAAAGGCGACATATTCTAGAAGAAAATCGCTAGTGCTGTGCACATAGCATTCTTCACACCGAATGTATCTGCGTACAGGGGATGACTGCGTGAATAATTAGTGTTTTGGTAAGAAACAGCTCGATGTTTAAATTCTTTTCCGTATGTTATAGAATGCAGATCAAATTACACATTCTGGTGACTTTGGTTTGCGCTAATGATTGCATTTTCTTTCGTTTGCAGGTTGACAAGATATGTGTGGGAGCGGCGACATATTCTAGAAAAAAATCGCTAGTGCTGTGCACATAGCATTCTTCACACCGAATGTATCTGCGTACAGGGGATGACTGCGTGAATAATTAGTTTTTTGGTAAGTAACAGCTCGATGTTTAAATTCTTTTCCGTATGTTATAGAATACAGATCAAATTACACATTCTGGTGACTTTGGTTTGCGCTAATGATTGCATTTACTTACGTTAGCAGGTTGACAAGGCAAATGTGGGAGCGGCGACATATTCTAGAAGAAAATCGCTAGTGCTGTGCACATGGCATTCTTCACACCGAATGTATCTGCGTACTGGGGATGACTGCGTGAATAATTAGTTTTTTGGTAAGTAACAGCTCGATGTTTAAATTCTTTTCATTATGTTATAGGATACAGATCAAATTACACATTCTGGTGACTTTGGTTTGCGCTAATGATTGCATTTTCTTTCGTTAGCAGGTTGACAAGGGATATGTGGGAGCGGCGACATATTCTAGAAGAAAATCGCTAGTGCTGTGCACATAGCATTCTTCACACGGAATGTATCTGCGTACAGGGGATGACTGCGTGAATAATTAGTTTTCTGGTAATTAACACCTCGATGTTTTAATTTTTTCATCATGCTTTAGAATACAGATGGAATTAAACATTCTGGTGACTTTGGATTGCGCTAATGATTGCATTTTCTTTCGTTTGCAGGTTGACAAGATATGTGTGGGAGCGGCGACATATACTAGAAAAAAATCGCTAGTGCTGTGCACATAGCATTCTTCACACCGAATGTATCTGCGTACAGGGGATGACTGCGTGAATAATTAGTTTTTTGGTAAGTAACAGCTCGATGTTTAAATTCTTTTCATAATGTTATAGAATACAGATCAAATTACACATTCTGGTGACTTTGGTTTGCGCTAATGATTGCATTTTCTTTCGTTTGCAAGTTGACAAGATATGTGTGGGAGCGGCGACATATTCCAGAAAAAAATCGCTAGTGCTGTGCACATAGCATTTTTCACACCGAATGTATCTGCGTACAGGGGATGACTGCGTGAATAATTAGGTTTTTGGTAAGTAACAGCTCGATGTTTAAATTCTTTTCCGTATGTTATAGAATACACATCAAATTACACATTCTGGTGACTTTGGTTTGCGCTAATGATTGCATTTTCTTTCGTTTGCAGGTTGACAAGATATGTGTGGGAGCGGCGACATATTCTAGAAGAAAATCGCTAGTGCTGTGCACATAGCATTCTTCACACCGAATAAATCTGCGTACAGGGGATGACTGCGTGAATAATTAGTTTTTTGGTAAGTAACAGCTCGATGTTTAAATTCTTTTCCGTATGTTATAGAATACAGATCAACTTACACATTCTGGTGACTTTGGTTTGCGCTAATGATTGCATTTTCTTTCGTTAGCAGGTTGACAAGGCATATGTGGGAGCGGCGACATATTCTAGAAGAAAATCGCTAGTGCTGTGCACATAGCATTCTTCACACCGAATGTATCTGCGTACAGGGGATGACTGCGTGAATAATTAGTTTTTTGGTAAGTAACACCTCGATGTTTTAATTTTTTCATCATGCTTTAGAATACAGATGAAATTAAACATTCTGGTGACTTTGGATTGCGCTAATGATTGCATTTTCTTTCGTTTGCAGGTTGACAAGATACGTGTGGGAGCGGCGACATATTCTAGAAGAAAATCGCTAGTGCTGTGCACATAGCATTCTTCACACCGAATGTATCTGCGTACAGGGGATGACTGCGTGAATAATTAGTTTTTTGGTAAGTAACACCTCGATGTTTTAATTTTTTCATCATGCTTTAGAATACAGATGGAATTAAACATTCTGGTGACTTTGGATAGCGCTAATGATTGCATTTTCTTTCGTTTGCAGGTTGACAAGATATGTGTGGGAGCGGCGACATATTCTAGAAGAAAATAGCTAGTGCTGTGCACATAGCATTCTTCACACCGAATGTATCTGCGTACAGGGGATGACTGCGTGAATAATTAGTTTTTTGGTAAGTAACACCTCGATGTTTTAATTTTATCATCATGCTTTAGAATACAGATGGAATTAAACATTCTGGTGACTTTGGATTGCGCTAATGATTGCATTTTCTTTCGTTTGCAGGTTGACAAGATATGTGTGGGAGTGGCGACATATTCTAGAAGAAAATCGCTAGTGCTGTGCACATAGCATTCTTCACACCGAATGTATCTGCGTACAGGGGATGACTGCGTGAATAATTAGTGTTTTGGTAAGAAACAGCTCGATGTTTAAATTCTTTTCCGTATGTTATAGAATGCAGATCAAATTACACATTCTGGTGACTTTGGTTTGCGCTAATGATTGCATTTTCTTTCGTTTGCAGGTTGACAAGATATGTGTGGGAGCGGCGACATATTCTAGAAAAAAATCGCTAGTGCTGTGCACATTGCATTCTTCACACCGAATGTATCTGCGTACAGGGGATGACTGCGTGAATAATTAGTTTTTTGGTAAGTAACAGCTCGATGTTTAAATTCTTTTCCGTATGTTATAGAATACAGATCAAATTACACATTCTGTTGACTTTGGTTTGCGCTAATGATTGCATTTACTTACGTTAGCAGGTTGACAAGGCAAATGTGGGAGCGGCGACATATTCTAGAAGAAAATCGCTAGTGCTGTGCACATGGCATTCTTCACACCGAATGTATCTGCGTACAGGGGATGACTGCGTGAATAATTAGTTTTTTGGTAAGTAACAGCTCGATGTTTAAATTCGTTTCATTATGTTATAGGATACAGATCAAATTACACATTCTGGTGACTTTGGTTTGCGCTAATGATTGCATTTTCTTTCGTTAGCAGGTTGACAAGGGATATGTGGGAGCGGCGACATATTCTAGAAGAAAATCGCTAGTGCTGTGCACATAGCATTCTTCACACGGAATGTATCTGCGTACAGGGGATGACTGCGTGAATAATTAGTTTTCTGGTAATTAACACCTCGATGTTTTAATTTTTTCATCATGCTTTAGAATACAGATGGAATTAAACATTCTGGTGACTTTGGATTGCGCTAATGATTGCATTTTCTTTCGTTTGCAGGTTGACAAGATATGTGTGGGAGCGGCGACATATACTAGAAAAAAATCGCTAGTGCTGTGCACATAGCATTCTTCACACCGAATGTATCTGCGTACAGGGGATGACTGCGTGAATAATTAGTTTTTTGGTAAGTAACAGCTCGATGTTTAAATTCTTTTCATAATGTTATAGAATACAGATCAAATTACACATTCTGGTGACTTTGGTTTGCGCTAATGATTGCATTTTCTTTCGTTTGCAAGTTGACAAGATATGTGTGGGAGCGGCGACATATTCCAGAAAAAAATCGCTAGTGCTGTGCACATAGCATTTTTCACACCGAATGTATCTGCGTACAGGGGATGACTGCGTGAATAATTAGGTTTTTGGTAAGTAACAGCTCGATGTTTAAATTCTTTTCCGTATGTTATAGAATACACATCAAATTACACATTCTGGTGACTTTGGTTTGCGCTAATGATTGCATTTTCTTTCGTTTGCAGGTTGACAAGATATGTGTGGGAGCGGCGACATATTCTAGAAGAAAATCGCTAGTGCTGTGCACATAGCATTCTTCACACCGAATAAATCTGCGTACAGGGGATGACTGCGTGAATAATTAGTTTTTTGGTAAGTAACAGCTCGATGTTTAAATTCTTTTCCGTATGTTATAGAATACAGATCAAATTACACATTCTGGTGACTTTGGTTTGCGCTAATGATTGCATTTTCTTTCGTTAGCAGGTTGACAAGGCATATGTGGGAGCGGCGACATATTCTAGAAGAAAATCGCTAGTGCTGTGCACATAGCATTCTTCACACCGAATGTATCTGCGTACAGGGGATGACTGCGTGAATAATTAGTTTTTTGGTAAGTAACAGCTCGATGTTTAAATTCTTTTCCGTATGTTATAGAATACAGATCAAATTACACATTCTGGTGACTTTGGTTTGCGCTAATGATTTCATTTTCTTTCGTTTGCAGGTTGACAAGATATGTGTGGGAGCGGCGACATATTCTAGAAGAAAATCGCTAGTGCTGTGCACATAGCATTCTTCACACCGAATGTATCTGCGTACAGGGGATGACTGCGTGAATAATTAGTTTTTTGGTAAGTAACAGCTCGATGTTTAAATTCTTTTCATTATGTTATAGGAATCAGATCAAATTACACATTCTGGTGACTTTGGTTTGCGCTAATGATTGCATTTTCTTTCGTTAGCAGGTTGACAAGGGATATGTGGGAGCGGCGACATATTCTAGAAGAAAATCGCTAGTGCTGTGCACATAGCATTCTTCACACCGAATGTATCTGCGTACAGGGGATGACTGCGTGAATAATTAGTTTTTTGGTAAGTAACACCTCGATGTTTTAATTTTTTCATCATGCTTTAGAATACAGATGGAATTAAACATTCTGGTGACTTTGGATTGCGCTAATGATTGCATTTTCTTTCGTTTGCAGGTTGACAAGATACGTGTGGGAGCGGCGACATATTCTAGAAGAAAATCGCTAGTGCTGTGCACATAGCATTCTTCACACCGATTGTATCTGCGTACAGGGGATGACTGCGTGAATAATTATTTTTTTGGTAAGTAACACCTCGATGTTTTAATTTTTTCATCATGCTTTAGAATACAGATGGAATTAAACATTCTGGTGACTTTGGATTGCGCTAATGATTGCATTTTCTTTCGTTTGCAGGTTGACAAGGCATATGTGGGAGCGGCGACATATTCTAGAAGAAAATCGCTAGTGCTGTGCACATAGCATTCTTCACACCGAATGTATCTGCGTACAGGGGATGACTGCGTGAATAATTAGTGTTTTGGTAAGAAACAGCTCGATGTTTAAATTCTTTTCCGTATGTTATAGAATGCAGATCAAATTACACATTCTGGTGACTTTGGTTTGCGCTAATGATTGCATTTTCTTTCGTTTGCAGGTTGACAAGATATGTGTGGGAGCGGCGACATATTCTAGAAAAAAATCGCTAGTGCTGTGCACATAGCATTCTTCACACCGAATGTATCTGCGTACAGGGGATGACTTCGTGAATAATTAGTTTTTTGGTAAGTAACAGCTCGATGTTTAAATTCTTTTCCGTATGTTATAGAATACAGATCAAATTACACATTCTGGTGACTTTGGTTTGCGCTAATGATTGCATTTACTTACGTTAGCAGGTTGACAAGGCAAATGTGGGAGCGGCGACATATTCTAGAAAAAAATCGCTAGTGCTGTGCACATTGCATTCTTCACACCGAATGTATCTGCGTACAGGGGATGACTGCGTGAATAATTAGTTTTTTGGTAAGTAACAGCTCGATGTTTAAATTCTTTTCCGTATGTTATAGAATACAGATCAAATTACACATTCTGTTGACTTTGGTTTGCGCTAATGATTGCATTTTCTTTCGTTAGCAGGTTGACAAGGGATATGTGGGAGCGGCGACATATTCTAGAAGAAAATCGCTAGTGCTGTGCACATAGCATTCTTCACACCGATTGTATCTGCGTACAGGGGATGACTGCGTGAATAATTATTTTTTTGGTAAGTAACACCTCGATGTTTTAATTTTTTCATCATGCTTTAGAATACAGATGGAATTAAACATTCTGGTGACTTTGGATTGCGCTAATGATTGCATTTTCTTTCGTTTGCAGGTTGACAAGGCATATGTGGGAGCGGCGACATATTCCAGAAAAAAATCGCTAGTGCTGTGCACATAGCATTTTTCACACCGAATGTATCTGCGTACAGGGGATGACTGCGTGAATAATTAGGTTTTTGGTAAGTAACAGCTCGATGTTTAAATTCTTTTCCGTATGTTATAGAATACACATCAAATTACACATTCTGGTGACTTTGGTTTGCGCTAATGATTGCATTTTCTTTCGTTTGCAGGTTGACAAGATATGTGTGGGAGCGGCGACATATTCTAGAAGAAAATCGCTAGTGCTGTGCACATAGCATTCTTCACACCGAATAAATCTGCGTACAGGGGATGACTGCGTGAATAATTAGTTTTTTGGTAAGTAACAGCTCGATGTTTAAATTCTTTTCCGTATGTTATAGAATACAGATCAAATTACACATTCTGGTGACTTTGGTTTGCGCTAATGATTGCATTTTCTTTCGTTAGCAGGTTGACAAGGCATATGTGGGAGCGGCGACATATTCTAGAAGAAAATCGCTAGTGCTGTGCACATAGCATTCTTCACACCGAATGTATCTGCGTACAGGGGATGACTGCGTGAATAATTAGTTTTTTGGTAAGTAACAGCTCGATGTTTAAATTCTTTTCCGTATGTTATAGAATACAGATCAAATTACACATTCTGGTGACTTTGGTTTGCGCTAATGATTTCATTTTCTTTCGTTTGCAGGTTGACAAGATATGTGTGGGAGCGGCGACATATTCTAGAAGAAAATCGCTAGTGCTGTGCACATAGCATTCTTCACACCGAATGTATCTGCGTACAGGGGATGACTGCGTGAATAATTAGTTTTTTGGTAAGTAACAGCTCGATGTTTAAATTCTTTTCATTATGTTATAGGAATCAGATCAAATTACACATTCTGGTGACTTTGGTTTGCGCTAATGATTGCATTTTCTTTCGTTTGCAGGTTGACAAGATATGTGTGGGAGCGGCGACATATACTAGAAAAAAATCGCTAGTGCTGTGCACATAGCATTCTTCACACCGAATGTATCTGCGTACAGGGGATGACTGCGTGAATAATTAGTTTTTTGGTAAGTAACAGCTCGATGTTTAAATTCTTTTCATAATGTTATAGAATACAGATCAAATTACACATTCTGGTGACTTTGGTTTGCGCTAATGATTGCATTTTCTTTCGTTTGCAAGTTGACAAGATATGTGTGGGAGCGGCGACATATTCCAGAAAAAAATCGCTAGTGCTTTGCACATAGCATTTTTCACACCGAATGTATCTGCGTACAGGGGATGACTGCGTGAATAATTAGGTTTTTGGTAAGTAACAGCTCGATGTTTAAATTCTTTTCCGTATGTTATAGAATACACATCAAATTACACATTCTGGTGACTTTGGTTTGCGCTAATGATTGCATTTTCTTTCGTTTGCAGGTTGACAAGATATGTGTGGGAGCGGCGACATATTCTAGAAGAAAATCGCTAGTGCTGTGCACATAGCATTCTTCACACCGAATAAATCTGCGTACAGGGGATGACTGCGTGAATAATTAGTTTTTTGGTAAGTAACAGCTCGATGTTTAAATTCTTTTCCGTATGTTATAGAATACAGATCAACTTACACATTCTGGTGACTTTGGTTTGCGCTAATGATTGCATTTTCTTTCGTTAGCAGGTTGACAAGGCATATGTGGGAGCGGCGACATATTCTAGAAGAAAATCGCTAGTGCTGTGCACATAGCATTCTTCACACCGAATGTATCTGCGTACAGGGGATGACTGCGTGAATAATTAGTTTTTTGGTAAGTAACACCTCGATGTTTTAATTTTTTCATCATGCTTTAGAATACAGATGAAATTAAACATTCTGGTGACTTTGGATTGCGCTAATGATTGCATTTTCTTTCGTTTGCAGGTTGACAAGATACGTGTGGGAGCGGCGACATATTCTAGAAGAAAATCGCTAGTGCTGTGCACATAGCATTCTTCACACCGAATGTATCTGCGTACAGGGGATGACTGCGTGAATAATTAGTTTTTTGGTAAGTAACACCTCGATGTTTTAATTTTTTCATCATGCTTTAGAATACAGATGGAATTAAACATTCTGGTGACTTTGGATAGCGCTAATGATTGCATTTTCTTTCGTTTGCAGGTTGACAAGATATGTGTGGGAGCGGCGACATATTCTAGAAGAAAATAGCTAGTGCTGTGCACATAGCATTCTTCACACCGAATGTATCTGCGTACAGGGGATGACTGCGTGAATAATTAGTTTTTTGGTGAGTAACACCTCGATGTTTTAATTTTATCATCATGCTTTAGAATACAGATGGAATTAAACATTCTGGTGACTTTGGATTGCGCTAATGATTGCATTTTCTTTCGTTTGCAGGTTGACAAGATATGTGTGGGAGTGGCGACATATTCTAGAAGAAAATCGCTAGTGCTGTGCACATACCATTCTTCACACCGAATGTATCTGCGTACAGGGGATGACTGCGTGAATAACTATTTTTTTTTTAAGTAACACCTCGATGTTTTAATTTTTTCATCATGCTTTAGAATACAGATGGAATTAAACATTCTGGTGACTTTGGATTGCGCTAATGATTGCATTTTCTTTCGTTTGCAGGTTGACAAGGCATATGTGGGAGCGGCGACATATTCTAGAAGAAAATCGCTAGTGCTGTGCACATAGCGTTCTTCACACCGAATGTATCTGCGTACAGGGGATGACTGCGTGAATAATTAGTTTTTTGGTAAGTAACAGCTCGATGTTTAAATTCTTTTCCGTATGTTATAGAATACAGATCAAATTACACATTCTGGTGACTTTGGTTTGCGCTAATGATTGCATTTTCTTTCGTTAGCAGGTTGACAAGGGATATTTGGGAGCGGCGACATATTCTAGAAGAAAATCGCTAGTGCTGTGCACATAGCATTCTTCACACCGAATGTATCTGCGTACAGGGGATGACTGCGTGAATAATTAGTTTTTTGGTAAGTAACAGCTCGATGTTTAAATTCTTTTCCGTATGTTATAGAATACAGATCAAATTACACATTCTGGTGACTTTGGTTTGCGCTAATGATTGCATTTTCTTTCGTTTGCAGGTTGACAAGATATGTGTGGGAGCGGCGACATATTCTAGAAAAAAATCGCTAGTGCTGTGCACATAGCATTCTTCACACCGAATGTATCTGCGTACAGGGGATGACTGCGTGAATAATTAGTTTTTTGGTAAGTAACAGCTCGATGTTTAAATTCTTTTCCGTATGTTATAGAATACAGATCAAATTACACATTCTGGTGACTTTGGTTTGCGCTAATGATTGCATTTTCTTTCGTTTGCAGGTTGACAAGATATGTGTGGGAGCGGCGACATATTCTAGAAAAAAATCGCTAGTGCTGTGCACATAGCATTCTTCACACCGAATGTATCTGCGTACAGGGGATGACTGCGTGAATAATTAGGTTTTTGGTAAGTAACAGCTCGATGTTTAAATTCTTTTCCGTATGTTATAGAATACAGATCAAATTACACATTCTGGTGACTTTGGTTTGCGCTAATGATTGCATTTTCTTTCGTTTGCAGGTTGACAAGATATGTGTGGGAGCGGCGACATATTCTAGAAAAAAATCGCTAGTGCTGTGCACATAGCATTCTTCACACCGAATGTATCTGCGTACAGGGGATGACTGCGTGAATAATTAGTTTTTTGGTAAGTAACACCTCGATGTTTTAATTTTTTCATCATGCTTTAGAATACAGATGGAATTAAACATTCTGGTGACTTTGGATTGCGCTAATGATTGCATTTTCTTTCGTTTGCAGGTTGACAAGGCATATGTGGGAGCGGCGACATATTCTAGAAGAAAATCGCTAGTGCTGTGCACATAGCATTCTTCACACCGAATGTATCTGCGTACAGGGGATGACTGCGTGAATAATTAGTTTTTTGGTAAGTAACAGCTCGATGTTTAAATTCTTTTCCGTATGTTATAGAATACAGATCAAATTACACATTCTGGTGACTTTGGTTTGCGCTAATGAATGCATTTTCTTTCGTTAGCAGGTTGACAAGGCATATGTGAGAGCGGCGACATATTCTAGAAGAAAATCGCTAGTGCTGTGCACATAGCATTCTTCACACCGAATGTATCTGCGTACAGGGGATGACTGTGTGAATAATTAGTTTTTTGGTAAGTAACAGCTCGATGTTTAAATTCTTTTCCGTATGTTATAGAATACAGATCAAATTACACATTCTGGTGACTTTGGTTTGCGCTAATGGTTGCATTTTCTTTCGTTTGCAGGTTGACAAGATATGTGTGGGAGCGGCGACATATTCTAGAAAGAAATCGCTAGTGCTGTGCACATAGCATTCTTCACACCGAATGTATCTGCGTACGGGGGATGACTGCGTGAATAATTAGTTTTTTGGTAAGTAACAGCTTGATGTTTAAATTCTTTTCCGTATGTTATAGAATACAGATCAAATTACACATTCTGGTGACTTTGGTTTGCGCTAATGTTTACATTTTATTTCGTTAGCAGGTTGACAAGGCATATGTGGGAGCGGCGACATATTCTAGAAGAAAATCGCTACTGCTGTGCACATAGCATTCTTCACACCGAATGTATCTGCGTACAGGCGATGACTGCGTGAATAATTAGTTTTTTGGTAAGTAACATCTCGATGTTTAAATTCTTTTCCGTATGTTATAGAATACAGATCAAATTACACAATCTGGTGACTTTGGTTTGCGCTAATGATTTCATTTTCTTTCGTTTGCAGGTTGACAAGATATGTGTGGGAGCGGCGACATATTCTAGAAGAAAATCGCTAGTGCTGTGCACATAGCATTCTTCACACCGAATGTATCTGCGTACAGGGGATGACTGCGTAAATAATTAGGTTTTTGGTAAGTAACAGCTCGATGTTTAAATTCTTTTCCGTATGTTATAGAATACAGATCAAATTACACATTCTGGTGACTTTGGTTTGCGCTAATGATTGCATTTTCTTTCGTTTGCAGGTTGACAAGATATGTGTGGGAACGGCGACATATTCTAGAAAAAAATCGCTAGTGCTGTGCACATAGCATTCTTCACACCGAATGTATCTGCGTACAGGGGATGACTGCGTGAATAATTAGTTTTTTGGTAAGTAACAGCTCGATGTTTAAATTCTTTTCCCTATGTTATAGGATACAGATCAAATTACAGATTCTGGTGACTTTGGTTTGCGCTAATGATTGCATTTTCTTTCGTTAGCAGGTTGACAAGGCATATGTGGGAGCGGCGACATATTCTAAAAGAAAATAGCTAGTGCTGTGCACATAGCATTCTTCACACCGAATGTATCTGCGTACAGGGGATGACTGCGTGAATAATTAGGTTTTTGGTAAGTAACAGCTCGATGTTTAAATTCTTTTCCGTATGTTATAGAATACAGATCAAATTACACATTCTGGTGACTTTGGTTTGCGCTAATGATTGCATTTTCTTTCGTTTGCAGGTTGACAAGATATGTGTGGGAGCGGCGACATATTCTAGAAAAAAATCGCTAGTGCTGTGCACATAGCATTCTTCACACCGAATGTATCTGCGTACAGGGGATGACTGCGTGAATAATTAGGTTTTTGGTAAGTAACATCTCGATGTTTAAATTCTTTTCCGTATGTTATAGAATACAGATAAATTACACATTCTGGTGACTTTGGTTTGCGCTAATGATTGCATTTTCTTTCGTTAGCAGGTTGACAAGGCATATGTGGGAGCGGCAACATATTCTAGAAGAAAATCGCTACTGCTGTGCACATAGCATTCTTCACACCGAATGTATCTGCGTACAGGGGATGACTGCGTGAATAATTAGGTTTTTGGTAAGTAACAGCTCGATGTTTAAATTCTTTTCCGTATGTTATAGAATACAGATCAAAATACACATTCTGGTGACTTTGGTTTGCGCTAATGATTGCATTTACTTTCGTTAGCAGGTTGACAAGGCATATGTTGGAGCGGCGACATATTCTAGAAGAAAATCGCTAGTACTGTGCACATGGCATTCTTCACACCGAATGTATCTGAGTACAGGGGATGACTGCGTGAATAATTAGTTTTTTGGTAAGTAACAGCTCGATGTTTAAATTCTTTTCATTATGTTATAGGATACAGATCAAATTACACATTCTGGTGACTTTGGTTTGCGCTAATGATTGCATTTTCTTTCGTTAGCAGGTTGACAAGGGATATGTGGGAGCGGTGACATATTCTAGAAGAAAATCGCTAGTGCTGTGCACATAGCATTCTTCACACCGAATGTATCTGCGTGCAGGGGATGACTGCGTGAATAATTAGTTTTTTGGTAAGTAACACCTCGATGTTTTAATTTTTTCATCATGCTTTAGAATACAGATGGAATTAAACATTCTGGTGACTTTGGATTGCGCTAATGATTGCATTTTCTTTCGTTTGCAGGTTGACAAGATATGTGTGGGAGCGGCGACATATTCTAGAAGAAAATCGCTAGTGCTGTGCACATAGCATTCTTCACACCGAATGTATCTGCGTACAGGGGATGACTGCGTGAATAATTATTTTTTTGGTAAGTAACACCTCGATGTTTTAATTTTTTCATCATACTTTAGAATACAGATGGAATTAAACATTCTGGTGACTTTGGATTGCGCTAATGATTGCATTTTCTTTCGTTTGCAGGTTGACAAGGCATATGTGGGAGCGGCGACATATTCTAGAAGAAAATCGCTAGTGCTGTGCACATAGCATTCTTCACACCGAATGTATCTGCGTACAGGGGATGACTGCGTGAATAATTAGTTTTTTGGTAAATAACAGCTCGATGTTTAAATTCTTTTCCGTATGTTATAGAATACAGATCAAATTACACATTCTGGTGACTTCGGTTTGAGCTAATGATTGCATTTTCTTTCGTTAGCAGGTTGACAAGGCATATGTGGGAGCGGCGACATATTCTAGAAGAAAATCGCTAGTGCTGTGCACATAGCATTCTTCACACCGAATGTATCTGCGTACAGGGGATGACTGCGTGAATAATTAGTTTTTTGGTAAGAAACAGCTCGATGTTTAAATTCTTTTCCGTATGTTATAGAATACAGATCAAATTACACATTCTGGTGACTTTGGTTTGCGCTAATGATTGCATTTTCTTTCGTTTGCAGGCTGACAAGATATGTGTGGGAGCGGCGACATATTCTATAAGAAAATCGCTAGTGCTGTGCACATAGCATTCTTCACACCGAATGTATCTGCGTACAGGGGATGACTGCGTGAATAATTAGTTTTTTGGTAAGTAACAGCTCGATGTTCAAATTCTTTTCCGTATGTTATAGAATACAGATCAAATTACACATTCTGGTGACTTTGGTTTGCGCTAATGATTGCATTTTCTTTCGTTTGCAGGTTGACAAGATATGTGTGGGAGCGGCGACATATTCTAGAAAAAAATCGCTAGTGCTGTGCACATAGCATTCTTCACACCGAATGTATCTGCGTACAGGGGATGACTGCGTGAATAATTAGGTTTTTGGTAAGTAACAGCTCGATGTTTAAATTCTTTTCCGTATGTTATAGAATACAGATCAAATTACACATTCTGGTGACTTTGGTTTGCGCTAATGATTGCATTTTCTTTCGTTTGCAGGTTGACAAGATATGTGTGGGAGCGGCGACATATTCTAGAAGAAAATCGCTAGTGCTGTGCACATAGCATTCTTCACACCGAATGTATCTGCGTACAGGGGATGACTGCGTGAATAATTAGTTTTTTGGTAAGTAACAGCTCGATGTTTAAATTCTTTTCCGTATGTTATAGAATACAGATCAAATTACACATTCTGGTGACTTTGGTTTGCGCTAATGATTGCATTTTCTTTCGTTAGCAGGTTGACAAGGCATATGTGGGAGCGGCGACATATTCTAGAAGAAAATCGCTAGTGCTGTGCACATAGCATTCTTCACACCGAATGTATCTGCGTACAGGGGATGACTGCGTGAATAATTAGTTTTTTGGTAAGTAGCAGCTCGATGTTTAAATTCTTTTCCGTATGTTATAGAATACAGATCAAATTACACATTCTGGTGACTTTGGTTTGCGCTAATGATTGCATTTTCTTTCGTTAGCAGGTTGACAAGGCATATGTGGGAGCGGCGACATATTCTAGAAGAAAATCGCTAGTGCTGTGCACATAGCATTCTTCACACCGAATGTATCTGCGTACAGGGGATGACTGAGTGAATAATTAGTTTTTTGGTAAGTAACAGCTCGATGTTTAAATTCTTTTCCGTATGTTATAGAATACAGATCAAATTACACATTCTGGTGACTTTGGTTTGCGCTAATGATTGCATTTTCTTTCGTTTGCAGGTTGACAAGATATGTGTGGGAGCGGCGACATATTCTAGAAAGAAATCGCTAGTGCTGTGCACATAGCATTCTTCACACCGAATGTATCTGCGTACAGGGGATGACTGCGTGAATAATTAGTTTTTTGGTAAATAACAGCACGATGTTTAAATTCTTTTCCGTATGTTATAGAATACAGATCAAATTACACATTCTGGTGACTTTGGTTTGCGCTAATGATTGCATTTTCTTTCGTTAGCAGGTTGACAAGGCATATGTGGGAGCGGCGACATATTCTAGAAGAAAATCGCTAGTGCTGTGCACAAAGCATTCTTCACACCGAATGTATCTGCGTACAGGGGATGACTGCGTGAATAATTAGTTTTTTGGTAAATAACAGCTCGATGTTTAAATTCTTTTCCGTATGTTATAGAATACAGATCAAATTACACATTCTGGTGACTTTGGTTTGCGCTAATGATTGCATTTTCTTTCGTTAGCAGGTTGACAAGGCATATGTGGGAGCGGCGACATATTCTAGAAGAAAATCGCTAGTGCTGTGCACATAGCATTCTTCACACCCAATGAATCTGCGTACAGGGGATGACTGCGTGAATAATTAGGTTTTTGGTAAGTAACAGCTCGATGTTTAAATTCTTTTCCGTATGTTATAGAATACAGATCAAATTACACATTCTGGTGACTTTGGTTTGCGCTAATGATTGCATTTTCTTTCGTTTGCAGGTTGACAAGATATGTGTGGGAGCGGCGACATATTCTAGAAGAAAATCGCTAGTGCTGTGCACATAGCATTCTTCACACCGAATGTATCTGCGTACAGGGGATGACTGCGTGAATAATTAGTTTTTTGGTAAGTAACAGCTCGATGTTTAAATTCTTTTCCGTATGTTATAGAATACAGATCAAATTACACATTCTGGTGACTTTGCTTTGCGCTAATGATTGCATTTTCTTTCGTTAGCAGGTTGACAAGGCATATGTGGGAGCGGCGACATATTCTAGAAGAAAATCGCTAGTGCTGTGCACATAGCATTCTTCACACCGAATGTATCTGCGTACAGGGGATGACTGCGTGAATAATTAGTTTTTTGGTAAGTAACAGCTCGATGTTTAAATTCTTTTCCGTATGTTATAGAATACAGATCAAATTACACATTCTGGTGACTTTGGTTTGCGCTAATGATTGCAATTTCTTTCGTTTGCAGGTTGACAAGATATGTGTGGGAGCGGCGACATATTCTAGAAAGAAATCGCTAGTGCTGTGCACATAGCATTCTTCACACCGAATGTATCTGCGTACAGGGGATGACTGCGTGAATAATTAGTTTTTTGGTAAGTAACAGCACGATGTTTAAATTCTTTTCCGTATGTTATAGAATACAGATCAAATTACACATTCTGGTGACTTTGGTTTGCGCTAATGATTGCATTTTCTTTCGTTAGCAGGTTGACAAGGCATATGTGGGAGCGGCGACATATTCTAGAAGAAAATCGCTAGTGCTGTGCACATAGCATCCTTCACACCGAATGTATCTGCGTACAGGGGATGACTGCGTGAATAATTAGGTTATTGGTAAGTAACAGCTCGATGTTTAAATTCTTTTCCGTATGTTATAGAATACAGATCAAATTACACATTCTGGTGACTTTGGTTTGCGCTAATGATTGCATTTTCTTTCGTTAGCAGGTTGACAAGGCATATGTGGGAGCGGCGACATATTCCAGAAGAAAATCGCTAGTGCTGTGCACATAGCATTCTTCACACCGAATGTATCTGCGTACAGGGGATGACTGCGTGAATAATTAGGTTTTTGGTAAGTAACAGCTCGATGTTTAAATTCTTTTCCGTATGTTATAGAATACAGATCAAATTACACATTCTGGTGACTTTGGTTTGCGCTAATGATTGCATTTTCTTTCGTCAGCAGGTTGACAAGGCATATGTGGGAGCGGCGACATATTCTAGAAGAAAATCGCTAGTGCTGTGCACATAGCATTCTTCACACCGAATGTATCTGCGTACAGGGGATGACAGCGTGAATAATTAGTTTTTGGGTAAGTAACAGCTCGATGTTTAAATTCTCTTCATTATGTTATAGAATACAGATCAAATTACACATTCTGGTGACTTTGGTTTGCGCTAATGATTGCATATTCTTTCGTTAGCAGGTTGACAAGGGATATGTGGGAGCGGCGACATATTCTAGAAAAAAATCGCTAGTGCTGTGCACATAGCATTCTTCACACCGAATGTATCTGCGTACAGGGGATGACTGCGTGAATAATTAGTTTTTTGGTAAGTAACAGCTCGATGTTTAAATTCTTTTCCGTATGTTATAGAATACAGATCAAATTACACATTCTGGTGACTTTGGTTTGCGCTAATGATTGTATTTTCTTTCGTTAGCAGGTTGACAAGGCATATGTGGGAGCGGCGACATATTCTAGAAGAAAATCGCTAGTGCTGTGCACATAGCATTCTTCACACCGAATGTATCTGCGTACAGGGGATGACTGCGTGAATAATTAGGTTTTTGGTAAGTAACAGCTCGATGTTTAAATTCTTTTCCGTATGTTATAGAATACAGATCAAATTACACATTCTGGTGACTTTGGTTTGCGCTAATGATTGCATTTTCTTTCGTTTGCAGGTTGACAAGATATGTGTGGGAGCGGCGACATATTCTAGAAAAAAATCGCTAGTGCTGTGCACATAGCATTCTTCACACCGAATGTATCTGCGTACAGGGGATGACTGCGTGAATAATTAGTTTTTTGGTAAGTAACAGCTCGATGTTTAAATTCTTTTCCGTACGTTATAGAATACAGATCAAATTACACATTCTGGTGACTTTGGTTTGCGCTAATGATTGCATTTTCTTTCGTTAGCAGGTTGACAAGGCATATGTGGGAGCGGCAACATATTCTAGAAGAAAATCGCTAGTGCTGTGCACATAGCATTCTTCACACCGAATGTATCTGCGTACAGGGGATGACTGCGTGAATAATTAGGTTTTTGGTAAGTAACAGCTCGATGTTTAAATTCTTTTCCGTATGTTATAGAATACAGATCAAATTACACATTCTGGTGACTTTGGTTTGCGCTAATGATTGCATTTTCCTTCGTTTGCAGGTTGACAAGATATGTGTGGGAGCGGCGACATATTCTAGAAAAAAATCGCTAGTGCTGTGCCCATAGCATTCTTCACACCGAATGTATCTGCGTACAGGGGATGACTGCGTGAATAATTAGTTTTTTGGTAAGTAACAGCTCGATGTTTAAATTCTTTTCCGTATGTTATAGAATACAGATCAAATTACACATTCTGGTGACTTTGGTTTGCGCTAATGATTGCATTTACTTTCGTTAGCAGGTTGACAAGGCATATGTGGGAGCGGCGACATATTCTAGAAGAAAATCGCTAGTGCTGTGCACATAGCATTCTTCACACCGAATGTATCTGCGTACAGGGGATGACTGCGTGAATAATTAGTTTTTTGGTAAGTAACACCTCGATGTTTTAATTTTTTCATCATGCTTTAGAATACAGATGGAACTAAACATTCTGGTGACTTTGGATTGCGCTAATGATTGCATTTTCTTTCGTTTGCAGGTTGACAAGATATGTGTGGGAGCGGCGACATATTCTAGAAAAAAATCGCTAGTGCTGTGCACATAGCATTCTTCACACCGAATGTATCTGCGTACAGGAGATGACTGCGTGAATAATAAGTTTTGGGTAAGTAACAGCTCGATGTTTAAATTCTTTTCATTATGTTATAGAATACAGATCAAATTACACATTCTGGTGACTTTGGTTTGCGCTAATGATTGCATTTTCTTTCGTTAGCAGGTTGACAAGGGATATGTGGGAGCGGCGACATATTCTAGAAGAAAATCGCTAGTGCTGTGCACATAGCATTCTTCACACCGAATGTATCTGCGTACAGGGGATGACTGCGTGAATAATTAGTTTTTGGGTAAGTAACAGCTCGATGTTTAAATTCTTTTACGTATGTTATAGAATACAGATCAAATTACACATTCTGGTGACTTTGGTTTGCGCTAATGATTGCATTTTCTTTCGTTAGCAGGTTGACAAGGGATATGTGGGAGCGGCGACATATTCTAGAAGAAAATCGCTAGTGCTGTGCACATAGCATTCTTCACACCGAATGTATCTGCGTACAGGGGATGACTGCGTGAATAATTAGTTTTTGGGTAAGTAACAGCTCGATGTTAAAATTCTTTTCCGTATGTTATAGAATACAGATCAAATTACACATTCTGGTGACTTTGGTTTGCGCTAATGATTGCATTTTCTTTCGTTAGCAGGTTGACAAGGGATATGTGGGAGCGGCGACATATTCTAGAAGAAAATCGCTAGTGCTGTGCACATAGCATTCTTCACACCGAATGTATCTGCGTACAGGGGATGACTGCGTGAATAATTAGTTTTTTGGTAAGTAACACCTCGATGTTTTAATTTTTTCATCATACTTTAGAATACAGATGGAATTAAACATTCTGGTGACTTTGGATTGCGCTAATGATTGCATTTACTTTCGTTTGCAGGTTGACAAGATATGTGTGGGAGCGGCGACATATTCTAGAAGAAAATCGCTAGTGCTGTGCACATAGCATTCTTCACACCGAATGTATCTGCGTACAGGGGATGACTGCGTGAATAATTAGTTTGTTGGTAAGTAACACCTCGATGTTTTAATTTTTTCATCATGCTTTAGAATACAGATGGAATTAAACATTCTGGTAACTTTGGATAGCGCTAATGATTGCATTTTCTTTCGTTTGCAGGTTGACAAGATATGTGTGGGAGCGGCGACATATTCTAGAAGAAAATCGCTAGTGCTGTGCACATAGCATTCTTCACACCGAATGTATCTGCGTACAGGGGATGACTGCGTGAATAATTATTTTTTTGGTAAGTAACACCTCGATGTTTTAATTTTTTCATCATGTTTTAGAATACAGATGGAATTAAACATTCTGGTGACTTTGGATTGCGCTAATGATTGCATTTTGTTTCGTTTGCAGGTTGACAAGATATGTGTGGGAGCGGCGACATATTCTAGAAGAAAATCGCTAGTGCTGTGCACATAGCATTCTTCACACCGAATGTATCTGCGTACAGGGGATGACTGCGTGAATAATTAGTTTTTTGGTAAGTAACACCTCGATGTTTTAATTTTTTCATCATGCTTTAGAATACAGATGGAATTAAACATTCTGGTGACTTTGGATTGCGCTAATGATTGCATTTTCTTTCGTTTGCAGGTTGACAAGATATGTGTGGGAGCGGCGACATATTCTAGAAGAAAATCGCTAGTGCTGTGCACATAGCATTCTTCACACCGAATGTATCTGCATACAGGGGATGACTGCGTGAATAATTAGTTTTTTGGTAAGTAACACCTCGATGTTTTAATTTTTTCATCATGCTTTAGAATACAGATGGAATTAAACATTCTGGTGACATTGGATTGCGCTAATGATTGCATTTTCTTTCGTTTGCAGGTTGACAAGATATGTGTGGGAGCGGCGACATATTCTAGAAGAAAATCGCTAGTGCTGTGCACATAGCATTCTTCACACCGAATGTATCTGCGTACAGGGGATGACTGCGTGAATAATTAGTTTTTTGGTAAGTAACACCTCGATGTTTTAATTTTTTCATCATGCTTTAGAATACAGATGGAATTAAACATTCTGGTGACTTTGGATTGCGCTAATGATTGCATTTTCTTTCGTTTGCAGGTTGACAAGATGTGTGTGGGATCGGCGACATATTCTAGAAGAAAATCGCTAGTGCTGTGCACATAGCATTCTTCACACCGAATGTATCTGCGTACAGGGGATGACTGCGGTAATATTTAGTTTTTTGGTAAGTAACACCTCGATGTTTTAATTTTTTCATCATGCTTTAGAATACAGATGGAATTAAACATTCTGGTGACTTTGGATTGCACTAATGATTGCATTTTCTTTCGTTTGCAGGTTGACAAGATTTGTGTGGGAGCGGCGACATATTCTAGAAGAAAATCGCTAGTGCTGTGCACATAGCATTCTTCACACCGAATGTATCTGCGTACAGGGGATGACTGCGTGAATAATTAGTTTTTTGGTAAGTAACACCTCGATGTTTTAATATTTTCATCATGCTTTAGAATACAGATGGAATTAAACATTCTGGTGACTTTGGATTGCGCTAATGATTGCATTTTCTTTCGTTTGCAGGTTGACAAGGTATGTGTGGGAGCGGCGACATATTCTAGAAAAAAATCGCTAGTGCTGTGCACATAGCATTCTTCACACCGAATGTATCTGCGTACAGGGGATGACTGCGTGAATAATTAGTTTTTTGGTAAGTAACAGCTCGATGTTTAAATTCTTTTCATTATGTTATAGAATACAGATCAAATTACACATTCTGGTGACTTTGGTTTGCGCTAATGATTGCATTTTCTTTCGTTAGCAGGTTGACAAGGGATATGTGGGAGCGGCGACATATTCTAGAAGAAAATCGCTAGTGCTGTGCACATAGCATTCTTCACACCGAATGTATCTGCGTACAGGGGATGACTGCGTGAATAATTAGTTTTTTGGTAAGTAACAGATCGATGTTTTAATTTTTTCATCATGCTTTAGAATACAGATGGAATTAAACATTCTGGTGACTTTGGATTGCGCTAATGATTGCATTTTCTTTCGTTTGCAGGTTGACAAGATATGTGTGGGAGCGGCGACATATTCTAGAAAAAAATCGCTAGTGCTGTGCACATAGCATTCTTCACACTGGATGTATCTGCGTACAGGGGATGACTGCGTGAATAATTAGTTTTTTGGTAAGTAACAGCTCGATGTTTAAATTCCTTTCATTATGTTATAGAATACAGATCAAATTACACATTCTGGTGACTTTGGTTTGCGCTAATGTTTGCATTTTCTTTCGTTAGCAGGTTGACAAGGGATATGTGGGAGCGGCGACATATTCTAGAAGAAAATCTCTAGTGCTGTGCACATAGCATTCTTCACACCGAATGTATCTGCGTACAGGGGATGACTGCGTGAATAATTAGTTTTTTGGTAAGTAACAGCTCGATGTTTAAATTCTTTTCCGTATGTTATAGAATACAGATCAAATTACACATTCTGGTGACTTTGGTTTGCGCTAATGATTGCATTTTCTTTCGTTAGCAGGTTGACAAGGCATATGTGGGAGCGGCGACATATTCTAGAAGGAAATCGCTAGCGCTGTGCACATAGCATTCTTCACACCCAATGTATCTGCGTACAGGGGATGACTGCGTGAATAATTAGGTTTTTGGTAAGTAACAGCTCGATGTTTAAATTCTTTTCCGTATGTTATAGAATACAGATCAAATTACACATTCTGGTGACTTTGGTTTGCGCTAATGATTGCATTTTCTTTCGTTTGCAGGTTGACAAGATATGTGTGGGAGCGGCGACATATTCTAGAAAAAAATCGCTAGTGCTGTGCACATAGCATTCTTCACACCGAATGTATCTGCGTACAGGGGATGACTGCGTGAATAATTAGTTTTTTGGTAAGTAACAGCTCGATGTTTAAATTCTTTTCCGTACGTTATAGAATACAGATCAAATTACACATTCTGGTGACTTTGGTTTGCGCTAATGATTGCATTTTCTTTCGTTAGCAGGTTGACAAGGCATATGTGGGAGCGGCAACATATTCTAGAAGAAAATCGCTAGTGCTGTGCACATAGCATTCTTCACACCGAATGTATCTGCGTACAGGGGATGACTGCGTGAATAATTAGGTTTTTGGTAAGTAACAGCTCGATGTTTAAATTCTTTTCCGTATGTTATAGAATACAGATCAAATTACACATTCTGGTGACTTTGGTTTGCGCTAATGATTGCATTTTCTTTCGTTTGCAGGTTGACAAGATATGTGTGGGAGCGGCGACATATTCTAGAAAAAAATCGCTAGTGCTGTGCACATAGCATTCTTCACACCGAATGTATCTGCGTACAGGGGATGACTGCGTGAATAATTAGTTTTTGGGTAAGTAACAGCTCGATGTTTAAATTCTTTTCCGTATGTTATAGAATACAGATCAAATTACACATTCTGGTGACTTTGGTTTGCGCTAATGATTGCATTTACTTTCGTTAGCAGGTTGACAAGGCATATGTGGGAGCGGCGACATATTCTAGAAGAAAATCGCTAGTACTGTGCACATGGCATTCTTCACACCGAATGTATCTGCGTACAGGGGATGACTGCGTGAATAGTTAGTTTTTTGGTAAGTAACAGCTCGATGTTTAAATTCTTTTCATTATGTTATAGGATACAGATCAAATTACACATTCTGTTGACTTTGGATTGCGCTAATGATTGCATTTTCTTTCGTTAGCAGGTTGACAAGGGATATGTGGGAGCGGCGACATATTCTAGAAGAAAATCGCTAGTGCTGTGCACATAGCATTCTTCACACCGAATGTATCTGCGTACAGGGGATGACTGCGTGAATAATTAGTTTTTTGGTAAGTAACACCTCGATGTTTTAATTTTTTCATCATGCTTTAGAATACAGATGGAACTAAACATTCTGGTGACTTTGGATTGCGCTAATGATTGCATTTTCTTTCGTTTGCAGGTTGACAAGATATGTGTGGGAGCGGCGACATATTCTAAAAAAAATCGCTAGTGCTGTGCACATAGCATTCTTCACACCGAATGTATCTGCGTACAGGGGATGACTGCGTGAATAATTAGTTTTTGGGTAAGTAACAGCTCGATGTTTAAATTCTTTTCATTATGTTATAGAATACAGATCAAATTACACATTCTGGTGACTTTGGTTTGCGCTAATGATTGCATTTTCTTTCGTTAGCAGGTTGACAAGGGATATGTGGGAGCGGCGACATATTCTAGAAGAAAATCGCTAGTGCTGTGCACATAGCATTCTTCACACCGAATGTATCTGCGTACAGGGGATGACTGCGTGAATAATTAGTTTTTTGGTAAGTAACAGCTCGATGTTTAAATTCTTTTCATTATGTTATAGAATACAGATCAAATTACACATTCTGGTGACTTTGGTTTGCGCTAATGATTGCATTTTCTTTCGTTAGCAGGTTGACAAGGGATATGTGGGAGCGGCGACATATTCTAGAAAAAAATCGCTAGTGCTGTGCACATAGCATTCTTCACACCGAATGTATCTGCGTACAGGGGATGACTGCGTGAATAATTAGTTTTTTGGTAAGTAACAGCTCGATGTTTAAATTCTTTTCATTATGTTATAGAATACAGATCAAATTACACATTCTGGTGACTTTGGTTTGCGCTAATGATTGCATTTTCTTTCGTTAGCAGGTTGACAAGGGATATGTGGGAGCGGCAACATATTGTAGAAGAAAATTGCTAGTGCTGTGCACATAGCATTCTTCACACCGAATGTATCTGCGTACAGGGGATGACTGCGTGAATAATTAGTTTTTTGGTAAGTAACACCTCGATGTTTTAATTTTTTCATCATGCTTTAGAATACAGATGGAATTAAACATTCTGGTGACTTTGGATTGCGCTAATGATTGCATTTTCTTTCGTTTGCAGGTTGACAAGATATGTGTGGGAGCGGTGACATATTCTAGAAGAAAATCGCTAGTGCTGTGCACATAGCATTCTTCACACCGAATGTATCTGCGTACAGGGGATGACTGCGTGAATAATTAGTTTTTTGGTAAGTAACACCTCGATGTTTTAATTTTTTCATCATGCTTTAGAATACAGATGGAATTAAACATTCTGGTAACTTTGGATAGCGCTAATGATTGCATTTTCTTTCGTTAGCAGGTTGACAAGGGATATGTGGGAGCGGCGACATATTCTAGAAGAAAATCGCTAGTGCTGTGCACATAGCATTCTTCACACCGAATGTATCTGCGTACAGTTGATGACTGCGTGAATAATTAGTTTTTTGGTAAGTAACACCTCGATGTTTTAATTTTTTCATCATGCTTTAGAATACAGATGGAATTAAACATTCTGGTGACTTTGGATTGCGCTAATGATTGCATTTTGTTTCGTTTGCAGGTTGACAAGATACGTGTGGGAGCGGCGACATATTCTAGAAGAAAATCGCTAGTGCTGTGCACATAGCATTCTTCACACCGAATGTATCTGCGTACAGGGGATGACTGCGTGAATAATTAGTTTTTTGGTAAGTAACACCTCGATGTTTTAATTTTTTCATCATGCTTTAGAATACAGATGGAATTAAACATTCTGGTGACTTTGGATTGCGCTAATGATTGCATTTTCTTTCGTTTGCAGGTTGACAAGATATGTGTGGGAGCGGCGACATATTCTAGAAGAAAATCGCTAGTGCTGTGCACATAGCATTCTTCACACCGAATGTATCTGCGTACAGGGGATGACTGCGTGAATAATTAGTTTTTTGGTAAGTAACACCTCGATGTTTTGATTTTTTCATCATGCTTTAGAATACAGATGGAATTAAACATTCTGGTGACATTGGATTGCGCTAATGATTGCATTTTCTTTCGTTTGCAGGTTGACAAGATATGTGTGGGAGCGGCGACATATTCTAGAAGAAAATCGCTAGTGCTGTGCAGATAGCATTCTTCACACCGAATGTATCTGCGTACAGGGGATGACTGCGTGAATAATTAGTTTTTTGGTAAGTAACACCTCGATGTTTTAATTTTTTCATCATGCTTTAGAATACAGATGGAATTAAACATTCTGGTGACTTTGGATTGCGCTAATGATTGCATTTTCTTTCGTTTGCAGGTTGACAAGATATGTGTGGGATCGGCGACATATTCTAGAAGAAAATCGCTAGTGCTGTGCACATAGCATTCTTCACACCGAATGTATCTGCGTACAGGGGATGACTGCGGTAATATTTAGTTTTTTGGTAAGTAACACCTCGATGTTTTAATTTTTTCATCATGCTTTAGAATACAGATGGAATTAAACATTCTGGTGACTTTGGATTGCACTAATGATTGCATTTTCTTTCGTTTGCAGGTTGACAAGATTTGTGTGGGAGCGGCGACATATTCTAGAAGAAAATCGCTAGTGCTGTGCACATAGCATTCTTCACACCGAATGTATCTGCGTACAGGGGATGACTGCGTGAATAATTAGTTTTTTGGTAAGTAACACCTCGATGTTTTAATATTTTCATCATGCTTTAGAATACAGATGGAATTAAACATTCTGGTGACTTTGGATTGCGCTAATGATTGCATTTTCTTTCGTTTGCAGGTTGACAAGGTATGTGTGGGAGCGGCGACATATTCTAGAAAAAAATCGCTAGTGCTGTGCACATAGCATTCTTCACACCGAATGTATCTGCGTACAGGGGATGACTGCGTGAATAATTAGTTTTTTGGTAAGTAACAGCTCGATGTTTAAATTCTTTTCATTATGTTATAGAATACAGATCAAATTACACATTCTGGTGACTTTGGTTTGCGCTAATGATTGCATTTTCTTTCGTTAGCAGGTTGACAAAGGATATGTGGGAGCGGCGACATATTCTAGAAGAAAATCGCTAGTGCTGTGCACATAGCATTCTTCACACCGAATGTATCTGCGTACAGGGGATGACTGCGTGAATAATTAGTTTTTGGGTAAGTAACAGATCGATGTTTTAATTTTTTCATCATGCTTTAGAATACAGATGGAATTAAACATTCTGGTGACTTTGGATTGCGCTAATGATTGCATTTTCTTACGTTTGCAGGTTGACAAGATATGTGTGGGAGCGGCGACATATTCTAGAAAAAAATCGCTAGTGCTGTGCACATAGCATTCTTCACACCGAATGTATCTGCGTACAGGGGATGACTGCGTGAATAATTAGTTTTTTGGTAAGTAACAGCTCGATGTTTAAATTCTTTTCATTATGTTATAGAATACAGAACAAATTACACATTCTGGTGACTTTGGTTTGCGCTAATGTTTGCATTTTCTTTCGTTAGCAGGTAGACAAGGGATATGTGGGAGCGGCGACATATTCTAGAAGAAAATCGCTAGTGCTGTGCACATAGCATTCTTCACACCGAATGTATCTGCGTACAGGGGATGACTGCGTGAATAATTAGTTTTTTGGTAAGTAACACCTCGATGTTTTAATTTTTTCATCATGCTTTAGAATACAGATGGAATTAAACATTCTGGTGACTTTGGATTGCGCTAATGATTGGATTTTCTTTCGTTTGCAGGTTGACAAGGGATATGTGGGAGCGGCGACATATTCTAGAAGAAAATCGCTAGTGCTGTGCACATAGCATTCTTCACACCGAATGTATCTGCGTACAGGGGATGACTGCGTGAATAATTAGTTTTTGGGTAAGTAACAGCTCGATGTTTAAATTCTTTTCCGTATGTTATAGAATACAGATCAAATTACACATTCTGGTGACTTTGGTTTGCGCTAATGATTGCATTTTCTTTCGTTAGCAGGTTGACAAGGGATATGTGTTAGCGGCGACATATTCTAGAAGAAAATCGCTAGTGCTGTGCACATAGCATTCTTCACACCGAATGTATCTGCGTACAGGGGATGACTGCGTGAATAATTAGTTTTTTGGTAAGTAACAGCTCGATGTTTAAATTCTTTTCATTATGTTATAGAATCCTAATCAAATTACACATTCTGGTGACTTTGGTTTGCGCTAATGATTGCATTTTCTTTCGTTAGCAGGTTGACAAGGGATATGTGGGAGCGGCGACATATTCTAGAAGAAAATCGCTAGTGCTGTGCACATAGCATTCTTCACACCGAATGTATCTGCGTACAGGGGATGACTGCGTGAATAATTAGTTTTTTGGTAAGTAACAGCTCGATGTTTAAATTCTTTTCATTATGTTATAGAATACAGATCAAACTACACATTCTGGTGACTTTGGTTTGCGCTAATGATTGCATTGTCTTTCGTTAGCAGGTTGACAAGGGATATGTGGGAGCGGCGACATATTCTAGAAGAAAATCGCTAGTGCTGTGCACATGGCATTCTTCACACCGAATGTATCTGCGTACAGGGGATGACTGCGTGAATAATTAGTTTTTTGGTAAGTAACAGCTCGATGTTTAAATTCTTTTCATTATGTTATAGGATACAGATCAAATTACACATTCTGGTGACTTTGGATTGCGCTAATGATTGCATTTTCTTTCGTTAGCAGGTTGACAAGGGATATGTGTTAGCGGCGACATATTCTAGAAGAAAATCGCTAGTGCTGTGCACATAGCATTCTTCACACCGAATGTATCTGCGTACAGGGGATGACTGCGTGAATAATTAGTTTTTTGGTAAGTAACAGCTCGATGTTTAAATTCTTTTCATTATGTTATAGGATACAGATCAAATTACACATTCTGGTGACTTTGGATTGCGCTAATGATTGCATTTTCTTTCGTTAGCAGGTTGACAAGGGATATGTGGGAGGGGCGACATATTCTAGAAGAAAATCGCTAGTGCTGTGCACATAGCATTCTTCACACCGAATGTATCTGCGTACAGGGGATGACTGCGTGAATAATTAGTTTTTTGGTAAGTAACAGCTCGATGTTTAAATTCTTTTCCGTATGTTATAGAATACAGATCAAATTACACATTCTGGTGACTTTGGATTGCGCTAATGATTGCATTTTCTTTCGTTAGCAGGTTGACAAGGGATATGTGTTAGCGGCGACATATTCTAGAAGAAAATCGCTAGTGCTGTGCACATAGCATTCTTCACACCGAATGTATCTGCGTACAGGGGATGACTGCGTGAATAATTAGTTTTTTGGTAAGTAACAGCTCGATGTTTAAATTCTTTTCCGTATGTTATAGAATACAGATCAAATTACACATTCTGGTGACTTTGGTTTGCGCTAATGATTGCATTTTCTTTCGTTAGCAGGTTGACAAGGGATATGTGTTAGCGGCGACATATTCTAGAAGAAAATCGCTAGTGCTGTGCACATAGCATTCTTCACACCGAATGTATCTGCGTACAGGGGATGACTGCGTGAATAATTAGTTTTTTGGTAAGTAACAGCTCGATGTTTAAATTCTTTTCATTATGTTATAGGATACAGATCAAATTACACATTCTGGTGACTTTGGATTGCGCTAATCATTGCATTCTCTTTCGTTAGTAGGTTGACAAGGGATATGTGGGAGCGGCGACATATTCTAGAAGAAAATCGCCAGTGCTGTGCACATAGCATTCTTCACACCGAATGTATCTGCGTACAGGGGATGACTGCGTGAATAATTAGTTTTTTGGTAAGTAACACCTCGATGTTTTAATTTTTTCATCATGCTTTAGAATACAGATGGAATTAAAGATTCTGGTGACTTTGGATTGCGCTAATGATTGCATTTTCTTTCGTTTGCAGGTTGACAAGATATGTGTGGGAGCGGCGACATATTCTAGAAAAAAATCGCTAGTGCTGTGCACATAGCATTCTTCACACCGAATGTATCTGCGTACAGGGCATGACTGCGTGAATAATTAGTATTTTTGGTTAGTAACAGCTCGATGTTTAAATTCTTTTCATTATGTTATAGAATACAGATCAAATTACACATTCTGGTGACTTTGGTTTGCGCTAATGATTGCATTTTCTTTCGTTAGCAGGTTGACAAGGGATATGTGGGAGGGGCGACATATTCTAGAAGAAAATCGCTAGTGCTGTGCACATAGCATTCTTCACACCGAATGTATCTGCGTACGGGGGATGACTGCGTGAATAATTAGTTTTTTGGTAAGTAACAGCTCAATGTTGAAATTCTTTTCATTATGTTATAGAATACAGATCAAATTACACATTCTGGTGACTTTGGTTTGCGCTAATGATCGCATTTTCTTTCGTTAGCAGGTTGACAAGGGATATGTGGGAGCCGCGACATATTCTAGAAGAAAATCGCTAGTGCTGTGACATAGCATTCTTCACACCGAATGTATCTGCGTACAGGGGATGACTGCGTGAATAATTAGTTTTTGGGTAAGTAACAGCTCGATGTTTAAATTCTCTTCATTATGTTATAGAATACAGATCAAATTACACATTCTGGTGACTTTGGTTTGCGCTAATGATTGCATTTTCTTTCGTTAGCAGGTTGACAAGGGATATGTGGGAGCGGCGACATATTCTAGAAGAAAATCGCTAGTGCTGTGCACATAGCATTCTTCACACCCAATGTATCTGCGTACAGGGGATGACTGCGTGAATAATTAGTTTTTGGGTAAGTAACAGCTCGATGTTTAAATTCTTTTCATTATGTTATAAAATACAGATCAAATTACACATTCTGGTGACTTTGGTTTGCGCTAATGATTGCATTTTCTTTCGTTAGCAGGTTGACAAGGGATATGTGGGAGCGGCGACATATTCTAGAAGAAAATCGCTAGTGCTGTGCACGTAGCATTCTTCACACCGAATGTATCTGCGTACAGGGGATGACTGCGTGAATAATTAGTTTTTTGGTAAGTAACAGCTCGATGTTTAAATTCTTTTCATTATGTTATAGAATACAGATCAAATTACACATTCTGGTGACTTTGGTTTGCGCTAATGATTGCATTTTCTTTCGTTAGCAGGTTGACAAGGGATATGTGGGAGCGGCGACATATTCTAGAAGAAAATCGCTAGTGCTGTGCACATAGCATTCTTCACACCGAATGTATCTGCGTACAGGGGATGACTGCGTGAATAATTAGTTTTTTTGTAAGTAACAGCTCGATGTTTAAATTCTTTTCATTATGTTATAGAATACAGATCAAATTATACATTCTGGTGACTTTGGTTTGCGCTAATGATTGCATTTTCTTTCGTTAGCAGGTTGACAAGGGATATGTGGGAGCGGCGACATATTCTAGAAGAAAATCGCTAGTGCTGTGCACATAGCATTCTTCACACCGAATGTATCTGCGTACAGGGGATGACTGCGTGAATAATTAGTTTTTTGGTAAGTAACAGCTCGATGTTTAAATTCTTTTCATTATGTTATAGAATACAGATCAAATTACACATTCTGGTGACTTTGGTTTGCGCTAATGATTGCATTTTCTTTCGTTAGCAGGTTGACAAGGGATATGTGGGAGCGGCGACATATTCTAGAAGAAAATCGCTAGTGCTGTGCACATAGCATTCTTCACACCGAATGTATCTGCGTACAGGGGATGACTGCGTGAATAATTAGTTTTTGGGTAAGTAACAGCTCGATGTTTAAATTCTTTTCATTATGGTATAGAATACAGATCAAATTACACATTCTGGTGACTTTGGTTTGCGCTAATGATTGCATTTTCTTTCGTTAGCAGGTTGACAAGGGATATGTGGGAGCGGCGACATATTCTAGAAGAAAATCGCTAGTGCTGTGCACATAGCATTCTTCACACCGAATGTATCTGCGTACAGGGGATGACTGCGTGAATAATTAGTTTTTGGGTAAGTAACAGCTCGATGTTTAAATTCTTTTCCGTATGTTATAGAATACAGATCAAATTACACATTCTGGCGACTTTGGTTTGCGCTAATGATTGCATTTTCTTTCGTTAGCAGGTTGACAAGGGATATGTGGGAGCGGCGACATATTCTAGAAGAAAATCGCTAGTGCTGTGCACATAGCATTCTTCACACCGAATGTATCTGCGTACAGGGGATGACTGCGAGAATAATTAGTTTTTGGGTAAGTAACAGCTCGATGTTTAAATTCTTTTCCGTATGTTATAGAATACAGATCAAATTACACATTCTGGTGACTTTGGTTTGCGCTAATGATTGCATTTTCTTTCGTTAGCAGGTTGACAAGGGATACGTGGGAGCGGCGACATATTCTAGAAGAAAATCGCTAGTGCTGTGCACATAGCATTCTTCACACCGAATGTATCTGCGTACAGGGGATGACTGCGTGAATAATTAGTTTTTGGGTAAGTAACAGCTCGATGTTTAAATTCTTTTACGTATGTTATAGAATACAGATCAAATTACACATTCTGGTGACTTTGGTTTGCGCTAATGATTGCATTTTCTTTCGTTAGCAGGTTGACAAGGGATATGTTGGAGCGGCGACATATTCTAGAAGAAAATCGCTAGTGCTGTGCACATAGCATTCTTCACACCCAATGTATCTGCGTACAGGGGATGACTGCGTGAATAATTAGTTTTTGGGTAAGTATTAGCTCGATGTTAAAATTCTTTTCCGTATGTTATAGAATACAGATCAAATTACACATTCTGGTGACTTTGGTTTGCGCTAATGATTGCGTTTTTTCGTTAGCAGGTTGACAAGGGATATGTGGGAGCGGCGACATATTCTAGAAGAAAATCGCTAGTTCTGTGCACATAGCATTCTTCACACCGAATGTATCAGCGTACAGGGGATGACTGCGTGAATAATTAGTTTTTGGGTAAGTAACAGCTCGATGTTTAAATTCTTTTCCGTATGTTATAGAATACAGATCAAATTACACATTCTGGTGACTTTGGTTTGCGCTAATGATTGCATTTTCTTTCGTTAGCAGGTTGACAAGGGATATGTGGGAGCGGCGACATATTCTAGAAGAAAATCGCTAGTGCTGTGCACATAGCATTCTTCACACCGAATGTATCTGCGTACAGGGGATGACTGCGTGAATAATTAGTTTTTTGGTAAGTAACAGCTCGATGTTTAAATTCTTTTCATTATGTTATAGAATACAGATCAAATTACACATTCTGGTGACTTTGGTTTGCGCTAATGATTGCATTTGCTTTCGTTAGCAGGTTGACAAGGGATATGTGGGAGCGGCGACATATTCTAGAAGAAAATCGCTAGTGCTGTGCACATAGCATTCTTCACACCGAATGTATCTGCGTACAGGGGATGACAGCGTGAATAATTAGTTTTTGGGTAAGTAACAGCTCGATGTTTAAATTCTCTTCATTATGTTATAGAATACAGATCAAATTACACATTCTGGTGACTTTGGTTTGCGCTAATGATTGCATTTTCTTTCGTTAGCAGGTTGACAAGGGATATGAGGGAGCGGCGACATATTCTAGAAGAAAATCGCTAGTGCTGTGCACATAGCATTCTTCACACCGAATGTATCTGCGTACAGGGGATGACTGCGTGAATAATTAGTTTTTTGGTAAGTAACAGCTCGATGTTTAAATTCTTTTCATTATGTTATAGAATACAGATCAAATTACACATTCTGGTGACTTTGGTTTGCGCTAATGATTGCATTTTCTTTCGTTAGCAGGTTGACAAGGGATATGTGGGAGCGGCGACATATTCTAGAAGAAAATCGCTAGTGCTGTGCACATAGCATTCTTCACACCGAATGTATCTGCGTACAGGGGATGACTGCGTGAATAATTAGTTTTTTGGTAAGTAACAGCTCGATGTTTAAATTCTTTTCATTATGTTATAGAATACAGATCAAATTACACATTCTGGTGACTTTGGTTTGCGCTAATGATTGCATTTGCTTTCGTTAGCAGGTTGACAAGGGATATGTGGGAGCGGCGACATATTCTAGAAGAAAATCGCTAGTGCTGTGCACATAGCACTCTTCACACCGAATGTATCTGCGTACAGGGGATGACAGCGTGAATAATTAGTTTTTGGGTAAGTAACAGCTCGATGTTTAAATTCTCTTCATTATGTTATAGAATACAGATCAAATTACACATTCTGGTGACTTTGGTTTGCGCTAATGATTGCATTTTCTTTCGTTAGCAGGTTGACAAGGGATATGTGGGAGCGGCGACATATTCTAGAAGAAAATCGCTTGTGCTGTGCACATAGCATTCTTCACACCGAATGTATCAGCGTACAGGGGATGACTGCGTGAATAATTAGTTTTTGGGTAAGTAACAGCTCGATGTTTAAATTCTTTTCATTATGTTATAAAATACAGACAAATTACACATTCTGGTGACTTTGGTTTGCGCTAATGATTGCATTTTCTTTCGTTAGCAGGTTGACAAGGGATATGTGGGAGCGGCGACATATTCTAGAAGAAAATCGCTAGTGCTGTGCACATAGCATTCTTCACACCGAATGTATCTGCGTACAGGGGATGACTGCGTGAATAATTAGTTTTTTGGTAAGTAACAGCTCGATGTTTAAATTCTTTTCATTATGTTATAGAATACAGATCAAATTACACATTCTGGTGACTTTGGTTTGCGCTAATGATTGCATTTGCTTTCGTTAGCAGGTTGACAAGGGATATGTGGGAGCGGCGACATATTCTAGAAGAAAATCGCTAGTGCTGTGCACATAGCATTCTTCACACCGAATGTATCTGCGTACAGGGGATGACAGAGTGAATAATTAGTTTTTGGGTAAGTAACAGCTCGATGTTTAAATTCTCTTCATTATGTTATAGAATACAGATCAAATTACACATTCTGGTGACTTTGGTTTGCGCTAATGGTTGCATTTTCTTTCGTTAGCAGGTTGACAAGGGATATGTGGGAGCGGCGACATATTCTAGAAGAAAATCGCTAGTGCTGTGCACATAGCATTCTTCACACCGAATGTATCTGCGTACAGGGGATGACTGCGTGAATAATTAGTTTTTGGGTAAGTAACAGCTCGATGTTTAAATTCTTTTCATTATGCTATAGAATACAAATCAAATTACACATTCTGGTGACTTTGGTTTGAGCTAATGATTGCATTTTCTTTCGTTAGCAGGTTGACAAGGGATATGTGGGAGCGGCGACATGTTCTAGAAGAAAATCGCTAGTGCTGTGCACATAGCATTCTTCACACCGAATGTATCTGCGTACAGGGGATGACTGCGTGAATAATTAGTTTTTGGGTAAGTAACAGCTCGATGTTTAAATTCTTTTCATTATGTTATAGAATACAGATTAAATTACACATTCTGGTGACTTTGGTTTGCGCTAATGATTGCATTTTCTTTCGTTAGCAGGTTGACAAGGAATATGTGGGAGCGGCGACATATTCTAGAAGAAAATCGCTAGTACTGTGGACATAGCATTCTTCACACCGAATGTATCTGCGTACAGGGGATGACTGCGTGAATAATTAGTTTTTGGGTAAGCAACAGCTCGATGTTTAAATTCTTTTCATTATGTTATAGAATACAGATCAAATTACACATTCTGGTGACTTTGGTTTGCGCTAATGATTGCATTTTCTTTCGTTAGCAGGTTGACAAGGTATATGTGGGAGCGGCGACATATTCTAGAAGAAAATCGCTAGTGCTGTGCACATAGCATTCTTCACACCGAATGTATCTGCGTACAGGGGATGACTGCGTGAATAATTAGTTTTTGGGTAAGTAACAGCTCGATGTTTAAATTCTTTTCATTATGTTATAGAATACAGATCAAATTACACATTCTGGTGACTTTGGTTTGCGCTAATGATTGCATTTTCTTTCGTTAGCAGGTTGACAAGGGATATGTGGGAGCGGCGACATATTCTAGAAGAAAATCGCTAGTGCTGTGCACATAGCATTCTTCACACCGAATGTATCTGCGTACAGGGGATGACTGCGTGAATAATTAGTTTTTGGGTAAGTAACATCTCGATGTTTAAATTCTTCTCCGTATGTTATAGAATACAGATCAAATTACACATTCTGGTGACTTTGGTTTGCGCTAATGATTGCATTTTCTTTCGTTAGCAGGTTGACAAGGGATATGTGGGAGCGGCGACATATTCTAGAAGAAAATCGCTAGTGCTGTGCACATAGCATTCTTCACACCGAAACTATATGCGTACAGGGGATGACTGCGTGAATAATTAGTTTTTGGGTAAGTAACAGCTCGATGTTTAAATTCTTTTCATTATGTTATAGAATACAGATCAAATTACACATTCTGGTGACTTTGGTTTGCGCTAATGATTGCATTTTCTTTCGTTAGCAGGTTGACAAGGGATATGTGGGAGCGGCGACATATTCTAGAAGAAAATCGCTAGTGCTGTGCACATAGCAATCTTCACACCGAATGAATCTGCGTACAGGGGATGACTGCGTGAATAATTAGTTTTTGGGTAAGTAACAGCTCGATGTTTAAATTCTTTTCCGTATGTTATAGAATACAGATCAAATTACACATTCTGGTGACTTTGGTTTGGGCTAATGATTGCATTTTCTTTCGTTAGCAGGTTGACAAGGGATATGTGGGAGCGGCGACATATTCTAGAAGAAAATCGCTAGTGCTGTGCACATAGCATTCTTCACACCGAATGTATCTGCGTACAGGGGATGACTGCGTGAATAATTAGTTTTTGGGTAAGTAACAGCTCGATGTTTAAATTCTTTTCCGTATGTTATAGAATACAGATCAAATTACACATTCTGGTGACTTTGGTTTGCGGTAATGATTGCATTTTCTTTCGTTAGCAGGTTGACAAGGGATATGTGGGAGCGGCGACATATTCTAGAAGAAAATCGCTAGTGCTGTGCACATAGCATTCTTCACACCGAATGTATCTGCGTACAGGGGATGACTGCGTGAATAATTAGTTTTTGGGTAAGTAACAGCTCGATGTTTAAATTCTTTTCCGTATGTTATGGAATACAGATCAAATTATACATTCTGGTGACTTTGGTTTGCGCTAATGATTGCATTTTCTTTCGTTAGCAGGTTGACAAGGGATATGTGGGAGCGGCGACATTTCTAGAAGAAAATCGCTAGTGCTGTGCACATAGCATTCTTCACACCGAATGTATCTGCGTACAGGGGATGACTGCGTGAATAATTAGTTTTTGGGTAAGTAACAGCTCGATGTTTAAATTCTTTTCCGTATGTTATAGAATACAGATCATATTACACATTCTGGTGACTTTGGTTTGCGCTAATGATTGCATTTTCTTTCGTTAGCAGGTTGACAAGGGATATGTGGGAGCGGCGACATATTCTAGAAGAAAATCGCTAGTGCTGTGCACATAGCATTCTTCACACCGAATGTATCTGCGTACAGGGGATGACTGCGTGAATAATTAGTTTTTGGGTAAGTAACAGCTCGATGTTTAAATTCTATTCCGTATGTTATAGAATACAGATCAAATTACACATTCTGGTGACTTTGGTTAGCGCTAATGATTGCATTTTCTTTCGTTAGCAGGTTGACAAGGGATATGTGGGAGCGGCGACATATTCTAGAAGAAAATCGCTAGTGCTGTGCACATAGCATTCTTCACACCGAATGTATCTGCGTACAGGGTATGACTGCTTGAATAATTAGTATTTGGGTAAGTAACAGCTCGATGTTTAAATTCTTTTACGTATGTTATAGAATACAGATCAAATTACACATTCTGGTCACTTTGGTTTGCGCTAATGATTGCATTTTCTTTCGTTAGCAGGTTGACAAGGGATATGTGGGAGCGGCGACATATTCTAGAAGAAAATCGCTAGTGCTGTGCACATAGCATTCTTCACACCGAAACTATATGCGTGCAGGGGATGACTGCGTGAATAATTAGTTTTTTGGTAAGTAACAGCTCGATGTTAAAATTCTTTTCATTATGTTATAGAATACAGATCAAATTTCACATTTTGGTGACTTTGGTTTGCGCTAATGATTGCATTTTCTTTCGTTAGCAGGTTGACAAGGGATATGTGGGAGCGGCGACATATTCTAGAAGAAAATCGCTAGTGCTGTGCACATAGCATTCTTCACACCGAATGTATCAGCGTACAGGGGATGACTGCGTGAATAATTAGTTTTTGGGTAAGTAACAGCTCGATGTTTAAATTCTTTTCCGTATGTTATAGAATACAGATCAAATTACACATTCTGGTGACTTTGGTTTGCGCTAATGATTGCATTTTCTTTCGTTAGCAGGTTGACAAGGGATATGTGGGAGCGGCGACATATTCTAGAAGAAAATCGCTAGTGCTGTGCACATAGCATTCTTCACACCGAATGTATCTGCGTACAGGGGATGACTGCGTGAATAATTAGTTTTTGGGTAAGTAACAGCTCGATGTTTAAATTCTTTTCATCATGCTTTAGAATACAGATGGAATTAAACATTCTGGTGACTTTGGAATGCGCTAATGATTGCATTTTCTTTCGTTTGCAGGTTCACTAGATATGTGTGGGAGCGGCGACATATTCTAGAAAAAAATCGCTAGTGCTGTGCACATAGCATTCTTCACACCCAATGTAACTGCGTACAGGGGATGACTGCGTGAATAATTAGTTTTTGGGTAAGTAACAGCTAGATGTTTAAATTCTTTTCATTATGTTATAGAATACAGATCAAATTACACATTCTGGTGACTTTGGTTTGCGCTAATGATTGCATTTTCTTTCTTTAGCAGGTTGACAAGGGATATGTGGGAGCGGCGACATATTCTAGAAGAAAATCGCTAGTGCTGTGCACATAGCATTCTTCACACCGAATGTATCTGCGTACAGGGGATGACTGCGTGAATAATTAGTTTTTGGGTAAGTAACAGCTCGATGTTTAAATTCTTTTCATTATGTTATAGAATACAGATCAAATTACACATTCTGGTGACTTTGGTTTGCGCTAATGATTGCATTTTCTTTCGTTAGCAGGTTGACAAGGGATATGTGGGAGCGGCGACATATTCTAGAAGAAAATCGCTAGTGCTGTGCACATAGCATTCTTCACACCCAATGTATCTGCGTACAGGGGATGACTGCGTGAATAATTAGTTTTTGGGTAAGTAACAGCTCGATGTTTAAATTCTTTTCATTATGTTATAAAATACAGATCAAATTACACATTCTGGTGACTTTGGTTTGCGCTAATGATTGCATTTTCTTTCGTTAGCAGGTTGACAAGGGATATGTGGGAGCGGCGACATATTCTAGAAGAAAATCGCTAGTGCTGTGCACATAGCATTCTTCACACCGAAACTATATGCGTGCAGGGGATGACTGCGTGAATAATTAGTTTTTTGGTAAGTAACAGCTCGATGTTAAAATTCTTTTCATTATGTTATAGAATACAGATCAAATTACACATTCTGGTGACTTTGGTTTGCGCTAATGATTGCATTTTCTTTCGTTAGCAGGTTGACAAGGGATATGTGGGAGCGGCGACATATTCTAGAAGAAAATCGCTAGTGCTGTGCACATAGCATTCTTCACACCGAATGTATCTGCGTACAGGGGATGACTGCGTGAATAATTAGTTTTTTGGTAAGTAACAGCTCGATGTTTAAATTATTTTCATTATGTTATAGAATACAGATCAAATTACACATTCTGGTGACTTTGGTTTGCGCTAATGATTGCATTTTCTTTCGTTAGCAGGTTGACAAGGGATATGTGGGAGCGGCGACATATTCTAGAAGAAAATCGCTAGTGCTGTGCACATAGCATTCTTCACACCGAATGTATCTGCGTACAGGGGATGACTGCGTGAATAATTAGTTTTTGGGTAAGTAACAGCTCGATGTTTAAATTCTTTTCATTATGTTATGGAATACAGATCAAATTACACATTCTGGTGACTTTGGTTTGCGCTAATGATTGCATTTTCTTTCGTTAGCAGGTTGACAAGGGATATGTGGGAGCGGCGACATATTCTAGAAGAAAATCGCTAGTGCTGTGCACATAGCATTCTTCACACCGAATGTATCTGCGTACAGGGGATGACTGCGTGAATAATTAGTTTTTGGGTAAGTAACAGCTCGATGTTTAAATTCTTTTCCGTATGTTATAGAATACAGATCAAATTACACATTCTGGTGACTTTGGTTTGCGCTAATGATTGCATTTTCTTTCGTTAGCAGGTTGACAAGGGATATGTGGGAGCGGCGACATATTCTAGAAGAAAATCGCTAGTGCTGTGCACATAGCATTCTTCACACCGAATGTATCTGCGTACAGGGGATGACTGCGTGAATAATTAGTTTTTGGGTAAGTAACAGCTCGATGTTTAAATTCTTTTCCGCATGTTATAGAATACAGATCAAATTACACATTCTGGTGACTTTGGTTTGCGCTAATGATTGCATTTTCTTTCGTTAGCAGGTTGACAAGGGATATGTGGGAGCGGCGACATATTCTAGAAGAAAATCGCTAGTGCTGTGCACATAGCATTCTTCACACCGAATGTATCTGCGTACAGGGGATGACTGCGTGAATAATTAGTTTTTGGGTAAGTAACAGCTCGATGTTTAAATTCTTTTCCGTATGTTATAGAATACAGATCAAATTACACATTCTGGTGACTTTGGTTTGCGCTAATGATTGCATTTTCTTTCGTTAGCAGGTTGACAAGGGATATGTGGGAGCGGCGACATATTCTAGAAGAAAATCGCTAGTGCTGTGCACATAGCATTCTTCACACCGAATGTATCTGCGTACAGGGGATGACTGCGTGAATAATTAGTTTTTCGGTAAGTAACAGCTCGATGTTTAAATTCTTTTCATTATGTTATATAATACAGATCAAATTACACATTCTGGTGACTTTGGTTTGCGCTAATGATTACATTTGCTTTCGTTAGCAGGTTGACAAGGGATATGTGGGAGCGGCGACATATTCTAGAAGAAAATAGCTAGTGCTGTGCACATTGCATTCTTCACACCGAAACTATATGCGTACAGGGGATGACTGCGTGAATAATTAGTTTTGGGTAAGTAACAGCTCGATGTTTAAATTCTTTTCATTATGTTATAGAATAGAGATCAAATTACACATTCTGACGACTTTCGTTTGCGCTAATGATTGCTTTTTCTTTCGTTAGCAGGTTGACAAGGGATATGTGGGAGCGGCGACATATTCTAGAAGAAAATCGCTAGTGCTGTGCACATAGCATTCTTCACACCGAATGTATCTGCGTACAGGGGATGACTGCGTGAATAATTAGTTTTTGGGTAAGTAACAGCTCGATGTTTAAATTCTTTTCCGTATGTTATAGAATACAGATCAAATTACACATTCTGGTGACTTTGGTTTGCGCTAATGATTGCATTTTCTTTCGTTAGCAGGTTGACAAGGGATATGTGGGAGCGGCGATATATTCTAGAAGAAAATCGCTAGTGCTGTGCACATAGCATTCTTCACACCGAATGTATCTGCGTACAGGGGATGACTGCGTGAATAATTAGTTTTTGGGTAAGTAACAGCTCGATGTTTAAATTCTTTTCCGCATGTTATAGAATACAGATCAAATTACACATTCTGGTGACTTTGGTTTGCGCTAATGATTGCATTTTCTTTCGTTAGCAGGTTGACAAGGGATATGTGGGAGCGGCGACATATGCTAGAAGAAAATCGCTAGTGCTGTGCACATAGCATTCTTCACACCGAATGTATCTGCGTACAGGGGATGACTGCGTGAATAATTAGTTTTTGGGTAAGTAACAGCTCGATGTTTAAATTCTTTTCATTATGTTATAGAATACAGATCAAATTACACATTCTGGTGACTTTGGTTTGCGCTAATGATTGCATTTTCTTTCGTTAGCAGGTTGACAAGGGATATGTGGGAGCGGCGACATATTCTAGAAGAAAATCGCTAGTGCTGTGCACATAGCATTCTTCACACCGAATGTATCTGCGTACAGGGGATGACTGCGTGAATAATTAGTTTTTGGGTAAGTAACAGCTCGATGTTTAAATTCTTTTCATTATGTTATAGAATACAGATCAAATTACACATTCTGGTGACTTTGGTTTGCGCTAATGATTGCATTTTCTTTCGTTAGCAGGTTGACAAGGGATATGTGGGAGCGGCGACATATGCTAGAAGAAAATCGCTAGTGCTGTGCACATAGCATTCTTCACACCGAATGTATCTGCGTACAGGGGATGACTGCGTGAATAATTAGTTTTTGGGTAAGTAACAGCTCGATGTTTAAATTCTTTTCATTATGTTATAGAATACAGATCAAATTACACATTCTGGTGACTTTGGTTGTCGCTAATGATTGCATTTTCTTTCGTTAGCAGGTTGACAAGGTATATGTGGGAGCGGCGACATATTCTAGAAGAAAATCGCTAGTGCTGTGCACATAGCATTCTTCACACCGAATGTATCTGCGTACAGGGGATGACTGCGTGAATAATTAGTTTTTGGGTAAGCAACAGCTCGATGTTTAAATTCTTTTCATTATGTTATAGAATAGAGATCAAATTACACATTCTGGTGACTTTGGTTTGCCCTAATGTTTGCATTTTCTTTCGTTAGCAGGTTGACAAGGGATATGTGGGAGCGGCGACATATTCTAGAAGAAAATCGCTAGTGCTGTGCACATAGCATTCATCACACCGAAACTATATGCGTACAGGGGATGACTGCGTGAATAATTAGTTTTTGGGTAAGTAACAGCTCGATGTTTAAATTCTTTTCATTATGTTATAGAATACAGATCAAATTACACATTCTGGTGACTTTCGTTTGCGCTAATGATTGCATTTTCTTTCGTTAGCAGGTTGACAAGGGATATGTGGGAGCGGCGACATATTCTAGAAGAAAATCGCTAGTGCTGTGCACATAGCATTCTTCACACCGAATGTATCTGCGTACAGGGGATGACTGCGTGAATAATTAGTTTTTGGGTAAGTAACAGCTCGATGTTTAAATTCTTTTCCGTATGTTATAGAATACAGATCAAATTACACATTCTGGTGACTTTGGTTTGCGCTAATGATTGCATTTTCTTTCGTTAGCAGGTTGACAAGCGATATGTGGGAGCGGCGACATATTCTAGAAGAAAATCGCTAGTGCTGTGCACATAGCATTCTTCACACCGAATGTATCTGCGTACAGGGGATGACTGCGTGAATAATTAGTTTTTGGGTAAGTAACAGCTCGGTGTTTAAATTCTTTTCCGTATGTTATAGAATACAGATCAAATTACACATTCTGGTGACTTTGGTTTGCGCTAATGATTGCATTTTCTTTCGTTAGCAGGTTGACAAGGGATATGTGGGAGCGGCGACATATTCTAGAAGAAAATCGCTAGTGCTGTGCACATAGCATTCTTCACACCGAATGTATCTGCGTACAGGGGATGACTGCGTGAATAATTAGTTTTTGGGTAAGTAACAGCTCGATGTTTAAATTCTTTTCCGTATGTTATAGAATACAGAACAAATTACACATTCTGGTGACTTTGGTTTGCGCTAATGATTGCATTTTCTTTCGTTAGCAGGTTGACAAGGGATATGTGGGAGCGGCGACATATTCTAGAAGAAGATCGCTAGTGCTGTGCACATAGCATTCTTCACACCGAATGTATCTGCGTAGAGGGGATGACTGCGTGAATAATTAGTTTTTGGGTAAGTAACAGCTCGATGTTTAAATTCTTTTCCGTATGTTGTAGAATACAGATCAAATTACACATTCTGGTGATTTTGGTTTGCGCTAATGATTGCATTTTCTTTCGTTAGCAGGTTGACAAGGGATACGTGGGAGCGGCGACATATTCTAGAAGAAAATCGCTAGTTCTGTGCACATAGCATTCTTCACACCGAATGTATCTGCGTACAGGGGATGACTGCGTGAATAATTAGTTTTTGGGTAAGTAACAGCTCGATGTTTAAATTCTTTTACGTATGTTACAGAATACAGATCAAATTACACATTCTGGTGACTTTGGTTTGCGCTAATGATTGCATTTTCTTTCGTTAGCAGGTTGACAAGGGATAAGTGGGAGCGGCGACATATTCTAGAAGAAAATCGCTAGTGCTGTGCACATAGCATTCTTCACACCGAATGTATCTGCGTACAGGGGATGACAGCGTGAATAATTAGTTTTTGGGTAAGTAACAGCTCGATGTTTAAATTCTTTTCCGTATGTTATAGAATAAAGATCAAATTACACATTCTGGTGACTTTGGTTTGCGCTAATGATTGCATTTTCTTTAGTTAGCAGGTTGACAAGGGATATGTGGGAGCGGCGACATATTCTAGAAGAAAATCGCTAGTGCTGTGCACATAGCATTCTTCACACCGAATGTATCAGCGTACAGGGGATGACTGCGTGAATAATTAGTTTTTGGGTAAGTAACAGCTCGATGTTTAAATTCTTTTCCGTATGTTATAGAATACAGATCAAATTACACATTCTGGTGACTTTGGTTAGCGCTAATGATTGCATTTTCTTTCGTTAACAGGTTGACAAGGGATATGTGGGAGCGGCGACATATTCTAGAAGAAAATCGCTAGTGCTGTGCACATAGCATTCTTCACACCGAATGTATCTGCGTACAGGGGATGACTGCGTGAATAATTAGTTTTTGGGTAAGTAACAGCTCGATGTTTAAATTCTTTTCATTATGTTATAGAATACAGATCAAATTACGCATTCTGGTGACTTTGGTTTGCGCTAATGATTGCATTTTCTTTCGTTAGCAGGTTGACAAGGTATATGTGGGAGCGGCGACATATTCTAGAAGAAAATCGCTAGTGCTGTGCACATAGCATTCTTCACACCGAATGTATCTGCGTACAGGGGATGACTGCGTGAATAATTAGTTTTTTGGTAAGTAACACCTCGATGTTTTAATTTTTTCATCATGCTTTAGAATACAGATGGAATTAAACATTCTGGTGACTTTGGATTGCGCTAATGATTGGATTTTCTTTCGTTTGCAGGTTGACAAGGGATATGTGGGAGCGGCGACATATTCTAGAAGAAAATCGCTAGTGCTGTGCACATAGCATTCTTCACACCGAATGTATCTGCGTACAGGGGATGACTGCGTGAATAATTAGTTTTTGGGTAAGTAACAGCTCGATGTTTAAATTCTTTTCCGTATGTTATAGAATACAGATCAAATTACACATTCTGGTGACTTTGGTTTGCGCTAATGATTGCATTTTCTTTCGTTAGCAGGTTGACAAGGGATATGTGTTAGCGGCGACATATTCTAGAAGAAAATCGCTAGTGCTGTGCACATAGCATTCTTCACACCGAATGTATCTGCGTACATGGGATGACTGCGTGAATAATTAGTTTTTGGGTAAGTAACAGCTCGATGTTTAAATTCTTTTCCGTATGTTATAGAATACAGATCAAATTACACATTCTGGTGACTTTGGTTTGCGCTAATGATTGCATTTTCTTTCGTTAGCAGGTTGACAAGGGATATGTGGGAGCGGCGACATATTCTAGAAGAAAATCGCTAGTGCTGTGCACATAGCATTCTTCACACCGAATGTATCTGGGTACAGGGGATGACTTGCGTGAATAATTAGTTTTTGGGTAAGTAACAGCTCGATGTTTAAATTCTTTTCCGTATGTTATAGAATACAGATCAAATTACACATTCTGGTGACTTTGGTTTGCGCTAATGATTACATTTTCTTTCGTTAGCAGGTTGACAAGGGATATGTGGGAGCGGCGACATATTCTAGAAGAAAATCGCTAGTGCTGTGCACATAGCATTCTTCACACCGAATGTATCTGCGTACAGGGGATGACTGCGTGAATAATTAGTTTTTGGGTAAGTAACAGCTCGATGTTTAAATTCTTTTCCGTATGTTATAGAATACAGATCAAATTACACATTGTGGTGACTTTGGTTTGCGCTAATGATTGCATTTTCTTTCGTTAACAGGTTGACAAGGGATATGTGGGAGCGGCGACATATTCTAGAAGAAAATCGCTAGTGCTGTGCACATAGCATTGTTCACACCGAATGTATCTGCGTACAGGGGATGACTGCGTGAATAATTAGTTTTTGGGTAAGTAACAGCTCGATGTTTAAATTCTTTTCCGTATGTTATAGAATACAGATCAAATTACACATTCTGGTGACTTTGCTTTGCGCTAATGATTGCATTTTCTTTCGTTAGCAGGTTGACAAGGGATATGTGGGAGCGGCGACATATTCTAGAAGAAAATCGCTAGTGCTGTGCACATAGCATTCTTCACACCGAATGTATCTGCGTACAGGGGATGACTGCGTGAATAATTAGTTTTTTGGTAAGTAACAGCTCGATGTTTAAATTCTTTTCATTATGTTATAGAATACAGATCAAATTACACATTCTGGTGACTTTGGTTTGCGCTAATGATTGCATTTTCTTTCGTTAGCAGGTTGACAAGGGATATGTGGGAGCGGCGACATATTCTAGAAGAAAATCGCTAGTGCTGTGCACATAGCATTCTTCACACCGAATGTATCTGCGTACAGGGGATGACAGCGTGAATAATTGGTTTTTGGGTAAGTAACAGCTTGATGTTTAAATTCTCTTCATTATGTTATAGAATACAGATCAAATTACACATTCTGGTGACTTTGGTTTGCGCTAATGATTGCATTTTCTTTCGTTAGCAGGTTGACAAGGGATATGTGGGAGCGGCGACATATTCTAGAAGAAAATCGCTAGTGCTGTGCACATAGCATTCTTCACACCGAATGTATCTGCGTACAGGGGATGACTGCGTGAATAATTAGTTTTTGGGTAAGTAACAGCTCGATGTTTAAATTCTTTTCATTATGTTATAAAATACAGACAAATTACACATTCTGGTGACTTTGGTTTGCGCTAATGATTGCATTTTCTTTCGTTAGCAGGTTGACAAGGGATATGTGGGAGCGGCGACATATTCTAGAAGAAAATCGCTAGTGCTGTGCACATAGCATTCTTCACACCGAATGTATCTGCGTACAGGGGATGACTGCGTGAATAATTAGTTTTTTGGTAAGTAACAGCTCGATGTTTAAATTCTTTTCATTATGTTATAGAATACAGATCAAATTACACATTCTGGTGACTTTGGTTTGCGCTAATGATTGCATTTTCTTTCGTTAGCAGGTTGACAAGGGATATGTGGGAGCGGCGACATATTCTAGAAGAAAATCGCTAGTGCTGTGCACATAGCATTCTTCACACCGAATGTATCTGCGTACAGGGGATGACTGCGTGAATAATTAGTTTTTTGGTAAGTAACAGCTCGATGTTTAAATTCTTTTCATTATGTTATAGAATACAGATCAAATTACACATTCTGGTGACTTTGGTTTGCGCTAATGATTGCATTTTCTTTCGTTAGCAGGTTGACAAGGGATATGTGGGGGCGGCGACATATTCTAGAAGAAAATCGCTAGTGCTGTGCACATAGCATTCTTCACACCCAATGTATCTGCGTACAGGGGATGACTGCGTGAATAATTAGTTTTTGGGTAAGTAACAGCTCGATGTTTAAATTCTTTTCATTATGTTATAGAATACAGATCAAATTACACATTCTGGTGACTTTGGTTTGCGCTAATGATTGCATTTTCTTTCGTTAGCAGGTTGACAAGGGATATGTGGGAGCGGCGACATATGCTAGAAGAAAATCGCTAGTGCTGTGCACATAGCATTCTTCACACCGAATGTATCTGCGTACAGGGGATGACTGCGTGAATAATTAGTTTTTGGGTAAGTAACAGCTCGATGTTTAAATTCTTTTCATTATGTTATAGAATACAGATCAAATTACACATTCTGGTGACTTTGGTTTGCGCTAATGATTGCATTTTCTTTCGTTAGCAGGTTGACAAGGTATATGTGGGAGCGGCGACATATTCTAGAAGAAAATCGCTAGTGCTGTGCACATAGCATTCTTCACACCGAATGTATCTGCGTACAGGGGATGACTGCGTGAATAATTAGTTTTTGGGTAAGCAACAGCTCGATGTTTAAATTCTTTTCATTATGTTATAGAATACAGATCAAATTACACATTCTGGTGACTTTGGTTTGCGCTAATGATTGCATTTTCTTTCGTTAGCAGGTTGACAAGGGATATGTGGGAGCGGCGACATATTCTAGAAGAAAATCGCTAGTGCTGTGCACATAGCATTCTTCACACCGAATGTATCTGCGTACAGGGGATGACTGCGTGAATAATTAGTTTTTGGGTAAGTAACAGCTCGATGTTTAAATTCTTTTCCGTATGTTATAGAATACAGATCAAATTACACATTCTGGTGACTTTGGTTTGCGCTAATGATTGCATTTTCTTTCGTTAGCAGGTTGACAAGGGATATGTGGGAGCGGCGACATATTCTAGAAGAAAATCGCTAGTGCTGTGCACATAGCATTCTTCACACCGAAACTATATGCGTACAGGGGATGACTGCGTGAATAATTAGTTTTTGGGTAAGTAACAGCTCGATGTTTAAATTCTTTTCATTATGTTATAGAATACAGATCAAATTACACATTCTGGTGACTTTGGTTTGCGCTAATGATTGCATTTTCTTTCGTTAGCAGGTTGACAAGCGATATGTGGGAGCGGCGACATATTCTAGAAGAAAATCGCTAGTGCTGTGCACATAGCATTCTTCACACCGAATGTATCTGCGTACAGGGGATGACTGCGTGAATAATTAGTTTTTGGGTAAGTAACAGCTCGATGTTTAAATTCTTTTCCGTATGTTATGGAATACAGAACAAATTACACATTCTGGTGACTTTGGTTTGCGCTAATGATTGCATTTTCTTTCGTTAGCAGGTTGACAAGGGATATGTGGGAGCGGCGACATATTCTAGAAGAAAATCGCTAGTACTGTGCACATAGCATTCTTCACACCGAATGTATCTGCGTACAGGGGATGACTGCGTGTATAATTAGTTTTTGGGTAAGTAACAGCTCGATGTTCAAATTCTTTTCCGTATGTTGTAGAATACAGATCAAATTACACATTCTGGTGACTTTGGTTTGCGCTAATGATTGCATTTTCTTTCGTTAGCAGGTTGACAAGGGATATGTGGGAGCGGCGACATATTCTAGAAGAAAATCGCTAGTGCTGTGCACATAGCATTCTTCACACCGAATGTATCTGCGTACAGGGGATGACTGCGTGAATAATTAGTTTTTGGGTAAGTAACAGCTCGATGTTTAAATTCTTTTACGTATGTTATAGAATACAGATCAAATTACACATTCTGGTGACTTTGGTTTGCGCTAATGATTGCATTTTCTTTCGTTAGCAGGTTGACAAGGGATATGTGGGAGCGGCGACATATTCTAGAAGAAAATCGCTAGTGCTGTGCACATAGCATTCTTCACACCGAATGTATCTGCGTACAGGGGATGACTGCGTGAATAATTAGTTTTTGGGTAAGTAACAGCTCGATGTTAAAATTCTTTTCCGTATGTTATAGAATACAGATCAAATTACACATTCTGGTGACTTTGGTTTGCGCTAATGATTGCATTTTCTTTCGTTAGCAGGTTGACAAGGGATATGTGGGAGCGGCGACATATTCTAGAAGAAAATCGCTAGTGCTGTGCACATAGCATTCTTCACACCGAATGTATCAGCGTACAGGGGATGACTGCGTGAATAATTAGTTTTTGGGTAAGTAACAGCTCGATGTTTAAATTCTTTTCCGTATGTTATAGAATACAGATCAAATTACACATTCTGGTGACTTTGGTTTGCGCTAATGATTGCATTTTCTTTCGTTAACAGGTTGACAAGGGATATGTGGGAGCGGCGACATATTCTAGAAGAAAATCGCTAGTGCTGTGCACATAGCATTCTTCACACCGAATGTATCTGCGTACAGGGGATGACTGCGTGAATAATTAGTTTTTGGGTAAGTAACAGCTCGATGTTTAAATTCCTTTCATTATGTTATAGAATACAGATCAAATTACGCATTCTGGTGACTTTGGTTTGCGCTAATGATTGCATTTTCTTTCGTTAGCAGGTTGACAAGGTATATGTGGGAGCGGCGACATATTCTAGAAGAAAATCGCTAGTGCTGTGCACATAGCATTCTTCACACCGAATGTATCTGCGTACAGGGGATGACTGCGTGAATAATTAGTTTTTGGGTAAGTAACAGCTCGATGTTTAAATTCTTTTCATTATGTTATAGAATACAGATCAAAACACATTCTGGTGACTTTGGTTTGCGCTAATGATTGCATTTTCTTTCGTTAGCAGGTTGACAAGGGATATGTGGGAGCGGCGACATATTCTAGAAGAAAATCGCTAGTGCTGTGCACATAGCATTCTTCACACCGAATGTATCTGCGTACAGGGGATGACTGCGTGAATAATTAGTTTTTGGGTAAGTAACAGCTCGATGTTTAAATTCTTTTCCGTATGTTATAGAATACACATCAAATTACACATTCTGGTGACTTTGGTTTGCGCTAATGATTGAATTTCTTTCGTTAGCAGGTTGACAAGGGATATGTGGGAGCGGCGACATATTCTAGAAGAAAATCGCTAGTGCTGTGCACATAGCATTCTTCACACCGAAACTATATGCGTACAGGGGATGACTGCGTGAATAATTAGTTTTGGGTAAGTAACAGCTCGATGTTTAAATTCTTTTCATTATGTTATAGAATACAGATCAAATTACACATTCTGACGACTTTCGTTTGCGCTAATGATTGCTTTTTCTTTCGTTAGCAGGTTGACAAGGGATATGTGGGAGCGGCGACATATTCTAGAAGAAAATCGCTAGTGCTGTGCACATAGCATTCTTCACACCGAATGTATCTGCGTACAGGGGATGACTGCGTGAATAATTAGTTTTTGGGTAAGTAACAGCTCGATGTTTAAATTCTTTTCCGTATGTTATAGAATACATATCAAATTACACATTCTGGTGACTTTGGTTTGCGCTAATGATTGCATTTTCTTTCGTTAACAGGTTGACAAGGGATATGTGGGAGCGGCGACATATTCTAGAAGAAAATCGCTAGTGCTGTGCACATAGCATTCTTCACACCGAATGTATCTGCGTACAGGGGATGACTGCGTGAATAATTAGTTTTTGGGTAAGTAACAGCTCGATGTTTAAATTCTTTTCATTATGTTATAGAATACAGATCAAATTACGCATTCTGGTGTCTTTGGTTTGCGCTAATGATTGCATTTTCTTTCGTTAGCAGGTTGACAAGGTATATGTGGGAGCGGCGACATATTCTAGAAGAAAATCGCTAGTGCTGTGCACATAGCATTCTTCACACCGAATGTATCTGCGTACAGGGGATGACTGCGTGAATAATTAGTTTTTGGGTAAGTAACAGCTCGATGTTTAAATTCTTTTCATTATGTTATAGAATACAGATCAAAACACATTCTGGTGACTTTGGTTTGCGCTAATGATTGCATTTTCTTTCGTTAGCAGGTTGACAAGGGATATGTGGGAGCGGCGACATATTCTAGAAGAAAATCGCTAGTGCTGTGCACATAGCATTCTTCACACCGAATGTAACTGCGTACAGGGGATGACTGCGTGAATAATTAGTTTTTGGGTAAGTAACAGCTCGATGTTTAAATTCTTTTCCGTATGTTATAGAATACAGATCAAATTACACATTCTGGTGACTTTGGTTTGCGCTAATGATTGCATTTTCTTTCGTTAGCCGGTTGACAAGGGATATGTGGGAGCGGCGACATATTCTAGAAGAAAATAGCTAGTGCTGTGCACATAGCATTCTTCACACCGAAACTATATGCGTACAGGGGATGACTGCGTGAATAATTAGTTTTGGGTAAGTAACAGCTCGATGTTTAAATTCTTTTCATTATGTTATAGAATACAGATCAAATTACACATTCTGACGACTTTCGTTTGCGCTAATGATTGCTTTTTCTTTCGTTAGCAGGTTGACAAGGGATATGTGGGAGCGGCGACATATTCTAGAAGAAAATCGCTAGTGCTGTGCACATAGCATTCTTCACACCGAATGTATCTGCGTACAGGGGATGACTGCGTGAATAATTAGTTTTTGGGTAAGTAACAGCTCGATGTTTAAATTCTTTTCCGTATGTTATAGAATACAGATCAAATTACACATTCTGGTGACTTTGGTTTGCGCTAATGATTGCATTTTCTTTCGTTAGCAGGTTGACAAGGGATATGTGGGAGCGGCGACATATTCTAGAAGAAAATCGCTAGTGCTGTGCACATAGCATTCTTCACACCGAATGTATCTGCGTACAGGGGATGACTGCGTGAATAATTAGTTTTTGGGTAAGTAACAGCTCGATGTTTAAATTCTTTTCGTATGTTATAGAATACAGATCAAATTACACATTCTGGTGACTTTGGTTTGCGCTAATGATTGCATTTTCTTTCGTTAGCAGGTTGACAAGGGATATGTGGGAGCGGCGACATATTCTAGAAGAAAATCGCTAGTGCTGTGCACATAGCATTCTTCACACCGAATGTATCTGCGTACAGGGGATGACTGCGTGAATAATTAGTTTTTGGGTAAGTAACAGCTCGATGTTTAAATTCTTTTCCGTATGTTATAGAATACAGATCAAATTACACATTCTGGTGACTTTGGTTTGCGCTAATGATTGCATTTTCTTTCGTTAGCAGGTTGACAAGGGATATGTGGGAGCGGCGACATATTCTAGAAGAAAATCGCTAGTGCTGTGCACATAGCATTCTTCACACCGAATGTATCTGCGTACAGGGGATGACTGCGTGAATAATTAGTTTTTGGGTAAGTAACAGCTCGATGTTTAAATTCTTTTCCGTATGTTATAGAATACAGATCAAATTACACATTCTGGTGACTTTGGTTTGCGCTAATGATTGCATTTTCTTTCGTTAGCAGGTTGACAAGGTATATGTGGGAGCGGCGACATATTCTAGAAGAAAAACGCTAGTGCTGTGCACATAGCATTCTTCACACCGAATGTATCTGCGTACAGGGGATGACTGCGTGAATAATTAGTTTTGGGTAAGTAACAGCTCGATGTTTAAATTCTTTTCCGTATGTTATAGAATACAGATCAAATTACACATTCTGGTGACTTTGGTTTGCGCTAATGATTGCATTTTCTTTCGTTAGCAGGTTGACAAGGGATATGTGGGAGCGGCGACATATTCTAGAAGAAAATCGCTAGTGCTGTGCACATAGCATTCTTCACACCGAATGCATCTGCGTACAGGGGATGACTGCGTGAATAATTAGTTTTTGGGTAAGTAACAGCTCGATGTTTAAATTCTTTTCCGTATGTTATAGAATACAGATCAAATTACACATTCTGGTGACTTTGGTTTGCGCTAATGATTGCATTTTCTTTCGTTAGCAGGTTGACAAGTGATATGTGGGAGCGGCGACATATTCTAGAAGAAAATCGCTAGTGCTGTGCACATAGCATTCTTCACACCGAATGTATCTGCGTACAGGGGATGACTGCGTGAATAATTAGTTTTTGGGTAAGTAACAGCTCGATGTTTAAATTCTTTTACGTATGTTATAGAATACAGATCAAATTACACATTCTGGTGACTTTGGTTTGCGCTAATGATTGCATTTTCTTTCGTTAGCAGGTTGACAAGGTATATGTGGGAGCGGCGACATATTCTAGAAGAAAATCGCTAGTGCTGTGCACATAGCATTCTTCACACCGAATGTATCTGCGTACAGGGGATGACTGCGTGAATAATTAGTTTTTGGGTAAGTAACAGCTCGATGTTAAAATTCTTTTCCGTATGTTATAGAATACAGATCAAATTACACATTCTGGTGACTTTGGTTTGCGCTAATGATTGCATTTTCTTTCGTTAGCAGGTTGACAAGGGATATGTGGGAGCGGCGACATATTCTAGAAGAAAATCGCTAGTGCTGTGCACATAGCATTCTTCACACCGAATGTATCAGCGTACAGGGGATGACTGCGTGAATAATTAGTTTTTGGGTAAGTAACAGCTCGATGTTTAAATTCTTTTCCGTATGTTATAGAATACAGATCAAATTACACATTCTGGTGACTTTGGTTTGCGCTAATGATTGCATTTTCTTTCGTTAGCAGGTTGACAAGGGATATGTGGGAGCGGCGACATATTCTAGAAGAAAATCGCTAGTGCTGTGCACATAGCATTCTTCACACCGAATGTATCTGCGTACAGGGGATGACTGCGTGAATAATTAGTTTTTGGGTAAGTAACAGCTCGATGTTTAAATTCTTTTCCGTATGTTATAGAATACAGATCAAATTACACATTCTGGTGACTTTGGTTTGCGCTAATGATTGCATTTTCTTTCGTTAGCAGGTTGACAAGGGATATGTGGGAGCGGCGACATATTCTAGAAGAAAATCGCTAGTGCTGTGCACATAGCATTCTTCACACCGAATGTATCTGCGTACAGGGGATGACTGCGTGAATAATTAGTTTTTGGGTAAGTAACAGCTCGATGTTAAAATTCTTTTCCGTATGTTATAGAATACAGATCAAATTACACATTCTGGTGACTTTGGTTTGCGCTAATGATTGCACTTTCTTTCGTTTGCAGGTTGATAAGGTATGTGTGGGAGCGGCGACATATTCTAGAAGAAAATCGCTAGTGCTGTGCACATAGCATTCTTCACACCGAATGTATCTGCGTACAGGGGATGACTGCGTGAATAATTAGTTTCTTGGTAAGTAACACCTCGATGTTTTAATTTTTCCATCATGCTTTAGAATACAGATGGAATTAAACATTCTGGTGACTTTGGTTTGCGCTAATGATTGCATTTTCTTTCGTTAGCAGGTTGACAAGGGATATGTAGGAGCGGCGACATATTCTAGAAGAAAATCGCTAGTGCTGTGCACATAGCATTCTTCACACCGAATGTATCTGCGTACAGGGGATGACTGCGTGAATAATTAGTTTTTGGGTAAGTAACAGCTCGATGTTTAAATTCTTTGCCGTATGTTATAGAATACAGATCAAATTACACATTGTGGTGACTTTGGGTTGCGCTAATGATAGCATTTTCTTTCGTTAGCAGGTTGACAAGGGATATGTGGGAGCGGCGACATATTCTAGAAGAAAATCGCTAGTGCTGTGCACATAGCATTCTTCACACCGAATGTATCTGTGTACAGGGGATGACTGCGTGAATAATTAGTTTTTGGGTAAGTAACAGCTCGATGTTTAAATTCTTTTCATTATGTTATAGAATACAGATCAAATTACACATTCTGGTGACTTTGGTTTGCGCTAATGATTGCATTTTCTTTCGTTAGCAGGTTGACAAGGGATATGTGGGAGCGGCGACATATTCTAGAAGAAAATCGCTAGTGCTGTGCACATAGCATTCTTCACACCGAATATATCTGCGTACAGGGGATGACTGCGTGAATAATTAGTTTTTGGGTAAGTAACAGCTCGATGTTTAAATTCTTTTCCGTATGTTATAGAATACAGATCAAATTACACATTCTGGTGACTTTGGTTTGCGCTAATGATTGCATTTTCTTTCGTTAGCAGGTTGACAAGGGATATGTGGGAGCGGCGACATATTCTAGAAGAAAATCGCTAGTGCTGTGCACATAGCATTCTTCACACCGAATGTATCAGCGTACAGGGGATGACTGCGTGAATAATTAGTTTTTGGGTAAGTAACAGCTCGATGTTTAAATTCTTTTCCGTATGTTATAGAATACAGATCAAATTACACATTCTGGTGACTTTGGTTTGCGCTAATGATTGCATTTTCTTTCGTTAGCAGGTTGAGAAGGGATATGTGGGAGCGGCGACATATTCTAGAAGAAAATCGCTAGTGCTGTGCACATAGCATTCTTCACACCGAATGTACCTGGGCACAGGGGATGACTGCGTGAATAATTAGTTTTTGGGTAAGTAACACCTCGATGTTTAAATTCTTTTCATCATGCTTTAGAATACAGATGGAATTAAACATTCTGGTGACTTTGGATTGCGCTAATGATTGCATTTTCTTTCGTTTGCAGGTTCACAAGATATGTGTGGGAGCGGCGACATATTCTAGAAAATATCGCTAGCGCTGTGCACATAGCATTCTTCACACCCAATGTAACTGCGTACAGGGGATGACTGCGTGAATAATTAGTTTTTGGGTAAGTAACAGCTCGATGTTTAAATTCTTTTCCGTATGTAATAGAATACAGATCAAATTACACATTCTGGTGACTTTGGTTTGCGCTAATGATTGCATTTTCTTTCGTTTGCAGGTTGATAAGGTATGTGTGGGAGCGGCGACATATTCTAGAAGAAAATCGCTAGTGCTGTGCACATAGCATTCTTCACACCGAATGTATCTGCGTACAGGGGATGACTGCGTGAATAATTAATTTTTGGGTAAGTAACAGCTCGATGTTTAAATTCTTTTCCGTATGTTATAGAATACAGATCAAATTACACATTGTGGTGACTTTGGGTTGCGCTAATGATAGCATTTTCTTTCGTTAGCAGGTTGACAAGGGATATGTGGGAGCGGCGACATATTCTAGAAGAAAATCGCTAGTGCTGTGCACATAGCATTCTTCACACAGAATGTATCTGCGTACAGGGGATGACTGCGTGAATAATTAGTTTTTGGGTAAGTAACAGCTCGATGTTTAAATTCTTTTCCGTATGTTATAGAATACAGATCAAATTACACATTCTGGTGACTTTGGTTTGCGCTAATGATTGCATTTTCTTTCGTTAGCAGGTTGACAAGGGATATGTGGGAGCGGCGACATATTCTAGAAGAAAATCGCTAGTGCTGTGCACATAGCATTCTTCACACCGAATGTATCTGCGTACAGGGGATGACTGCGTGAATAATTAGTTTTTGGGTAAGTAACAGCTCGATGTTAAAATTCTTTTCCGTATGTTATAGAATACAGATCAAATTACACATTCTGGTGACTTTGGTTTGCGCTAATGATTGCATTTTCTTTCGTTAGCAGGTTGACAAGGGATATGTGGGAGCAGCGACATATTCTAGAAGAAAATCGCTAGTGCTGTGCACGTAGCATTCTTCACACCGAATGTATCAGCGTACAGGGGATGACTGCGTGAATAATTAGTTTTTGGGTAAGTAACAGCTCGATGTTTAAATTCTTTTCCGTATGTTATAGATTACAGATCAAATTACACATTCTGGTGACTTTGGTTTGCGCTAATGATTGCATTTTCTTTCGTTAGCAGGTTGACAAGGGATATGTGGGAGCGGCGACATATTCTAGAAGAAAATCGCTAGTGCTGTGCACATAGCATTCTTCACACAGAATGTATCTGCGTACAGGGGATGACTGCGTGAATAATTAGTTTTTGGGTAAGTAACACCTCGATGTTTAAATTCTTTTCATCATGCTTTAGAATACAGATGGAATTAAACATTCTGGTGACTTTGGATTGCGCTAATGATTGCATTTTCTTTCGTTTGCAGGTTGACAAGATATGTGTGGAAGCGGCGACATATTCTAGAAGAAAATCGCTAGTGCTGTGCACATAGCATTCTTCACACCCAATGTAACTGCGTACAGGGGATGACTGCGTGAATAATTAGTTTTTGGGTAAGTAACAGCTCGATGTTTAAATTCTTTTCCGTATGTTATAGAATACAGATCAAATTACACATTCTGGTGACTTTGGTTTGCGCTAATGATTGCATTTTCTTTCGTTTGCAGGTTGACAAGATATGTGTGGGAGCGGCGACATATTCTAGAAAAAAATCGCTAGTGCTGTGCACATAGCATTCTTCACACCGAATGTATCTGCGTACAGGGGATGACTGCGTGAATAATTAGTTTTTTGGTAAGTAACACCTCGATGTTTTAATTTTTTCATCATGCTTTAGAATACAGATGGAATTAAACATTCTGGTGACTTTGGTTTGCGCTAATGATTGCATTTTCTTTCGTTAGCAGGTTGACAAGGGATATGTGGGAGCGGCGACATATTCTAGAAGAAAATCGCTAGTGCTGTGCACATAGCATTCTTCACACCGAATGTATCTGCGTACAGGGGATGACTGCGTGAATAATTAGTTTTTGGGTAAGTAACAGCTCGATGTTTAAATTCTTTTCATTATGTTATAGAATACAGATCAAATTACACATTCTGGTGACTTTCGTTTGCGCTAATGATTGCATTTTCTATCGTTAGCAGGTTGACAAGGGATATGTGGGAGCGGCGACATATTCTAGAAGAAAATCGCTAGTGCTGTGCACATAGCATTCTTCACACCGAATGTATCTGCGTACAGGGGATGACTGCGTGAATAATTAGTTTTTGGGTAAGTAACAGCTCGATGTTTAAATTCTTTTCCGTATGTTATAGAATACAGATCAAATTACACATTCTGGTGACTTTGGTTTGCGCTAATGATTGCATTTTCTTTCGTTAGCAGGTTGACAAGGGATATGTGGGAGCGACGACATATTCTAGAAGAAAATCGCTAGTGCTGTGCACATAGCATTCTTCACGCCGAATGTATCGGCGTACAGGGGATGACTGCGTGAATAATTAGTTTTTGGGTAAGTAACAGCTCGATGTTTAAATTCTTTTCCGTATGTTATAGAATACAGATCAAATTACACATTCTGGTGACTTTGGTTTGCGCTAATGATTGCATTTTCTTTCGTTAGCAGGTTGACAAGGGATATGTGGGAGCGACGACATATTCTAGAAGAAAATCGCTAGTGCTGTGCACATAGCATTCTTCACACCGAATGTATCTGCGTACAGGGGATGACTGCGTGAATAATTAGTTTTTGGGTAAGTAACACCTCGATGTTTAAATTCTTTTCATCATGCTTTAGAATACAGATGGAATTAAACATTCTGGTGACTTTGGATTGCGCTAGTGATTGCATTTTCTTTCGTTTGCAGGTTGACAAGATATGTGTGGAAGCGGCGACATATTCTAGAAGAAAATCGCTAGTGCTGTGCACATAGCATTCTTCACACCCAATGTAACTGCGTACAGGGGATGACTGCGTAAATAATTAGTTTTTGGGTAAGTAACAGCTCGATGTTTAAATTCTTTTCGTATGTTATAGAATACAGATCAAATTACACATTCTGGTGACTTTGGTTTGCGCTAATGATTGCATTTTCTTTCGTTTGCAGGTTGACAAGATATGTGTGGGAGCGGCGACATATTCTAGAAAAAAATCGCTAGTGCTGTGCACATAGCATTCTTCACACCGAATGTATCTGCGTACAGGGGATGACTGCGTGAATAATTAGTTTTTGGGTAAGTAACACCTCGATGTTTTAATTTTTTCATCATGCTTTAGAATTTAGATGCAATTAAACATTCTGGTGACTTTGGTTTGCGCTAATGATTGCATTTTCTTTCGTTAGCAGGTTGACAAGGGATATGTGGGAGCGGCGACATATTCTAGAAGAAAATCGCTAGTGCTGTGCACATAGCATTCTTCACACCGAATGTATCTGCGTACAGGGGATGACTGCGTGAATAATTAGTTTTTGGGTAAGTAACAGCTCGATGTTTAAATTCTTTTCTTTATGTTATAGAATACAGATCAAATTACACATTCTGGTGACTTTCGTTTGCGCTAATGATTGCATTTTCTATCGTTAGCAGGTTGACAAGGGATATGTGGGAGCGGCGACATATTCTAGAAGAAAATCGCTAGTGCTGTGCACATAGCATTCTTCACACCGAATGTATCTGCGTACAGGGGATGACTGCGTGAATAATTAGTTTTTGGGTAAGTAACAGCTCGATGTTTAAATTCTTTTCCGTATGTTATAGAATACAGATCAAATTACACATTCTGGTGACTTTGGTTTGCGCTAATGATTGCATTTTCTTTCGTTAGCAGGTTGACAAGGGATATGTGGGAGCGACGACATATTCTAGAAGAAAATCGCTAGTGCTGTGCACATAGCATTCTTCACACCGAATGTATCTGCGTACAGGGGATGACTGCGTGAATAATTAGTTTTTGGGTAAGTAACAGCTGGATGTTTAAATTCTTTTCCGTATGTTATAGAATACAGATCAAATTACACATTCTGGTGACTTTGGTTTGCGCTAATGATTGCATTTTCTTTCGTTAGCAGGTTGACAAGGGATATGTGGGAGCGGCGTCATATTCTAGAAGAAAATCGCTAGTGCTGTGCACATAGCATTCTTCACACCCAATGTATCTGCGTACAGGGGATGACTGCGTGAATAATTTGTTTTTGGGTAAGTAACAGCTCGATGTTTAAATTCTTTTCCGTATGTTATAGAATACAGATCAAATTACACATTCTGGTGACTTTGGTTTGCGCTAATGATTGCATTTTCTTTCGTCAGCAGGTTGACAAGGGATATGTGGGAGCGGCGACATATTCTAGAAGAAAATCGCTAGTGCTGTGCACATAGCATTCTTCACACCGAATGTATCTGCGTACAGGGGATGACTGCGTGAATAATTAGTTTTTGGGTAAGTAACAGCTCGATGTTTAAATTCTTTTCCGTATGTTATAGAATACAGATCAAATTACACATTCTGGTGACTTTGGTTTGCGCTAATGATTGCATTTTCTTTCGTTAGCAGGTTGACAAGGGATATGTGGGAGCGGCGACATATTCTAGAAGAAAATCGCTAGTGCTGTGCACATAGCATTCTTCACACCGAATGTATCTGCGTACAGGGGATGACTGCGTGAATAATTAGTTTTTCGGTAAGTAACAGCTCGATGTTTAAATTCTTTTCCGTATGTTATAGAATACAGATCAAATTACACATTCTGGTGACTTTGGTTTGCGCTAATGATTGCATTTTCTTTCGTTAGCAGGTTGACAAGGGATATGTGGGAGCGGCGACATATTCTAGAAGAAAATCGCTAGTGCTGTGCACATAGCATTCTTCACACCGAATGTATCTGCATACAGGGGATGACTGCGTGAATAATTAGTTTTTGGGTAAGTAACAGCTCGATGTTAAAATTCTTTTCCGTATGTTATAGAATACAGATCAGATTACACATTCTGGTGACTTTGGTTTGCGCTAATGATTGCATTTTCTTTCGTTAGCAGGTTGACAAGGGATATGTGGGAGCAGCGACATATTCTAGAAGAAAATCGCTAGTGCTGTGCACATAGCATTCTTCACACCGAATGTATCAGCGTACAGGGGATGACTGCTTGAATAATTAGTTTTTGGGTAAGTAACAGCTCGATGTTTAAATTCTTTTCCGTATGTTATAGAATACAGATCAAATTACACATTCTGGTGACTTTGGTTTGCGCTAATGATTGCATTTTCTTTCGTTAGCAGGTTGACAAGGGATATGTGGGAGCGGCGACATATTCTAGAAGAAAATCGCTAGTGCTGTGCACATAGCATTCTTCACATCGAATGTATCTGCGTACAGGGGATGACTGCGTGAATAATAAGTTTTTGGGTAAGTAACAGCTCGATGGTTAAATTCTTTTCCGTATGTTATAGAATACAGATCAAATTACACATTCTGGTGACCTTGGTTTGCGCTAATGATTGCATTTTCTTTCGTTAGCAGGTTGACAAGGGATATGTGGGAGCGGCGACATATTCTAGAAGAAAATCGCTAGTGCTGTGCACATAGCATTTTTCACACCCAATGTATCTGCGTGCAGGGGATGACTGCGTGAATTATTAGTTTTTGGTAAGTAACAGCTCGATGTTTAAATTCTTTTCCGTATGTTATAGAATACAGATCAAATTACACATACTGGTGACTTTGGTTTGCGCTAATGATTGCATTTTCTTTCGTTAGCAGGTTGACAAGGGATATGTGGGAGCGGCGACATATTCTAGAAGAAAATCGCTAGTGCTGTGCACATAGCATTCTTCACACCGAATGTATCTGCGTACTTGATGACTGCGTGAATAATTAGTTTTTTGGTAAGTAACAGCTCGATGTTTTAATTTTTTCATCGTGCTTTAGAATACAGATGGAATTAAACATTATGGTGACTTTGGATTGCGCTAATGATTGCATTTTCTTTCGTTAGCAGGTTGACAAGGGATATGTGGGAGCGGCGACATATTCTAGAAAAAAATCGCTAGTGCTGTGCACATAGCATTCTTCACACCGAATGTATCTGCGTACAGGGGATGACTGCGTGAATAATTAGTTTTTTGGTAAGTAACAGCTCGATGTTTTAATTTTTTCATCATGCTTTAGAATACAGATGGAATTAAACATTCTGGTGAATTTGGATTGCGCTAATGATTGCATTTTCTTTCGTTAGCAGGTTGACAAGGGATATGTGGGAGCGGCGACATATTCTAGAAGAAAATCGCTAGTGCTGTGCACATAGCATTCTTCACACCCAATGTATCTGCGTACAGGGGATGACTGCGTGAATAATTAGTTTTTGGGTAAGTAACAGCTCGATGTTTAAATTCTTTTCCGTATGTTATAGAATACAGATCAAATTACACATTCTGGTGACTTTGGTTTGCGCTAATGATTGCATTTTCTTTCGTTAGCAGGTTGACAAGGGATATATGGGAGCGACGACATATTCTAGAAGAAAATCGCTAGTGCTGTGCACATAGCATTCTTCACACCGAATGTATCTGCGTACAGGGGATGACTGCGTGAATAATTAGTTTTTTGGTAAGTAACAGCTCGATGTTTTAATTTTTTTATCATGCTTTAGAATACAGATGGAATTAAACATTCTGGTGACTTTGATTTGCGCTAATGATTGCATTTTCTTTCGTTAGCATGTTGACAAGGGATATGTGGGAGCGGCGACATATTCTAGAAGAAAATCGCTAGTGCTGTGCACATAGCATTCTTCACACCCAATGTATCTGCGTACAGGGGATGACTGCGTGAATAATTAGTTTTTGGGTAAGTAACAGCTCGATGTTTAAATTCTTTTCCGTATGTTATAGAATACAGATCAAATTACACATTCTGGTGACTTTGGTTTGCGCTAATGATTGCATTTTCTTTCGTTATCAGGTTGACAAGGGATATGTGGGAGCGGCGACATATTCTAGAAGAAAATCGCTAGTGCTGTGCACATAGCATTCTTCACACCCAATGTATCTGCGTACAGGGGATGACTGCGTGAATAATTAGTTTTTTGGTAAGTAACAGTTCGATGTTTTAATTTTTTCATCATGCTTTAGAATACAGATGGAATTAAACATTCTGGTGACTTTGGATTGCGCTAATGATTGCATTTTCTTTCGTTTGCAGGTTGACAAGATATGTGTGGGAGCGGCGACATATTCTAGAAAAAAATCGCTAGTGCTTTGCACATAGCATTCTTCACACCGAATGTATCTGCGTACAGGGGATGACTGCGTGAATAATTAGTTTTTTGGTAAGTAACAGCTCGATGTTTTAATTTTTTCATCATGCTTTAGAATACAGATGGAATTAAACATTCTGGTGACTTTGGATTGCGCTAATGATTGCATTTTCTTTCGTTTGCAGGTTGACAAGGTATGTGTGGGAGCGGCGACATATTCTAGAAAAAAATCGCTAGTGCTGTGCACATAGCATTCTTCACACCGAATGTATCTGCGTACAGGGGATGACTGCGTGAATATTTAGTTTTTTGGTAAGTAACAGCTCGATGTTTTAATTTTTTCATCATGCTTTAGAATACAGATGGAATTAAACATTCTGGTGACTTTGGATTGCACTAATGATTGCATTTTCTTTCGTTAGCAGGTTGACAAGGGATATGTGGGAGCGGCGACATATTCTAGAAGAAAATCGCTAGTGCTGTGCACATAGCATTCTTCACACCCAATGTATCTGCGTACAGGGGATGACTGCGTGAATAATTAGTTTTTGGGTAAGTAACAGCTCGATGTTTAAATTCTTTTCCGTATGTTATAGAATACAGATCAAATTACACATTCTGGTGACTTTGGTTTGCGCTAATGATTGCATTTTCCTTCGTTAGCAGGTTGACAAGGGATATGTGGGAGCGGCGACATATTCTAGAAGAAAATCGCTAGTGCTGTGCACATAGCATTCTTCACACCCAATGTATCTGCGTACAGGGGATGATGCGTGGATATTTAGTTTTTTGGTAAGTAACAGCTCGATGTCTTAATTTTTTCATCATGTTTTAGAATACAGATGGAATTAAACATTCTGGTGACTTTGGATTGCGCTAATGATTGCATTTTCTTTCGTTTGCAGGTTGTCAAAATATGTGTGGGAGCGGCGACATATTCTAGAAAAAAATCGCTAGTGCTGTGCACATAGCATTCTTCACACCGAATGTATCTGCGTACAGGGGATCACTGCGTGGATAATTAGTTTTTTGGTAAGTAACACCTCGATGTTTTAATTTTTTCATCATGCTTTAGAATACAGATGGAAATAAACATTCTGGTGACTTTGGATTGCGCTAATGATTGCATTTTCTTTCGTTTGCAGGTTGACAAGATATGTGTGGGAGCGTCGACATATTCTAGAAGAAAATCGCTAGTGCTGTGCACGTAGCATTCTTCAAACCGAATGTATCTGCGTACAGGGGATGACTGCGTGAATAATTAGTTTTTTGGAAAGTAACAGCTCGATGTTTTAATTTTTTCATCATGCTTTAGAATACAGATGGAATTAAACATTCTGGTGACTTTGGATTGCGCTAATGATTGCATTTTCTTTCCTTTGCATGTTGACAAGATATGTGTGGGAGCGGCGACATATTCTAGAAAAAAATCGCTAGTGCTGTGCACATAGCATTCTTCACACCGAATGTATCTGCGTACAGGGGATGACTGCGTGAATAATTAGTTTTTCGGTAAGTAACAGCTCGATGTTTAAATTCTTTTCCGTATGTTATAGAATACAGATCAAATTACACATTCTGGTGACTTTGGTTTGCGCTAATGATTGCATTTTCTTTCGTTAGCAGGTTGACAAGGGATATGTGGGAGCGGCGACATATTCTAGAAGAAAATCGCTAGTGCTGTGCACATAGCATTCTTCACACCGAATGTATCTGCATACAGGGGATGACTGCGTGAATAATTAGTTTTTGGGTAAGTAACAGCTCGATGTTAAAATTCTTTTCCGTATGTTATAGAATACAGATCAAATTACACATTCTGGTGACTTTGGTTTGCGCTAATGATTGCATTTTCTTTCGTTAGCAGGTTGACAAGGGATATGTGGGAGCAGCGACATATTCTAGAAGAAAATCGCTAGTGCTGTGCACATAGCATTCTTCACACCGAATGTATCAGCGTACAGGGGATGACTGCTTGAATAATTAGTTTTTGGGTAAGTAACAGCTCGATGTTTAAATTCTTTTCCGTATGTTATAGAATACAGATCAAATTACACATTCTGGTGACTTTGGTTTGCGCTAATGATTGCATTTTCTTTCGTTAGCAGGTTGACAAGGGATATGTGGGAGCGGCGACATATTCTAGAAGAAAATCGCTAGTGCTGTGCACATAGCATTCTTCACATCGAATGTATCTGCGTACAGGGGATGACTGCGTGAATAATAAGTTTTTGGGTAAGTAACAGCTCGATGGTTAAATTCTTTTCCGTATGTTATAGAATACAGATCAAATTACACATTCTGGTGACTTTGGTTTGCGCTAATGATTGCATTTTCTTTCGTTAGCAGGTTGACAAGGGATATGTGGGAGCGGCGACATATTCTAGAAGAAAATCGCTAGTGCTGTGCACATAGCATTCTTCACACCGAATGTATCTGCGTACTTGATGACTGCGTGAATAATTAGTTTTTTGGTAAGTAACAGCTCGATGTTTTAATTTTTTCATCGTGCTTTAGAATACAGATGGAATTAAACATTCTGGTGACTTTGGATTGCGCTAATGATTGCATTTTCTTTCGTTAGCAGGTTGACAAGGGATATGTGGGAGCGGCGACATATTCTAGAAGAAAATCGCTAGTGCTGTGCACATAGCATTCTTCACACCGAATGTATCTGCGTACAGGGGATGACTGCGTGAATAATTAGTTTTTTGGTAAGTAACAGCTCGATGTTTTAATTTTTTCATCATGCTTTAGAATACAGATGGAATTAAACATTCTGGTGACTTTGGATTGCGCTAATGATTGCATTTTCTTTCGTTAGCAGGTTGACAAGGGATATGTGGGAGCGGCGACATATTCTAGAAGAAAATCGCTAGTGCTGTGCACATAGCATTCTTCACACCCAATGTATCTGCGTACAGGGGATGACTGCGTGAATAATTAGTTTTTGGGTAAGTAACAGCTCGATGTTTAAATTCTTTTCCGTATGTTATAGAATACAGATCAAATTACACATTCTGGTGACTTTGGTTTGCGCTAATGATTGCATTTTCCTTCGTTAGCAGGTTGACAAGGGATATGTGGGAGCGGCGACATATTCTAGAAGAAAATCGCTAGTGCTGTGCACATAGCATTCTTCACACCCAATGTATCTGCGTACAGGGGATGACTGCGTGGATATTTAGTTTTTTGGTAAGTAACAGCTCGATGTTTTAATTTTTTCATCATGTTTTAGAATACAGATGGAATTAAACATTCTGCTGACTTTGGATTGCGCTAATGATTGCATTTTCTTTCGTTTGCAGGTTGACAAAATATGTGTGGGAGCGGCGACATATTCTAGAAAAAAATCGCTAGTGCTGTGCACATAGCATTCTTCACACCGAATGTATCTGCGTACAGGGGATCACTGCGTGGATAATTAGTTTTTTGGTAAGTAACACCTCGATGTTTTAATTTTTTCATCATGCTTTAGAATACAGATGGAATTAAACATTCTGGTGACTTTGGATTGCGCTAATGATTGCATTTTCTTTCGTTTGCAGGTTGACAAGATATGTGTGGGAGCGTCGACATATTCTAGAAGAAAATCGCTAGTGCTGTGCACGTAGCATTCTTCAAACCAAATGTATCTGCGTACAGGGGATGACTGCGTGAATAATTAGTTTTTTGGAAAGTAACAGCTCGATGTTTTAATTTTTTCATCATGCTTTAGAATACAGATGGAATTAAACATTCTGGTGACTTTGGATTGCGCTAATGATTGCATTTTCTTTCCTTTGCATGTTGACAAGATATGTGTGGGAGCGGCGACATATTCTAGAAAAAAATCGCTAGTGCTGTGCACATAGCATTCTTCACACCGAATGTATCTGCGTACAGGGGATGACTGCGTGAATAATTAGTTTTTCGGTAAGTAACAGCTCGATGTTTAAATTCTTTTCCGTATGTTATAGAATACAGATCAAATTACACATTCTGGTGACTTTGGTTTGCGCTAATGATTGCATTTTCTTTCGTTAGCAGGTTGACAAGGGATATGTGGGAGCGGCGACATATTCTAGAAGAAAATCGCTAGTGCTGTGCACATAGCATTCTTCACACCGAATGTATCTGCATACAGGGGATGACTGCGTGAATAATTAGTTTTTGGGTAAGTAACAGCTCGATGTTAAAATTCTTTTCCGTATGTTATAGAATACAGATCAAATTACACATGCTGGTGACTTTGGTTTGCGCTAATGATTGCATTTTCTTTCGTTAGCAGGTTGACAAGGGATATGTGGGAGCAGCGACATATTCTAGAAGAAAATCGCTAGTGCTGTGCACATAGCATTCTTCACACCAAATGTATCAGCGTACAGGGGATGACTGCTTGAATAATTAGTTTTTGGGTAAGTAACAGCTCGATGTTTAAATTCTTTTCCGTATGTTATAGAATACAGATCAAATTACACATTCTGGTGACTTTGGTTTGCGCTAATGATTGCATTTTCTTTCGTTAGCAGGTTGACAAGGGATATGTGGGAGCGGCGACATATTCTAGAAGAAAATCGCTAGTGCTGTGCACATAGCATTCTTCACATCGAATGTATCTGCGTACAGGGGATGACTGCGTGAATAATAAGTTTTTGGGTAAGTAACAGCTCGATGGTTAAATTCTTTTCCGTATGTTATAGAATACAGATCAAATTACACATTCTGGTGACTTTGGTTTGCGCTAATGAATGCATTTTCTTTCGTTAGCAGGTTGACAAGGGATATGTGGGAGCGGCGACATATTCTAGAAGAAAATCGCTAGTGCTGTGCACATAGCATTCTTCACACCGAATGTATCTGCGTACTTGATGACTGCGTGAATAATTAGTTTTTTGGTAAGTAACAGCTCGATGTTTTAATTTTTTCCTCGTGCTTTAGAATACAGATGGAATTAAACATTCTGGTGACTTTGGATTGCGCTAATGATTGCATTTTCTTTCGTTAGCAGGTTGACAAGGGATATGTGGGAGCGGCGACATATTCTAGAAGAAAATCGCTAGTGCTGTGCACATAGCATTCTTCACACCGAATGTATCTGCGTACAGGGGATGACTGCGTGAATAATTAGTTTTTTGGTAAGTAACAGCTCGATGTTTTAATTTTTTCATCATGCTTTAGAATACAGATGGAATTAAACATTCTGGTGACTTTGGATTGCGCTAATGATTGCATTTTCTTTCGTTAGCAGGTTGACAAGGGATATGTGGGAGCGGCGACATATTCTAGAAGAAAATCGCTAGTGCTGTGCACATAGCATTCTTCACACCCAATGTATCTGCGTACAGGGGATGACTGCGTGAATAATTAGTTTTTGGGTAAGTAACAGCTCGATGTTTAAATTCTTTTCCGTATGTTATAGAATACAGATCAAATTACACATTCTGGTGACTTTGGTTTGCGCTAATGATTGCATTTTCTTTCGTTAGCAGGTTGACAAGGGATATATGGGAGCGACGACATATTCTAGAAGAAAATCGCTAGTGCTGTGCACATAGCATTCTTCACACCGAATGTATCTGCGTACAGGGGATGACTGCGTGAATAATTAGTTTTTTGGTAAGTAACAGCTCGATGTTTTAATTTTTTTATCATGCTTTAGAATACAGATGGAATTAAACATTCTGGTGACTTTGATTTGCGCTAATGATTGCATTTTCTTTCGTTAGCATGTTGACAAGGGATATGTGGGAGCGGCGACATATTCTAGAAGAAAATCGCTAGTGCTGTGCACATAGCATTCTTCACACCCAATGTATCTGCGTACAGGGGATGACTGCGTGAATAATTAGTTTTTGGGTAAGTAACAGCTCGATGTTTAAATTCTTTTCCGTATGTTATAGAATACAGATCAAATTACACATTCTGGTGACTTTGGTTTGCGCTAATGATTGCATTTTCTTTCGTTATCAGGTTGACAAGGGATATGTGGGAGCGGCGACATATTCTAGAAGAAAATCGCTAGTGCTGTGCACATAGCATTCTTCACACCCAATGTATCTGCGTACAGGGGATGACTGCGTGAATAATTAGTTTTTGGGTAAGTAACAGCTCGATGTTTAAATTCTTTTCCGTATGTTATAGAATACAGATCAAAATACACATTCTGGTGACTTTGGTTTGCGCTAATGATTGCATTTTCTTTCGTTAGCAGGTTGACAAGGGATATGTGTGAGCGGCGACATATTCTAGAAGAAAATCGCTAGTGCTGTGCACATAGCATTCTTCACACCGAATGTATCTGCGTACAGGGGATGACTGCGTGAATAATTAGTTTTTTGGTAAGTAACAGCTCGATGTTTTAATTTTTTCATCATGCTTTAGAATACAGATGGAATTAAACATTCTGGTGACTTTGGATTGCGCTAATGATTGCATTTTCTTTCGTTTGCAGGTTGACAAGATATGTGTGGGAGCGGCGACATATTCTAGAAAAAAATCGCTAGTGCTTTGCACATAGCATTCTTCACACCGAATGTATCTGCGTACAGGGGATGACTGCGTGAATAATTAGTTTTTTGGTAAGTAACAGCTCGATGTTTTAATTTTTTCATCATGCTTTAGAATACAGATGGAATTAAACATTCTGGTGACTTTGGATTGCGCTAATGATTGCATTTTCTTTCGTTTGCAGGTTAACAAGGTATGTGTGGGAGCGGCGACATATTCTAGAAAAAAATCGCTAGTGCTGTGCACATAGCATTCTTCACACCGAATGTATCTGCGTACAGGGGATGACTGCGTGAATATTTAGTTTTTTGGTAAGTAACAGCTCGATGTTTTAATTTTTTCATCATGCTTTAGAATACAGATGGAATTAAACATTCTGGTGACTTTGGATTGCACTAATGATTGCATTTTCTTTCGTTAGCAGGTTGACAAGGGATATGTGGGAGCGGCGACATATTCTAGAAGAAAATCGCTAGTGCTGTGCACATAGCATTCTTCACACCCAATGTATCTGCGTACAGGGGATGACTGCGTGAATAATTAGTTTTTGGGTAAGTAACAGCTCGATGTTTAAATTCTTTTCCGTATGTTATAGAATACAGATCAAATTACACATTCTGGTGACTTTGGTTTGCGCTAATGATTGCATTTTCCTTCGTTAGCAGGTTGACAAGGGATATGTGGGAGCGGCGACATATTCTAGAAGAAAATCGCTAGTGCTGTGCACATAGCATTCTTCACACCCAATGTATCTGCGTACAGGGGATGACTGCGTGGATATTTAGTTTTTTGGTAAGTAACAGCTCGATGTTTTAATTTTTTCATCATGTTTTAGAATACAGATGGAATTAAACATTCTGGTGACTTTGGATTGCGCTAATGATTGCATTTTCTTTCGTTTGCAGGTTGACAAAATATGTGTGGGAGCGGCGACATATTCTAGAAAAAAATCGCTAGTGCTGTGCACATAGCATTCTTCACACCGAATGTATCTGCGTACAGGGGATCACTGCGTGGATAATTAGTTTTTTGGTAAGTAACACCTCGATGTTTTAATTTTTTCATCATGCTTTAGAATACAGATGGAATTAAACATTCTGGTGACTTTGGATTGCGCTAATGATTGCATTTTCTTTCGTTTGCAGGTTGACAAGATATGTGTGGGAGCGTCGACATATTCTAGAAGAAAATCGCTAGTGCTGTGCACGTAGCATTCTTCAAACCGAATGTATCTGCGTACAGGGGATGACTGCGTGAATAATTAGTTTTTTGGAAAGTAACAGCTCGATGTTTTAATTTTTTCATCATGCTTTAGAATACAGATGGAATTAAACATTCTGGTGACTTTGGATTGCGCTAATGATTGCATTTTCTTTCCTTTGCATGTTGACAAGATATGTGTGGGAGCGGCGACATATTCTAGAAAAAAATCGCTAGTGCTGTGCACATAGCATTCTTCACACCGAATGTATCTGCGTACAGGGGATGACTGCGTGAATAATTAGTTTTTCGGTAAGTAACAGCTCGATGTTTAAATTCTTTTCCGTATGTTATAGAATACAGATCAAATTACACATTCTGGTGACTTTGGTTTGCGCTAATGATTGCATTTTCTTTCGTTAGCAGGTTGACAAGGGATATGTGGGAGCAGCGACATATTCTAGAAGAAAATCGCTAGTGCTGTGCACATAGCATTCTTCGCACCGAATGTATCAGCGTACAGGGGATGACTGCTTGAATAATTAGTTTTTGGGTAAGTAACAGCTCGATGTTTAAATTCTTTTCCGTATGTTATAGAATACAGATCAAATTACACATTCTGGTGACTTTGGTTTGCGCTAATGATTGCATTTTCTTTCGTTAGCAGGTTGACAAGGGATATGTGGGAGCGGCGACATATTCTAGAAGAAAATCGCTAGTGCTGTGCACATAGCATTCTTCACATCGAATGTATCTGCGTACAGGGGATGACTGCGTGAATAATAAGTTTTTGGGTAAGTAACAGCTCGATGGTTAAATTCTTTTCCGTATGTTATAGAATACAGATCAAATTACACATTCTGGTGACTTTGGTTTGCGCTAATGATTGCATTTTCTTTCGTTAGCAGGTTGACAAGGGATATGTGGGAGCGGCGACATATTCTAGAAGAAAATCGCTAGTGCTGTGCACATAGCATTCTTCACACCGAATGTATCTGCGTACTTGATGACTGCGTGAATAATTAGTTTTTTGGTAAGTAACAGCTCGATGTTTTAATTTTTTCATCGTGCTTTAGAATACAGATGGAATTAAACATTCTGGTGACTTTGGATTGCGCTAATGATTGCATTTTCTTTCGTTAGCAGGTTGACAAGGGATATGTGGGAGCGGCGACATATTCTAGAAGAAAATCGCTAGTGCTGTGCACATAGCATTCTTCACACCGAATGTATCTGCGTACAGGGGATGACTGCGTGAATAATTAGTTTTTTGGTAAGTAACAGCTCGATGTTTTAATTTTTTCATCATGCTTTAGAATACAGATGGAATTAAACATTCTGGTGACATTGGATTGCGCTAATGATTGCATTTTCTTTCGTTAGCAGGTTGACAAGGGATATGTGGGAGCGGCGACATATTCTAGAAGAAAATCGCTAGTGCTGTGCACATAGCATTCTTCACACCGAATGTATCTGCGTACAGGGGATGACTGCGTGAATAATTAGTTTTTGGGTAAGTAACAGCTCGATGTTTAAATTCTTTTCCGTATGTTATAGAATACAGATCAAATTACACATTCTGGTGACTTTGGTTTGCGCTAATGATTGCATTTTCCTTCGTTAGCAGGTTGACAAGGGATATGTGGGAGCGGCGACATATTCTAGAAGAAAATCGCTAGTGCTGTGCACATAGCATTCTTCACACCCAATGTATCTGCGTACAGGGGATGACTGCGTGGATATTTAGTTTTTTGGTAAGTAACAGCTCGATGTTTTAATTTTTTCATCATGTTTTAGAATACAGATGGAATTAAACATTCTGCTGACTTTGGATTGCGCTAATGATTGCATTTTCTTTCGTTTGCAGGTTGACAAAATATGTGTGGGAGCGGCGACATATTCTAGAAAAAAATCGCTAGTGCTGTGCACATAGCATTCTTCACACCGAATGTATCTGCGTACAGGGGATCACTGCGTGGATAATTAGTTTTTTGGTAAGTAACACCTCGATGTTTTAATTTTTTCATCATGCTTTAGAATACAGATGGAATTAAACATTCTGGTGACTTTGGATTGCGCTAATGATTGCATTTTCTTTCGTTTGCAGGTTGACAAGATATGTGTGGGAGCGTCGACATATTCTAGAAGAAAATCGCTAGTGCTGTGCACGTAGCATTCTTCAAACCGAATGTATCTGCGTACAGGGGATGACTGCGTGAATAATTAGTTTCTTGGAAAGTAACAGCTCGATGTTTTAATTTTTTCATCATGCTTTAGAATACAGATGGAATTAAACATTCTGGTGACTTTGGATTGCGCTAATGATTGCATTTTCTTTCCTTTGCATGTTGACAAGATATGTGTGGGAGCGGCGACATATTCTAGAAAAAAATCGCTAGTGCTGTGCACATAGCATTCTTCACACCGAATGTATCTGCGTACAGGGGATGACTGCGTGAATAATTAGTTTTTCGGTAAGTAACAGCTCGATGTTTAAATTCTTTTCCGTATGTTATAGAATACAGATCAAATTACACATTCTGGTGACTTTGGTTTGCGCTAATGATTGCATTTTCTTTCGTTAGCAGGTTGACAAGGGATATGTGGGAGCGGCGACATATTCTAGAAGAAAATCGCTAGTGCTGTGCACATAGCATTCTTCACACCGAATGTATCTGCATACAGGGGATGACTGCGTGAATAATTAGTTTTTGGGTAAGTAACAGCTCGATGTTAAAATTCTTTTCCGTATGTTATAGAATACAGATCAAATTACACATGCTGGTGACTTTGGTTTGCGCTAATGATTGCATTTTCTTTCGTTAGCAGGTTGACAAGGGATATGTGGGAGCAGCGACATATTCTAGAAGAAAATCGCTAGTGCTGTGCACATAGCATTCTTCACACCGAATGTATCAGCGTACAGGGGATGACTGCTTGAATAATTAGTTTTTGGGTAAGTAACAGCTCGATGTTTAAATTCTTTTCCGTATGTTATAGAATACAGATCAAATTACACATTCTGGTGACTTTGGTTTGCGCTAATGATTGCATTTTCTTTCGTTAGCAGGTTGACAAGGGATATGTGGGAGCGGCGACATATTCTAGAAGAAATTCGCTAGTGCTGTGCACATAGCATTCTTCACATCGAATGTATCTGCGTACAGGGGATGACTGCGTGAATAATAAGTTTTTGGGTAAGTAACAGCTCGATGGTTAAATTCTTTTCCGTATGTTATAGAATACAGATCAAATTACACATTCTGGTGACTTTGGTTTGCGCTAATGATTGCATTTTCTTTCGTTAGCAGGTTGACAAGGGATATGTGGGAGCGGCGACATATTCTAGAAGAAAATCGCTAGTGCTGTGCACATAGCATTCTTCACACCGAATGTATCTGCGTACTTGATGACTGCGTGAATAATTAGTTTTTTGGTAAGTAACAGCTCGATGTTTTAATTTTTTCATCGTGCTTTAGAATACAGATGGAATTAAACATTCTGGTGACTTTGGATTGCGCTAATGATTGCATTTTCTTTCGTTAGCAGGTTGACAAGGGATATGTGGGAGCGGCGACATATTCTAGAAGAAAATCGCTAGTGCTGTGCACATAGCATTCTTCACACCGAATGTATCTGCGTACAGGGGATGACTGCGTGAATAATTAGTTTTTTGGTAAGTAACAGCTCGATGTTTTAATTTTTTCATCATGCTTTAGAATACAGATGGAATTAAACATTCTGGTGACTTTGGATTGCGCTAATGATTGCATTTTCTTTCGTTAGCAGGTTGACAAGGGATATGTGGGAGCGGCGACATATTCTAGAAGAAAATCGCTAGTGCTGTGCACATAGCATTCTTCACACCCAATGTATCTGCGTACAGGGGATGACTGCGTGAATAATTAGTTTTTGGGTAAGTAACAGCTCGATGTTTAAATTCTTTTCCGTATGTTATAGAATACAGATCAAATTACACATTCTGGTGACTTTGGTTTGCGCTAATGATTGCATTTTCTTTCGTTAGCAGGTTGACAAGGGATATATGGGAGCGACGACATATTCTAGAAGAAAATCGCTAGTGCTGTGCACATAGCATTCTTCACACCGAATGTATCTGCGTACAGGGGATGACTGCGTGAATAATTAGTTTTTTGGTAAGTAACAGCTCGATGTTTTAATTTTTTTATCATGCTTTAGAATACAGATGGAATTAAACATTCTGGTGACTTTGATTTGCGCTAATGATTGCATTTTCTTTCGTTAGCATGTTGACAAGGGATATGTGGGAGCGGCGACATATTCTAGAAGAAAATCGCTAGTGCTGTGCACATAGCATTCTTCACACCCAATGTATCTGCGTACAGGGGATGACTGCGTGAATAATTAGTTTTTGGGTAAGTAACAGCTCGATGTTTAAATTCTTTTCCGTATGTTATAGAATACAGATCAAATTACACATTCTGGTGACTTTGGTTTGCGCTAATGATTGCATTTTCTTTCGTTATCAGGTTGACAAGGGATATGTGGGAGCGGCGACATATTCTAGAAGAAAATCGCTAGTGCTGTGCACATAGCATTCTTCACACCCAATGTATCTGCGTACAGGGGATGACTGCGTGAATAATTAGTTTTTGGGTAAGTAACAGCTCGATGTTTAAATTCTTTTCCGTATGTTATAGAATACAGATCAAAATACACATTCTGGTGACTTTGGTTTGCGCTAATGATTGCATTTTCTTTCGTTAGCAGGTTGACAAGGGATATGTGTGAGCGGCGACATATTCTAGAAGAAAATCGCTAGTGCTGTGCACATAGCATTCTTCACACCGAATGTATCTGCGTACAGGGGATGACTGCGTGAATAATTAGTTTTTTGGTAAGTAACAGCTCGATGTTTTAATTTTTTCATCATGCTTTAGAATACAGATGGAATTAAACATTCTGGTGACTTTGGATTGCGCTAATGATTGCATTTTCTTTCGTTTGCAGGTTGACAAGATATGTGTGGGAGCGGCGACATATTCTAGAAAAAAATCGCTAGTGCTTTGCACATAGCATTCTTCACACCGAATGTATCTGCGTACAGGGGATGACTGCGTGAATAATTAGTTTTTTGGTAAGTAACAGCTCGATGTTTTAATTTTTTCATCATGCTTTAGAATACAGATGGAATTAAACATTCTGGTGACTTTGGATTGCGCTAATGATTGCATTTTCTTTCGTTTGCAGGTTGACAAGGTATGTGTGGGAGCGGCGACATATTCTAGAAAAAAATCGCTAGTGCTGTGCACATAGCATTCTTCACACCGAATGTATCTGCGTACAGGGGATGACTGCGTGAATATTTAGTTTTTTGGTAAGTAACAGCTCGATGTTTTAATTTTTTCATCATGCTTTAGAATACAGATGGAATTAAACATTCTGGTGACTTTGGATTGCACTAATGATTGCATTTTCTTACGTTAGCAGGTTGACAAGGGATATGTGGGAGCGGCGACATATTCTAGAAGAAAATCGCTAGTGCTGTGCACATAGCATTCTTCACACCCAATGTATCTGCGTACAGGGGATGACTGCGTGAATAATTAGTTTTTGGGTAAGTAACAGCTCGATGTTTAAATTCTTTTCCGTATGTTATAGAATACAGATCAAATTACACATTCTGGTGACTTTGGTTTGCGCTAATGATTGCATTTTCCTTCGTTAGCAGGTTGACAAGGGATATGTGGGAGCGGCGACATATTCTAGAAGAAAATCGCTAGTGCTGTGCACATAGCATTCTTCACACCCAATGTATCTGCGTACAGGGGATGACTGCGTGGATATTTAGTTTTTTGGTAAGTAACAGCTCGATGTTTTAATTTTTTCATCATGTTTTAGAATACAGATGGAATTAAACATTCTGCTGATTTTGGATTGCGCTAATGATTGCATTTTCTTTCGTTTGCAGGTTGACAAAATATGTGTGGGAGCGGCGACATATTCTAGAAAAAAATCGCTAGTGCTGTGCACATAGCATTCTTCACACCGAATGTATCTGCGTACAGGGGATCACTGCGTGGATAATTAGTTTTTTGGTAAGTAACACCTCGATGTTTTAATTTTTTCATCATGCTTTAGAATACAGATGGAATTAAACATTCTGGTGACTTTGGATTGCGCTAATGATTGCATTTTCTTTCGTTTGCAGGTTGACAAGATATGTGTGGGAGCGTCGACATATTCTAGAAGAAAATCGCTAGTGCTGTGCACGTAGCATTCGTCAAACCGAATGTATCTGCGTACAGGGGATGACTGCGTGAATAATTAGTTTTTTGGAAAGTAACAGCTCGATGTTTTAATTTTTTCATCATGCTTTAGAATACAGATGGAATTAAACATTCTGGTGACTTTGGATTGCGCTAATGATTGCATTTTCTTTCCTTTGCATGTTGACAAGATATGTGTGGGAGCGGCGACATATTCTAGAAAAAAATCGCTAGTGCTGTGCACATAGCATTCTTCACACCGAATGTATCTGCGTACAGGGGATGACTGCGTGAATAATTAGTTTTTGGGTAAGTAACAGCTCGATGTTTAAATTCTTTTCCGTATGTTATAGAATACAGATCAAATTACACATTCTGGTGACTTTGGATTGCGCTAATGATTGCATTTTCTTTCGTTTGCAGGTTGACAAGGTATGTGTTGGAGCGGCGACATATTCTAGAAAAAATCGCTAGTGCTGTGCACATAGCATTCTTCACACCGAATGTATCTGCGTACAGGGGATGACTGCGTGAATAATTAGTTTTTGGGTAAGTAACAGCTCGATGTTAAAATTCTTTTCCGTATGTTATAGAATACAGATCAAATTACACATTCTGGTGACTTTGGTTTGCGCTAATGATTGCATTTTCTTTCGTTAGCAGGTTGACAAGGGATATGTGGGAGCAGCGACATATTCTAGAAGAAAATCGCTAGTGCTGTGCACATAGCATTCTTCACACCGAATGTATCAGCGTACAGGGGATGACTGCTTGAATAATTAGTTTTTGGGTAAGTAACAGCTCGATGTTTAAATTCTTTTCCGTATGTTATAGAATACAGATCAAATTACACATTCTGGTGACTTTGGTTTGCGCTAATGATTGCATTTTCTTTCGTTAGCAGGTTGACAAGGGATATGTGGGAGCGGCGACATATTCTAGAAGAAAATCGCTAGTGCTGTGCACATAGCATTCTTCACACCCAATGTATCTGCGTGCAGGGGATGACTGCGTGAATTATTAGTTTTTGGGTAAGTAACAGCTCGATGTTTAAATTCTTTTCCGTATGTTATAGAATACAGATCAAATTACACATTCTGGTGACTTTGGTTTGCGCTAATGATTGCATTTTCTTTCGTTAGCAGGTTGACAAGGGATATGTGGGAGCGGCGACATATTCTAGAAGAAAATCGCTAGTGCTGTGCACATAGCATTCTTCACACCGAATGTATCTGCGTACAGGGGATGACTGCGTGAATAATTAGTTTTTTGGTAAGTAACAGCTTGATGTTTTAATTTTTTCATCGTGCTTTAGAATACAGATGGAATTAAACATTCTGGTGACTTTGGATTGCGCTAATGATTGCATTTTCTTTCGTTAGCAGGTTGACAAGGGATATGTGGGAGCGGCGACATATTCTAGAAGAAAATCGCTAGTGCTGTGCACATAGCATTCTTCACACCGAATGTATCTGCGTACAGGGGATGACTGCGTGAATAATTAGTTTTTTGGTAAGTAACAGCTCGATGTTTTAATTTTTTCATCATGCTTTAGGATACAGATGGAATTAAACATTCTGGTGACTTTGGATTGCGCTAATGATTGCATTTTCTTTCGTTAGCAGGTTGACAAGGGATATGTGGGAGCGGCGACATATTCTAGAAGAAAATCGCTAGTGCTGTGCACATAGCATTCTTCACACCCAATGTATCTGCGTACAGGGGATGACTGCGTGAATAATTAGTTTTTGGGTAAGTAACAGCTCGATGTTTAAATTCTTTTCCGTATGTTATAGAATACAGATCAAATTACACATTCTGGTGACTTTGGTTTGCGCTAATGATTGCATTTTCTTTCGTTAGCAGGTTGAGAAGGGATATGTGGGAGCGACGACATATTCTAGAAGAAAATCGCTAGTGCTGTGCACATAGCATTCTTCACACCGAATGTATCTGCGTACAGGGGATGACTGCGTGAATAATTAGTTTCTTGGTAAGTAACAGCTCGATGTTTTAATTTTTTTATCATGCTTTAGAATACAGATGGAATTAAACATTCTGGTGACTTTGATTTGCGCTAATGATTGCATTTTCTTTCGTTATCAGGTTGACAAGGGATATGTGGGAGCGGCGACATATTCTAGAAGAAAATCGCTAGTGCTGTGCACATAGCATTCTTCACACCGAATGTATCTGCGTACAGGGGATGACTGCGTGAATAATTAGTTTTTGGGTTAGTAACAGCTCGATGTTTAAATTCTTTTCCGTATGTTATAGAATACAGATCAAATTACACATTCTGGTGACTTTGGTTTGCGCTAATGATTGCATTTTCTTTCGTTAGCAGGTTGACAAGGGATATGTGGGAGCGGCGACATATTCTAGAAGAAAATCGCTAGTGCTGTGCACATAGCATTCTTCACACCGAATGTATCATCGTACAGGGGATGACTGCGTGAATAATTAGTTTTTCGGTAAGTAACAGCTCGATGTTTAAATTCTTTTCCGTATGTTATAGAATACAGATCAAATTACACATTCTGGTGACTTTGGTTTGCGCTAATGATTACATTTTCTTTCGTTATCAGGTTGACAAGGGATATGTGGGAGCGGCGACATATTCTAGAAGAAAATCGCTAGTGCTGTGCACATAGCATTCTTCACACCCAATGTATCTGCGTACAGGGGATGACTGCGTGAATAATTAGTTTTTGGGTAAGTAACAGCTCGATGTTTAAATTCTTTTCCGTATGTTATAGAATACAGATCAAAATACACATTCTGGTGACTTTGGTTTGCGCTAATGATTGCATTTTCTTTCGTTAGCAGGTTGACAAGGGATACGTGGGAGCGGCGACATATTCTAGAAGAAAATCGCTAGTGCTGTGCACATAGCATTCTTCACACCGAATGTATCTGCGTACAGGGGATGACTGCGTGAATAATTAGTTTTTTGGTAAGTAACAGCTCGATGTTTTAATTTTTTCATCATGCTTTGGAATACAGATGGAATTAAACATTCTGGTGACTTTGGATTGCGCTAATGATTGCATTTTCTTTCGTTTGCAGATTGACAAGATATGTGTGGGAGCGGCGACATATTCTAGAAAAAAATCGCTAGTGCTGTGCACATAGCATTCTTCACACCGAATGTATCTGCGTACAGTGGATGACTGCGTGAATAATTAGTTTTTTGGTAAGTAACAGCTCGATGTTTTAATTTTTTCATCATGCTTTAGAATACAGATGGAATTAAACATTCTGGTGACTTTGGATTGCGCTAATGATTGCATTTTCTTTCGTTTGCAGGTTGACAAGGTATGTGTGGGAGCGGCGACATATTCTAGAAAAAAATCGCTAGTGCTGTGCACATAGCATTCTTCACACCGAATGTATCTGCGTACAGGGGATGACTGCGTGAATATTTAGTTTTTTGGTAAGTAACAGCTCGATGTTTTAATTTTTTCATCATGCTTTAGAATACAGATGGAATTAAACATTCTGGTTTCTTTGGATTGCACTAATGATTGCATTTTCTTTCGTTAGCAGGTTGACAAGGGATATGTGGGAGCGGCGACATATTCTAGAAGAAAATCGCTAGTGCTGTGCACATAGCATTCTTCACACCCAATGTATCTGCGTACAGGGGATGACTGCGTGAATAATTAGTTTTTGGGTAAGTAACAGCTGGATGTTTAAATTCTTTTCCGTATGTTATAGAATACAGATCAAATTACACATTCTGGTGACTTTGGTTTGCGCTAATGATTGCATTTTCCTTCGTTAGCAGGTTGACAAGGGATATGTGGGAGCGGCGACATATTCTAGAAGAAAATCGCTAGTGCTGTGCACATAGCATTCTTCACACCCAATGTATCTGCGTACAGGGGATGACTGTATGGTAATTTAGTTTTTTGGTAAGTAACAGCTCGATGTTTTAATTTTTTCATCATGTTTTAGAATACAGATGGAATTAAACATTCTGCTGACTTTGGATTGCGCTAATGATTGCATTTTCTTTCGTTTGCAGGTTGACAAAATATGTGTGGGAGCGGCGACATATTCAAAAAAAAAATCGCTAGTGCTGTGCACATAGCATTCTTCACACCGAATGTATCTGCGTACAGGGGATCACTGCGTGGATAATTAGTTTTTTGGTAAGTAACACCTCGATGTTTTAATTTTTTCATCATGCTTTAGAATACAGATGGAATTAAACATTCTGGTGACTTTGGATTGCGCTAATGATTGCATTTTCTTTCGTTTGCAGGTTGACAAGATATGTGTGGGAGCGTCGACATATTCTAGAAGAAAATCGCTAGTGCTGTGCACGTAGCATTCTTCAAACCGAATGTATCTGCGTACAGGGGATGACTGCGTGAATAATTAGTTTTTTGGAAAGTAACAGCTCGATGTTTTAATTTTTTCATCACGCTTTAGAATACAGATGGAATTAAACATTCTGGTGACTTTGGATTGCGCTAATGATTGCATTTTCTTTCCTTTGCATGTTGACAAGATATGTGTGGGAGCGGCGACATATTCGAGAAAAAAATCGCTAGTGCTGTGCACATAGCATTCTTCACACCGAATGTATCTGCGTACAGGGGATGACTGCGTGAATAATTAGTTTTTGGGTAAGTAACAGCTCGATGTTTAAATTCTTTTCCGTATGTTATAGAATACAGATCAAATTACACATTCTGGTGACTTTGGATTGCGCTAATGATTGCATTTTCTTTCGTTTGCAGGTTGACAAGGTATGTGTTGGAGCGGCGACATATTCTAGAAAAAATCGCTAGTGCTGTGCACATAGCATTCTTCACACCGAATGTATCTGCGTACAGGGGATGACTGCGTGAATAATTAGTTTTTTGGTAAGTAACAGCTCGATGTTTTAATTTTTTCATCATGCTTTAGAATACAGATGGAATTAAACATTCTGGTGACTTTGGATTGCGCTAATGATTGCATTTTCTTTCGTTTGCAGGTTGACAAGGTATGTGTGGGAGCGGCGACATATTCTAGAAAAAAATCGCTAGTGCTGTGCACATAGCATTCTTCACACCGAATGTATCTGCGTACAGGGGATGACTGCGTGAATATATAGTTTTTTGGTAAGTAACAGCTCGATGTTTTAATTTTTTCATCATGCTTTAGAATACAGATGGAATTAAACATTCTGGTGACTTTGGATTGCGCTAATGATTGCATTTTCTTTCGTTTGCAGGTTGACATGATATGTGTGGGAGCGGCGACATATTCTAGAAAAAAATCGCTAGTGCTGTGCACATAGCATTCTTCTCACCGAATGTATCTGCGTACAGGGGATGACTGCGTGAATAATTAGTTTTTTGGTAAGTAACAGCTCGGTGTTTTAATTTTTTCATCATGCTTTAGAATACAGATGGAATTAAACATTCTGGTGACTTTGGATTGCGCTAATGATTGCATTTTCTTTCGTTTGCAGGTTGACAAGATATGTGTGGGAGCGGCGACATATTCTAGAAAAAAATCGCTAGTGCTGTGCACATAGCATTCTTCACACCGAATGTATCTGCGTACAGGGGATGACTGCGTGAATAATTTGTTTTTTGGTAAGTAACAGCCCGATGTTTAAATTCTTTTCCGTATGTTATAGAATACAGATCAAATTACACATTCTGGTGTCTTTGGTTTGCGCTAATGATTGCATTTTCTTTCGTTAGCAGGTTGACAAGGGATATGTGGGAGCGGCGACATATTCTAGAAGAAAATCGCTAGTGCTGTGCACATAGCATTCTTCACACCCAATGTATCTGCGTACAGGGGATGACTGCGTGAATATTTAGTTTTTTGGTAAGTAACAGCTCGATGTTTTAATTTTTTCATCATGCTTTAGAATACAGATGGAATTAAACATTCTGGTGACTTTGGATTGCGCTAATGATTGCATTTTCTTTCGTTTGCAGGTTGACAAGATATGTGTGGGAGCGGCGACATATTCTAGAAAAAATTCGCTGGTGCTGTGCACATAGCATTCTTCACACCGAATGTATCTGCGTACAGGGGATGACTACGTGAATAATTAGTTTTTTGGTAAGTAACACCTCGATGCTATAATTTTTTCAACATGCTTTACAATACAGATGGAATTAAACATTCTGGTGACTTTGGATTGCGCTAATGATTGCATTTTCTTTCGTTTGCAGGTTGACAAGATATGTGTGGGGCGGCGACATATTCTAGAAAAAAATCGCTAGTGCTGTGCACATAGCATTCTTCACACCGAATGTATCTGCGTACAGGGGATGACTGCGTGAATAATTAGTTTTTTGGTAAGTAACACCTCGGTGTTTTAATTTTTTTAATCATGCTTTAGAATACAGATGGAATTAATCATTCTGGAGACTTTGGATTGCGCTAATGATTGCATTTTCTTTCGTTTGCAGGTTGACAAGATATGTGTGGGAGCGGCGACATATTCTAGAAAAAAATCGCTAGTGCTGTGCACATAGCATTCTTCACACCGAATGCATCTGCGTACAGGGGATGACTGCGTGAATAATTAGTTTTTTGGTAAGTAACAGCTCGATGTTTAAATTCTTTTCCGTATGTTATAGAATACAGATGAAATTACACATTCTGGTGACTTTGGTTTGCGCTAATGATTGCATTTTCTTTCGTTAGCAGGTTGACAAGGGATATGTGGGAGCGGCGACATATTCTAGAAGAAAATCGCTAGTGCTGTGCAAATAGCATTCTTCACACCCAATGTATCTGCGTACAGGGGATGACTGCGTGAATAATTAGTTTTTGGGTAAGTAACAGCTCGATGTTTAAATTCTTTTCCGTATGTTATAGAATACAGATCAAATTACACATTCTGGTGACTTTGGTTTGCGCTAATGATTGCATTTTCTTTCGTTAGCAGGTTGACAAGGGATATGTGGGAGCGGCGACATATTCTAGAAGAAAATCGCTAGTGCTGTGCACATAGCATTCTTCACACCGAATGTATCTGCGTACAGGGGATGACTGCGTGAATAATTAGTTTTTGGTAAGTAACAGCTCGATGTTTAAATTCTTTTCTGTATGTTATAGAATACAGATCAAATTACACATTCTGGTGACTTTGGTTTGCGCTAATGATTGCATTTTCTTTCGTTAGCAGGTTGACAAGGGATATGTGGGAGCGGCGACATATTCTAGAAGAAAATCGCTAGTGCTGTGCACATAGCATTCTTCACACCCAACGTATCTGCGTACAGGGGATGAATGCGTGAACAATTAGTTTTTGGGTAAGTCACAGCTCGATGTTTAAATTCTTTTCCGTATGTTATAGAATACAGATCAAATTACACATTCTGGTGACTTTGGTTTGCGCTAATGATTGCATTTTCTTTCGTTAGCAGGTTGAGAAAGGATATGTGGGAGCGGCGACATATTCTAGAAGAAAATCGCTAGTGCTGTGCACATAGCATTCTTCACACCCAATGTATCTGCGTACAGGGGATGACTGCGTGAATAATTAGTTTTTTGGTAAGTAACAGCTCGATGTTTAAATTCTTTTCATTATGTTATAGAATACAGATCAAATTACACATTCTGGTGACTTTGGTTTGCGCTAATGATTGCATTTTCTTTCGTTAGCAGGTTGACAAGGGATATGTGGAAGCGGCGACATATTCTAGATGAAAATCGCTAGTGCTGTGCACATAGCATTCTTCACACCCAATGTATCTGCGTACAGGGGATGACTGCGTGAATAATTAGTTTTTTGGTAAGTAACAGCTCGATGTTTAAATTCTTTTCATTATGTTATAGAATACAGATCAAATTACACATTCTATTGACTTTGGTTTGCGCTAATGATTGCATTTTCTTTCGTTAGCAGGTTGACAAGGGATATGTGGGAGCGGCGACATATTCTAGAAGTAAATCGCTAGTGCTGTGCACATAGCATTCTTCACACCCAATGTATCTGCGTACAGGGGATGATTGCGTGAATAATTAGTTTTTGGGTAAGTAACAGCTCGATGTTTAAATTCTTTTCCGTATGTTATAGAATACAGATCAAATTACACATTCTGGTGACTTTGGTTTGCGCTAATGATTGCATTTTCTTTCGTTAGCAAGTTGACAAGGGATATGTGGGAGCGGCGACATATTCTAGAAGAAAATCGCTAGTGCTGTGCACATAGCATTCTTCACACCGAATGTATCTGCGTACAGGGGATGACTGCGTGAATAATTAGTTTTTTGGTAAGTAACAGCTCGATGTTTAAATTCTTTTCAATATGTTATAGAATACAGATCAAATTACACATTCTGGTGACTTTGGATTGCGCTAATGATTGCATTTTCTTTCGTTAGCAGGTTGACAAGGGATATGTGGGAGCGGCGACATATTCTAGAAGAAAATCGCTAGTGCTGTGCACATAGCATTCTTCACACCGAATGTATCTGCGTACAGGGGATGACTGCGTGAATAATTAGTTTTTTTGTAAGTAACAGCTCGATGTTTAAATTCTTTTCCGTATGTTATAGAATACAGATCAAATTGCACATTCTGGTGACTTTGGTTTGCGCTAATGATTGCATTTTCTATCGTTAGCAGGTTGAGAAGGGATATGTGGGAGCGGCGACATATTCTAGAAGAAAATCGCTAGTGCTGTGCACATAGCATTCTTCACACCCAATGTATCTGCGTACAGGGGATGACTGCGTGAATAATTAGTTTTTTGGTAAGTAACAGCTCGATGTTTAAATTCTTTTCATTATGTTATAGAATACAGATCAAATTACACATTCTGGTGACTTTGGTTTGCGCTGATGATTGCATTTTCTTTCGTTAGCAGGTTGACAAGCGATATGTGGGAGCGGCGACATATTCTAGAAGAGAATCGCTAGTGCTGTGCACATAGCATTCTTCACACCGAATGTATCTGCGTACAGGGGATGACTGCGTGAATAATTAGTTTTTGGGTAAGTAACAGCTCGATGTTTAAATTCTTTTCATTATGTTATAGAATACAGATCAAATTACACATTCTGGTGACTTTGGATTGCGCTAATGATTGCATTTTCTTTCGTTAGCAGGTTGACAAGGGATATGTGAGAGCGGCGACATATTCTAGAAGAAAATCGCTAGTGCTGTGCACATAGCATTCTTCACACCGAATGTATCTGCGTACAGGGGATGAGTGCGTGAATAATTAGTTTTTTGGTAAGTAACAGCTCGATGTTTAAATTCTTTTCCGTATGTTATAGAATACAGATCAAATTACGTATTCTAGTGACTTTGGATTGCGCTAATGATTGCATTTTCTTTCGTTAGCAGGTTGACAAGTGATATCTGGGAGCGGCGACATATTCTAGAAGAAAATCGCTAGTGCTGTGCACATAGCATTCTTCACACCGAATGTATCTGCGTACAGGGGATGACTGCGTGAATAATTAGTTTTTGGGTATGTAACAGCTCGATGTTTAAATTCTTTTCCGTATGTTATAGAATACAGATCAAATTACACATTCTGGTGACTTTGGTTTGCGCTAATGATTGCATTTTCTTTCGTTAGCAGGTTGACAAGGGATATGTGGGAGCGGCGACATATTCTAGAAAAAATCGCTAGTGCTGTGCACATGGCATTCTTCACACCGAATGTACCTGCGTACAGGGGATGACTGCGTGAATAATTAGTTTTTTGGTAAGTAACAGCTCGATGTTTAAATTCTTTTCATTATGTTATAGAATACAGATCGATTACACATTCTGGTGACTTTGGATTGCGCTAATGATTGCATTTTCTTTCGTTAGCAGGTTGACAAGGGATATGTGGGAGCGGCGACATATTCTAGAAGAAAATCGCTAGTGCTGTGCACACAGCATTCTTCACACCGAATGTATCTGCGTACAGGGGATGACTGCGTGAATAATTAGTTTTTTGGTAAGTAACAGCTCGATGTTTAAATTCTTTTCATTATGTTATACAATACAGATCAAATTACACATTCTGGTGACTTTGGATTGCGCTAATGATTGCATTTTCTTCCGTTAGCAGGTTGACAAGGGATATGTGGGAGCGGCGACATATTCTAGAAGAGAATCGCTAGTGCTGTGCACATAGCATTCTTCACACTGAATGTATCTGCGTACAGGGGATGACTGCGTGAATAATTAGTTTTTTGGCAAGTAACAGCTCGATGTTTAAATTCTTTTCCGTATGTTAAAGAATACAGATCAAATTACACATTCTGGTGACTTTGGATTGCGCTAATGATTGCATTTTCTTTCGTTAGCCGGTTGACAAGGGATATGTGGGAGCGGCGACATATTCTAGAAGAAAATCGCTAGTGCTGTGCACATAGCATTCTTCACACCCAATGTATCTGCGTACAGGGGATGACTGCGTGAATAATTAGTTTTTTGGTAAGTAACAGCTCGATGTTTAAATTCTTTTCATTATGTTATAAAATACAGATCAAATTACACATTCTGGTGACTTTGGATTGCGCTAATGATTGCATTTTCTTTCGTTAGCAGGTTGACAATGGATATGTGGGAGCGGCGACATATTCTAGAAGAAAATCGCTAGTGCTGTGCACATAGCATTCTTCACACCGGATGTATCTGCGTACAGGGGATGACTGCGTGAATAATTAGTTTTTTGGTAAGTAACAGCTCGATGTTTAAATTCTTTTCCGTATGTTATAGAATACAGATCAAATTACACATTCTGGTGACTTTGGTTTGCGCTAATGATTGCATTTTCTTTCGTTAGCAGGTTGACAAGGGATATGTGGGAGCGGCGACATGTTCTAGAAGAAAATCGCTAGTGCTGTGCACATAGCATTCTTCACACCGAATGTATCTGCGTACAGGGGATGACTGCGTGAATAATTAGTTTTTTGGTAAGTAACAGCTCGATGTTTAAATTCTTTTCATTATGTTATAGAATACAGATCAAATTACACATTCTGGTGACTTTGGTTTGCGCTAATGATTGCATATTCTTTCGTTAGCAGGTTGACAAGGGATATGTGGGAGCGGCGACATATTCTAGAAGAAAATCGCTAGTGCTGTGCACATAGCATTCTTCACACCCAATGTATCTGCGTACAGGGGATGACTGCGTGAATAATTAGTTTTTGGGTAAGTAACAGCTCGATGTTTAAATTCTTTTCTGTATGTTATAGAATACAGATCAAATTACACATTCTGGTGACTTTGGTTTGCGCTAATGATTGCATTTTCTTTCGTTAGCAGGTTGACAAGGGATATGTGGGAGCGGCGACATATTCTACAAGAAAATCGCTAGTGCTGTGCACATAGCATTCTTCACACCCAATGTATCTGCGTACAGGGGATGAATGCGTGAACAATTAGTTTTTGGGTAAGTCACAGCTCGATGTTTTAATTTTTTCATCATGCTTTAGAATACAGATGGAATTAAAGATTCTGGTGACTTTGGATTGCGCTAATGATTGCATTATCTTTCGTTTGCAGGTTGACAAGATATGTGTGGGAGCGGCGACATATTCTAGAAGAAAATCGCTAGTGCTGTGCACATAGCATTCTTCACACCGAATCTATCTGCGTACAGGGGATGACTGCGTGAATAATTAGTTTCTGGGTAAGTCACAGCTCGATGTTTAAATTCTTTTCATTATGTTATAGAATACAGATCAAATTACACATTCTGGTGACTTTGGTTTGCGCTAAGGATTGCATTTTCTTTCGTTAGCAGGTTGACAAGGTATATGTGGGAGCGACGACATATTCTAGAAGAAAATCGCTAGTGCTGTGCACATAGCATTCTTCACACCGAATGTATCATCGTACAGGGGATGACTGCGTGAATAATTAGTTTTTGGGTAAGTAACAGCTCGATGTTTAGATTCTCTGCTGTATGTTATAGAATACAGATCAAATTACACATTCTGGTGACTTTGGTTTGCGCTAATGATTGCATTTTCTTTCGTTAGCAGGTTGACAAGGGATATGTGGGAGCGGCGACATATTCTAGAAGAAAATCGCTAGTGCTGTGCACATAGCATTCTTCACAAAGAATGTATCTGCGTACAGGGGATGACTGCGTGAATAATTAGTTTTTGGGTAAGTAACAGCTCGATGTTTAAAATCTTTTCTGTATGTTATAGAATTCAGATCAAATTACACATTCTGGTGACTTTGGTTTGCGCTAATGATTGCATTTTCTTTCGTTAGCAGGTTGACAAGGGATATGTGGGCGCGGCGACATATTCTAGAAGAAACTCGCTAGAGCTGTGCACATAGCATTCTTCACACCGAATGTATCTGCGTACAGGGGATGACTGCGTGAATAATTAGTTTTTTGGTAAGTAACAGCTCGATGTTTAAATTCTTTTCATTATGTTATAGAATACAGATCAAATTACACATTCTGGTGACTTTGGTTTGCGCTAATGATTGCATTTTCTTTCGTTAGCAGGTTGACAAGGGATATGTGGGAGCGGCGACATATTCTTGAAGAAAATCGCTAGTGCTGTGCACATAGCATTCTTCACACCCAATGTACCTGCGTACAGGGGATGACTGCGTGAATAATTAGTTTTTGGGTAAGTAACAGCTCGATGTTTAAATTCTTTTCCGTATGTTATAGAATACAGATCAAATTACACATTCTGGTGACTTTGGTTTGCGCTAATGATTGCATTTTCTTTCGTTAGCAGGTTGACAAGGTATATGTGGGAGCGGCGACATATTCTAGAAGAAAATCGCTAGTGCTGTGCACATAGCATTCTTCACACCGAATGTATCTGCGTACAGGGGATGACTGCGTGAATAATTAGTTTTTTGGTAAGTAACAGCTCGATGTTTAAATTCTTATCATTATGTTATAGAATACAGATCAAATTACACATTCTGGTGACTTTGGATTGCGCTAATGATTGCATTTTCTTTCGTTAGCAGGTTGACAAGGGATATGTGGGAGCGGCGACATATTCTAGAAGAAAATCGCTAGTGCTGTGCACATAGCATTCTTCACACCGAATGTATCTGCGTACAGGGGATGACTGCGTGAATAATTAGTTTTTTGGTAAGTAACAGCTCGATGTTTAAATTCTTTTCCGTATCTTATAGAATACAGATCAAATTACACATTCTGGTGACTTTGGTTTGCGCTAATGATTGCATTTTCTTTCGTTAGCGGGTTGACAAAGGATATGTGGGAGCGGCGACATATTCTAGAAGAAAATCGCTAGTGCTGTGCACATAACATTCTTCACACCCAATGTATCTGCGTACAGGGGATGACTGCGTGAATAATTAGTTTTTTGGTAAGTAACAGCTCGATGTTTAAATTCTTTTCATTATGTTATAGAATACAGATCAAATTACACATTCTGGTGACTTTGGATTGCGCTAATGATTGCATTTTCTTTCGTTAGCAGGTTGACAAGGGATATGTGGGAGCGGCGACATATTCTAGAAGAAAATCGCTAGTGCTGTGCACGTAGCATTCTTCACACCGAATGTATCTGCGTACAGGGGATGGCTGCGTGAATAATTAGTTTTTGGGTAAGTAACAGCTCGATGTGTAAATTCTTTTCCGTATGTTATAGAATACAGATCAAATTACACATTCTGGTGACTTTGGTTTGCGCTAATGATTGCATTTTCTTTCGTTAGCAGGTTGACAAGGGATATGTGGGAGCGGCGACATATTCTAGAAGAAAATCGCTAGTGCTGTGCACATAGCATTCTTCGCACCGAATGTATCTGCGTACAGGGGATGACTGCGTGAATAATTAGTTTTTTGGTAAGTAACAGCTCGATGTTTAAATTCTTTTCCGTATGTTATAGAATACAGATCAAATTACACATTCTGGTGACTTTGGTTTGCGCTAATGATTGCATTTTCTTTCGTTAGCCGGTTGACAAGGGATATGTGGGAGCGGCGACATATTCTAGAAGAAACTCGCTAGTGCTGTGCACATAGCATTCTTCACACACAATGTATCTGCGTACAGGGGATGACTGCGTGAATAATTAGTTTTTTGGTAAGTAACAGATCGATGTTTAAATTCTTTTCATTATGTTATAGAATACAGATCAAATTACACATTCTGGTGACTTTGGATTGCGCTAATGATTGCATTTTCTTTCGTTTGCAGGTTGACAAGATATGTGTGGGGGCGGCGACATATTCTAGAAAAAAATCGCTAGTGCTGTGCACATAGCATTCTTCACACCCAATGTATCTGCGTACAGGGGAAGACTGCGTGAATAATTAGTTTTTTGGTAAGTAACAGCTCGATGTCTAAATTCTTTTCTGTATGTTATAGAATACAGATCAAATTACACATTCTGGTGACTTTGGTTTGCGCTGATGATTGCATTTTCTTTCGTTAGCAGGTTGACAAGGGATATGTGGGAGCGGCGACATATTCTAGAAGAAAATCGCTAGTGCTGTGCACATAGCATTCTTCACACCCAATGTATCTGCGTACAGGGGATGAATGCGTGAACAATTAGTTTTTGGGTAAGTCACAGCTCGATGTTTTAATTTTTTCATCATGCTTTAGAATACAGATGGAATTAAACATTCTGGTGACTTTGGATTGCGCTAATGATTGCATTTTCTTTCGTTAGCAGGTTGACAAGGGATATGTGGGAGCGGCGACATATTCTAGAAGAAAATCGCTAGTGCTGTGCACATAGCATTCTTCACACCGAATGTATCTGCGTACAGGGGATGACTGCGTGAATAATTAGTTTTTTGGTAAGTAACAGCTCGATGTTTGAATTCTTTTCCGTATGTTATAGAATACAGATCAAATTACACATTCTGGTGACTTTGGTTTGCGCTATTGATTGCATTTTCTTTCGTTAGCAGGTTGACAAGGGATATGTGGGAGCGGCGACATATTCTAGAAGAAAATCGCTAGTGCTGTGCACGTAGCATTCTTCACACCGAATGTATCTGCGTACAGGGGTGACTGCGTGAATAATTAGTTTTTTGGTAAGTAACAGCTCGATGTTTAAATGCTTTTCATTATGTTATAGAATACAGATCAAATTAAACATTCTGGTGACTTTGGTTTGCGCTAATGATTGCATTTTCTTTCGTTAGCAGGTTGACAAGGGATATGTGGGAGCGGCGACATATTCTAGAAGAAAATCGCTAGTGCTGTGCACATAGCATTCTTCACACCGAATGTATCTGCGAACAGGGGATGACTGCGTGAATAATTAGTTTTTTGGTAAGTAACATCTCGATGTTTAAATTCTTTTCCGTATGTTATAGAATACAGATCAAATTACACATTCTGGTGACTTTGGTTTGCGCTAATGATTGCATTTTCTTTCGTTAGCAGGTGACAAGGGATATGTGGGAGCGGCGACATATTCTAGAAGAAAATCGCTAGTGCTGTGCACATAGCATTCTTCACACCGAATGTATCTGCGTACAGGGGATGACTGCGTGAATAATTAGTTTTTTGGTAAGTAACAGCTCGATGTTTAAATTCTTTTCATTATGTTATAGAATACAGATCAAATTACACATTCTGGTGACTTTGGTTTGCGCTAATGATTGCATTTTCTTTCGTTAGCAGGTTGACAAGGGATATGTGGGAGCGGCGACATATTCTAGAAAAAAATCGCTAGTGCTGTGCACATAGCATTCTTCACACCGAATGTGTCTGCGTACAGGGGATGACTGCGTGAATAATTAGTTTTTTGGTAAGTAACAGCTCGATGTTTAAATTCGTTTCCGTATGTTATAGAATACAGATCAAATTACACATTCTGGTGACTTTGGTTTGCGCTAATGATTGCATTCTCTTTCGTTAGCAGGTTGACAAGGGATATGTGGGAGCGGCGACATATTCTAGAAGAAAATCGCTAGTGCTGTGCAGATAGCATTCTTCACACCGAATGTATCTGCGAACAGGGGATGACTGCGTGAATAATTAGTTTTTTGGTAAGTAACAGCTCGATGTTTAAATTCTTTTCATTATGTTATAGAATACAGATCAAATTACACATTCTGGTGACTTTGGTTTGCGCTAATGATTGCATTCTCTTTCGTTAGCACGTTGACAAGGGATATGTGGGAGCGGCGACATATTCTAGAAGAAAATCGCTAGTGCTGTGCACATAGCATTCTTCACACCGAATGTATCTGCGAACAGGGGATGACTGCGTGAATAATTAGTTTTTTGGTAAGTAACAGCTCGATGTTTAAATTCTTTTCCGTATGTTATAGAATACAGATCAAATTACACATTCTGGTGACTTTGGTTTGCGCTAATGATTGCATTTTCTTTCGTTAGCAGGTTGACAAGGGATATGTAAGAGCGGCGACATATTCTAGAAGAAAATCGCTAGTGCTGTGCACATAGCATTCTTCACACCGAATGTATCTGCGTACAGGGGATGACTGCGTGAATAATTAGTTTTTTGGTAAGTAACAGCTCGATGTTTAAATTCTTTTCCGTATGTTATAGAATACAGATCAAATTACACATTCTGGTGACTTTGGTTTGCGCTAATGATTGCATTTTCTTTCGTTAGCAGGTTGACAAGGGATATGTGGGAGCGGCGACATATTCTAGAAGAAAATCGCTAGTGCTGTGCACATAGCATTCTTCACACCGAATGTATCTGCGTACAGGGGATGACTGCGTGAATAATTAGTTTTTTGGTAAGTAACAGCTCGATGTTTAAATTCTTTTCATTATGTTATAGAATACAGATCAAATTACACATTCTGGTGACTTTGGTTTGCGCTAATGATTGCATTTTCTTTCGTTAGCAGGTTGACAAGGGATATGTGGGAGCGGCGACATATTCTAGAAGAAAATCGCTAGTGCTGTGCACATAGCATTCTTCACACCGAATGTATCTGCGAACAGGGGATGACTGCGTGAATAATTAGTTTTTTGGTAAGTAGCAGCTCGATGTTTAAATTCTTTTCCGTATGTTATAGAATACAGATCAAATTACACATTCTGGAGACTTTGGTTTGCGCTAATGATTGCATTTTCTTTCGTTAGCAGGTTGACAAGGGATATGTGGGAGCGGCGACATATTCTAGAAGAAAATCGCTAGCGCTGTGCACATAGCATTCTTCATACCGAATGTATCTGCGTACAGGGGATGACTGCGTGAATAATTAGTTTTTTGGTAAGTAACAGCTCGATGTTTAAATTCTTTTCATTATGTTATAGAATACAGATCAAATTACACATTCTGGTGACTTTGGTTTGCGCTAATGATTGCATTTTCTTTCGTTAGCAGGTTGACAAGGGATATGTGGGAGCGGCGACATATTCTAGAAGAAAATCGCTACTGCTGTGCACATAGCATTCTTCACACCCAATGTATCTGCGTACAGGGGATGACTGCGTGAACAATTAGTTTTTTGGTAAGTAACAGCTCGATGTTTAAATTCTTTTCCGCATGTTATAGAATGCAGATCAAATTACACATTCTGGTGACTTTGGTTTGCGCTAATGATTGCATTTTCTTTCGTTAGCAGGTTGACAAGGGATATGTGGGAGCGGCGACATATTCTAGAAGAAAATCGCTAGTGCTGTGCACATAGCATTCTTCACAAAGAATGTATCTGCGTACAGGGGATGACTGCGTGAATAATTAGTTTTTTGGTAAGTAACAGCTTGATGTTTAAATTCTTTTCCGTATGTTATAGAATACAGATCAAATTACACATTCTGGTGACTTTGGTTTGCGCTAATAATTGCATTTTCTTTCGTTAGCAGGTTGACAAGGGATATGTGGGAGCGGCGACATATTCTAGAAGAAAATCGCTAGTGCTGTGCACATAGCATTCTTCACACCGAATGTATCTGCGTACAGGGGATGACTGCGTGAATAATTAGTTTTTTGGTAAGTAACAGCTCGATGTTTAAATTCTTTTCATTATGTTATAGAATACAGATCAAATTACACATTCTGGTGACTTTGGTTTGCGCTAATGATTGCATTTTCTTTCGTTAGCAGGTTGACAACGGATATGTGGGAGCGGCGACATATTCTAGAAGAAAATCGCTAGTGCTGTGCACATAGCATTCTTCACACCCAATGTATCTGCGTACAGGGGATGACTGCGTGAATAATTAGTTTTTTGGTAAGTAACAGCTCGATGTTTAAATTCTTTTCCGTATGTTATAGAATACAGATCAAATTACACATTCTGGTGACTTTGGTTTGCGCTAATGATTGCATTTTCTTTCGTTAGCAGGTTGACAAGGGATATGTGGGAGCGGCGACATATTCTAGAAGAAAATCGCTAGTGCTGTGCACGTAGCATTCTTCACACCGAATGTATCTGCGTACAGGGGATGACTGCGTGAATAATTAGTTTTTTGGTATGTAACAGCTCGATGTTTAAATTCTTTTCATTATGTTATAGAATAGAGATCAAATTACACATTCTGGTGACTTTGGTTTGCGCTAATGATTGCATTTTCTTTCGTTAGCAGGTTGACAAGGGATATGTGGGAGCGGCGACATATTCTAGAAGAAAATCGCTAGTGCTGTGCACATAGCATTCTTCACACCGAATGTATCTGCGTACAGGGGATGAGTGCGTGAATAATTAGTTTTTTGGTAAGTAACAGCTCGATGTTTAAATTCTTTTCCGTATGTTATAGAATACAGATCAAATTACATATTCTGGTGACTTTGGTTTGCGCTAATGATTGGATTTTCTTTCGTTAGCAGGTTGACAAGGGATATGTGGGAGCGGCGACATATTCTAGAAGAAAATCGCTAGTGCTGTGCACATAGCATTCTTCACACCGAATGTATCTGCGTACAGGGGATGACTGCGTGAATAATTAGTTTCTGGGTAAGTCACAGCTCGATGTTTAAATTCTTTTCATTATGTTATAGAATACAGATCAAATTACACATTCTGGTGACTTTGGTTTGCGCTAATGATTGCATTTTCTTTCGTTAGCAGGTTGACAAGGGATATGTGGGAGCGGCGACATATTCTAGAAGAAAATCGCTAGTGCTGTGCACATAGCATTCTTCACACCGAATGTATCTGCGAACAGGGGATGACTGCGTGAAAAATTAGTTTTTTGGTAAGTAACAGCTCGATGTTTAAATTCTTTTCCGTATGTTATAGAATACAGATCAAATTACATATTCTGGTGACTTTGGTTTGCGCTAATGATTGCATTTTCTTTCGTTAGCAGGTTGACAAGGGATATGTGGGTGCGGCGACATATTCTAGAAGAAAATCGCTAGTGCTGTGCACATAGCATTCTTCACACCGAATGTATCTGCGTACAGGGGATGACTGCGTGAATAATTAGTTTCTGGGTAAGTCACATCTCGATGTTTAAATTCTTTTCATTATGTTATAGAATACAGATCAAATTACACATTCTGGTGACTTTGGTTTGCGCTAATGATTGCATTTTCTTTCGTTAGCAGGTTGACAACGGATATGTGGGAGCGGCGACATATTCTAGAAGAAAATCGCTAGTGCTGTGCACATAGCATTCTTCACACCCAATGTATCTGCGTACAGGGGATGACTGCGTGAATAATTAGTTTTTGGGTAAGTAACAGCTCGATGTTTTAATTCTTTTCCGTATGTTATAGAATACAGATCAAATTACACATTCTGGTGACTTTGGTTTGCGCTAATGATTGCATTTTCTTTCGTTAGCAGGTTGACAAGGGATATGTGGGAGCGGCGACATATTCTAGAAGAAAATCGCTAGTGCTGTGCACGTAGCATTCTTCACACCGAATGTATCTGCGTACAGGGGATGACTGCGTGAATAATTAGTTTTTTGGTATGTAACAGATCGATGTTTAAATTCTTTTCATTATGTTATAGAATACAGATCAAATTACACATTCTGGTGACTTTGGTTTGCGCTAATGATTGCATTTTCTTTCGTTAGCAGGTTGACAAGGGATATGTGGGAACGGCGACATATTCTAGAAGAAAATCGCTAGTGCTGTGCACATAGCATTCTTCACACCGAATGTATCTGCGAACAGGGGATGACTGCGTGAATAATTAGTTTTTTGGTAAGTAACAGCTCGATGTTTAAATTCTTTTCCGTATGTTATAGAATACAGATCAAATTACATATTCTGGTGACTTTGGTTTGCGCTAATGATTGCATTTTCTTTCGTTAGCAGGTTGACAAGGGATATGTGGGAGCGGCGACATATTCTAGATGAAAATCGCTAGTGCTGTGCACATAGCATTCTTCACACCGAATGTATCTGCGTACAGGGGATGACTGCGTGAATAATTAGTTTCTGGGTAAGTCACAGCTCGATGTTTAAATTCTTTTCATTATGTTATAGAATACAGATCAAATTACACATTCTGGTGACTTTGGTTTTGCGCTAATGATTGCATTTTCTTTCGTTAGCAGGTTGACAAGGGATATGTGGGAGCGGCGACATATTCTAGAAGAAAATCGCTAGTGCTGTGCACATAGCATTCTTCACACCGAATGTATCTGCGTACAGGGGATGACTGCGTGAATAATTAGTTTTTTGGTAAGTAACAGCTCGATGTTTAAATTCTTTTCCGTATGTTATAGAATACAGATCAAATTACACATTCTGGTGACTTTGGTTTGCGCTAATGATTGCATTTTCTTTCGTTAGCAGGTTGACAAGGGATATGTGGGAGCGGCGACGTATTCTAGAAGAAAATCGCTAGTGCTGTGCACATAGCATTCTTCACACCGAATGTATCTGCGTACAGGGGATGACTGCGTGAATAACTAGTTTTTTGGTAAGTAACAGCTCGATGTTTAAATTCTTTTCCGTATGTTATAGAATACAGATCAAATTACACATTCTGGTGACTTTGGTTTGCGCTAATGATTGCATTCTCTTTCGTTAGCAGGTTGACAAGGGATATGTGGGAGCGGCGACATATTTTAGAAGAAAATCGCTAGTGCTGTGCACATAGCATTCTTCACACCGAATGTATCTGCGCACAGGTGATGACTGCGTGAATAATTAGTTTTTTGGTAAGTAACAGCTCGATGTTTAAATTCTTTTCATTATGTTATAGAATACAGATCAAATTACACATTCTGGTGACTTTGGATTGCGCTAATGATTGCATTTTCTTTCGTTAGCAGGTTGACAAGGGATATGTGGGAGCGGCGACATATTCTAGAAGAAAATCGCTAGTGCTGTGCACATAGCATTCTTCACACCCAATGTATCTGCGTACAGGGGATGACTGCGTGAATAATTAGTTTTTTGGTAAGTAACAGCTCGATGTTTAAATTCTTTTCCGTATGTTATAGAATACAGATCAAATTACACATTCTGGTGACTTTGGTTTGCGGTAATGATTGCATTTTCTTTCGTTAGCAGGTTGACAAGGGATATGTGGGAGCGGCGACATATTCTAGAAGAAAATCGCTAGTGCTGTGCACATAGCATTCTTCACACCGAATGTATCTGCGTACAGGGGATGACTGCGTGAATAATTAGTTTTTTGGTAAGTAACAGCTCGATGTTTAAATTCTTTTCCGTATGTTATAGAATACAGATCAAATTACACATTCTGGTGACTTTGGTTTGCGCTAATGATTGCATTCTCTTTCGTTAGCAGGTTGACAAGGGATATGTGGGAGCGGCGACATATTCTAGAAGAAAATCGCTAGTGCTGTGCACATAGCATTCTTCACACCGAATGTATCTGCGTACAGGGGATGACTGCGTGAATAATTAGTTTTTTGGTAAGTAACAGCTCGATGTTTTAATTCTTTTCCGTATGTTATAGAATACAGATCAAATTACACATTCTGGTGACTTTGGATTGCGCTAATGATTGCATTTTCTTTCGTTAGCAGGTTGACAAGGGATATGTGGGAGCGGCGACATATTCTACAAGAAAATCGCTAGTGCTGTGCACATAGCATTCTTCACACCCAATGTATCTGCGTACAGGGGATGACTGCGTGAATAATTAGTTTTTTGGTAAGTAACAGCTCGATGGTTAAATTCTTTTCATTATGTTATAGAATACAGATCAATTTACACATTCTGGTGACTTTGGATTGCGCTAATGATTGCATTTTCTTTCGTTAGCAGGTTGACAAGGGATATGTGGGAGCGGCGACATATTCTAGAAGAAAATCGCTAGTGCTGTGCACATAGCATTCTTCACACCGAATGTATCTGCGTACAGGGGATGACTGCGTGAATAATTAGTTTTTTGGTAAGTAACAGCTCGATGTTTAAATTCTTTTCCGTATGTTATAGAATACAGAACAAATTACACATTCTGGTGACTTTGGTTTGCGCTAATGATTGCATTTTCTTTCGTTAGCAGGTTGACAAGGGATATGTGGGAGCGGCGACATATTCTAGAAGAAAATCGCTAGTGCTGTGCACATAGCATTCTTCACACCCAATGTATCTGCGTACAGGGGATGACTGCGTGAATAATTAGTTTTTGGGTAAGTAACAGCTCGATGTTTAAATTCTTTTCCGTACGTTATAGAAATCAGATCAAATTACACATTCTGGTGACTTTGGTTTGCGCTAATGATTGCATTTTCTTTCGTTAGCAGGTTGACAAGGGATATGTGGGAGCGGCGACATATTCTAGAAGAAAATCGCTAGTGCTGTGCACATAGCATTCTTCACACCCAATGTATCTGCGTACAGGGGATGACTGCGTGAATAATTAGTTTTTGGGTAAGTAACAGCTCGATGTTTAAATTCTTTTCCGTATGTTATAGAATACAGATCAAATTACACATTCTGGTGACTTTGGTTTGCGCTAATGATTGCATTTTCTTTCGTTAGCAGGTTGACAAGGGATATGTGGGAGCGGCGACATATTCTAGAAGAAAATCGCTAGTGCTGTGCACATAGCATTCTTCACACCGAATGTATCTGCGTACAGGGGATGACTGCGTGAATAATTTGTTTTTTGGGAAGTAACAGCTCGATGTTTAAATACTTTTCGTTATGTTATAGAATACAGATCAAATTACACATTCTGGTGACTTTGGTTTGCGCTAATGATTGCATTTTCTTTCGTTAGCAGGTTGACAAGGGATATGTGGGAGCGGCGACATATTCTAGAAGAAAATAGCTAGTGCTGTGCACATAGCATTCTTCACACCCAATGTATCTGCGTACAGGGGATGACTGCGTGAATAATTAGTTTTTGGGTAAGTAACAGCTCGATGTTTAAATTCTTTTCCGTATGTTATAGAATACAGATCAAATTACACATTCTCGTGACTTTGGTTTGCGCTAATGATTGCATTTTCTTTCGTTAGCAGGTTGACAAGGGATATGTGGGAGCGGCGGCATATTCTAGAAGAAAATAGCTAGTGCTGTGCACATAGCATTCTTCACACCCAATGTATCTGCGTACAGGGGATGACTGCGTGAATAATTAGTTTTTGGGTAAGTAACAGCTCGATGTTTAAATTCTTTCCCGTATGTTATAGAATACTGATCAAACTACACATTCTGGTGACTTTGGTTTGCGCTAATGATTGGATTTTCTTTCGTTAGCAGGTTGACAAGGGATATGTGGGAGCGGCGACATATTCTAGAAGAAAATCGCTAGTGCTGTGCACATAGCATTCTTCACACCGAATGTATCTCCGTACAGGGGATGACTGCGTGAATGGTTAGTTTTTTGGTAAGTAACAGCTCGATGTTTAAATTCTGTTCCGTATGTTATAGAATACAGATCAAATTACACATTCTGGTGACTTTGGTTTGCGCTAATGATTGCATTTTCTTTCGTTAGCAGGTTGACAAGGGATATGTGGGAGCGGCGACATATTCTAGAAGAAAATCGCTAGTGCTGTGCACATAGCATTCTTCACACGGAATGTATCTGCGTACAGGGGATGACTGCGTGAATAATTAGTTTTTTGGTAAGTAACAGCTCGATGTTTAAATTCTTTTCCGTATGTTATAGAATACAGATCAAATTACACATTCTGGTGACTTTGGTTTGCGCTAACGATTGAATTTTCTTTCGTTAGCAGGTTGACAAGGGATATGTGGGAGCGGCGACGTATTCTAGAAGAAAATCGCTAGTGCTGTGCACATAGCATTCTTCACACCGAATGTATCTGCGTACAGGTAATGACTGCGTGAATAATTAGTTTTTTGGTAAGTAACAGCTCGATGTTTAATTTCTTTTCATTATGTTATAGAATACAGATCAAATTTCACATTCTGGTGACTTTGGTTTGCGCTAATGATTGCATTTTCTTTCGTTAGCAGGTTGACAAGGGATATGTGGGAGCGGCGACATATTCTAGAAGAAAATCGCTAGTGCTGCGCACATAGCATTCTTCACACCGAATGTATCTGCGTACAGGGGATGACTGCGTGAATAATTAGTTTTTTGGTAAGTAACAGCTCGATGTTTAAATTCTTTTCCGTATGTTATAGAATACAGATCAAATTACACATTCTGGTGACTTTGGTTTGCGCTAATGATTGCATTTTCTTTCGTTAGCAGGTTGACAAGGGATATGTGGGAGCGGCGACATACTCTAGAAGAAAATCGCTAGTGCTGTGCACATAGCATTCTTCACACCGAATGTATCTCCGTACAGGGGATGACTGCGTGAATAATTAGTTTTTTGGTAAGTAACAGCTCGATGTTTAAATTCTTTTCCGTATGTTATAGAATACAGATCAAATTACACATTCTGGTGACTTTGGATTGCACTAATGATTGCATTTTCTTTCGTTAGCAGGTTGACAAAGGATATGTGGGAGCGGCGACATATTCTAGAAGAAAATCGCTAGTGCTGTGCACATAGCATTCTTCACACCCAATGTATCTGCGTACAGGGGATGACTGCGTGAATAATTAGTTTTTTGGTAAGTAACAGCTCGATGTTTAAATTCTTTTCATTATGTTATAGAATACAGATCAAATTACACATTCTGGTGACTTTGGTTTGCGCTAATGATTGCATTTTCTTTCGTTAGCAGGTTGACAAGGGATATGTGGGAGCGGCGACATATTCTAGAAGAAAATCGCTAGTGCTGTGCACATAGCATTCCTCACACCCAATGTATCTGCGTACAGGGGATGACTGCGTGAATAATTAGTTTTTGGGTAAGTAACAGCTCGATGTTTAAATTCTTTTCCGTATGTTATAGAAATCAGATCAAATTACACATTCTGGTGACTTTGGTTTGCGCTAATGATTGCATTTTCTTTCGTTAGCAGGTTGACAAGGGATATGTGGGAGCGGCGACATATTCTAGAAGAAAATCGCTAGTGCTGTGCACATAGCATTCTTCACACCCAATGTATCTGCGTACAGGGGATGACTGCGTGAATAATTAGTTTTTGGGTAAGTAACAGCTCGATGTTTAAATTCTTTTCCGTATGTTATAGAATACAGATCAAATTACACATTCTGGTGACTTTGGTTTGCGCTAATGATTGCATTTTCTTTCGTTAGCAGGTTGACAAGGGATATGTGAGAGCGGCGACGTATTCTAGAAGAAAATTGCTAGTGCTGTGCACATAGCATTCTTCACACCGAATGTATCTGCGTACAGGGGATGACTGCGTGAATAATTAGTTTTTTGGGAAGTAACAGCTCGATGTTTAAATTCTTTTCGTTATGTTATAGAATACAGATCAAATTAGACATTCTGGTGATTTTGGTTTGCGCTAATGATTGCATTTTCTTTCGTTAGCAGGTTGACAAGGGATATGTGGGAGCGGCGACATATTCTAGAAGAAAATCGCTAGTGCTGTGCACATAGCATTCTTCACACCGAATGTATCTGCGTTCAGGGGATGACTGCGTGAATAATTAGTTTTTGGGTAAGTAACAGCTCGATGTTTAAATTCTTTTCCGTATGTTATAGAATACAGATCAAATTACACATTCTGGTGACTTTGGTTTGCGCTAATGATTGCATTTTCTTTCGTTAGCAGGTTGACAAGGGATATGTGGTTGCGGCGACATATTCTAGAAGAAAATCGCTAGTGCTGTGCACATAGCATTCTTCACACCCAATGTATCTGCGTACAGGGGATGACTGCGTGAATAATTACTTTTTGATAAAGTAACAGCTCGATGTTTAAATTCTTTTCCGTACGTTATAGAATACAGATCAAATTACACATTCTGGTGACTTTGGTTTGCGGTAATGATTGCATTTTCTTTCGTTAGCAGGTTGACAAGGGATATGTGGGAGCGGCAACATATTCTAGAAGAAAATCGCTAGTGCTGTGCACATAGCATTCTTCACACCCAATGAATCTGCGTACAGGGGATGACTGCGTGAATAATTAGTTTTTGGGTAAGTAACAGCTCGATGTTTAAATTCTTTTCCGTATGTTATAGAATACAGATCAAATTACACATTCTGGTGACTTTGGTTTGCGCTAATGATTGCATTTTCTTTCGTTAGCAGGTTGACAAGGGATATGTGGGAGCGGCGGCATATTCTAGAAGAAAATAGCTAGTGCTGTGCACATAGCATTCTTCACACCCAATGTATCTGCGTACAGGGGATGACTGCGTGAATAATTAGTTTTTGGGTAAGTAACAGCTCGATGTTTAAATCCTTTCCCGTATGTTATAGAATACAGATCAAATTACACATTCTGGTGACTTTGGTTTGCGCTAATGATTGCATTTTCTTTCGTTAGCAGGTTGACAAGGGATATGTGGAAGCGGCGACATATTCTAGAAGAAAATCGCTAGTGCTGTGCACATAGCATTCTTCACACCCAATGTATCTGCGTACAGGGGATGACTGCGTGAATAATTAGTTTTTGGGTAAGTAACAGCTCGATGTTTAAATTCTTTTCCGTATGTTATAGAATACAGATCAAATTACACATTCTGGTGACTTTGGTTTGCGGTAATGATTGCATTTTCTTTCGTTAGCAGGTTGACAAGGGATATGTGGGAGCGGCGACGTATTCTAGAAGAAAATCGCTAGTGCTGTGCACATAGCATTCTTCACACCCAATGTATCTGCGTACAGGGTATGACTGCGTGAATAATTAGTTTTTTGGTAAGTAACAGCTCGATGTTTAAATTCTTTTCCGTATGTTATAGAATACAGATCAAATTACACATTCTGGTGACTTTGGTTTGCGCTAATGATTGCATTTTCTTTCGTTAGCAGGTTGACAAGGGATATGTGGGAGCGGCGACATATTCTAGAAGAAAATCGCTAGTGCTGTGCACATAGCATTCTTCACACCCAATGTATCTGCGTACAGGGGATGACTGCGTGAATAATTAGTTTTTGGGTAAGTAACAGCTCGATGTTTAAATTCTTTTCCGTATGTTATAGAATACAGAACAAATTACACATTCTGGTGACTTTGGTTTGCGCTAATGATTGCATTTTCTTTCGTTAGCAGGTTGACAAGGGATATGTGGGAGCGGCGACATATTCTAGAAGAAAATCGCTAGTGCTGTGCACATAGCATTCTTCACACCCAATGTATCTGCGTACAGGGGATGACTGCGTGAATAATTAGTTTTTGGGTAAGTAACAGCTCGATGTTTAAATTCTTTTCCGTATGTTATAGAATACAGATCAAATTACACATTCTGGTGACTTTGGTTTGCGCTAATGATTGCATTTTCTTTCGTTAGCAGGTTGACAAGGGATATGTGGGAGCGGCGGCATATTCTAGAAGAAAATAGCTAGTGCTGTGCACATAGCATTCTTCACACCCAATGTATCTGCGTACAGGGGATGACTGCGTGAATAATTAGTTTTTGGGTAAGTAACAGCTCGATGTTTAAATTCTTTCCCGTATGTTATAGAATACAGATCAAACTACACATTCTGGTGACTTTGGTTTGCGCTAATGATTGCATTTTCTTTCGTTAGCAGGTTGACAAGGGATATGTGGGAGCGGCGACATATTCTAGAAGAAAATCGCTAGTGCTGTGCACATAGCATTCTTCACACCCAATGTATCTGCGTACAGGGGATGACTGCGTGAATAATTAGTTTTTTGGTAAGTAACAGCTCGATGTTTAAATTCTTTTCATTATGTTATAGAATACAGATCAAATTACACATTCTGGTGACTTTGGTTTGCGCTAATGATTGCATTTTCTTTCGTTAGCAGGTTGACAAGGGATATGTGGGAGCGGCGACATATTCTAGAAGAAAATCGCTAGTGCTGTGCACATAGCATTCCTCACACCCAATGTATCTGCGTACAGGGGATGACTGCGTGAATAATTAGTTTTTGGGTAAGTAACAGCTCGATGTTTAAATTCTTTTCCGTATGTTATAGAAATCAGATCAAATTACACATTCTGGTGACTTTGGTTTGCGCTAATGATTGCATTTTCTTTCGTTAGCAGGTTGACAAGGGATATGTGGGAGCGGCGACATATTCTAGAAGAAAATCGCTAGTGCTGTGCACATAGCATTCTTCACACCCAATGTATCTGCGTACAGGGGATGACTGCGTGAATAATTAGTTTTTGGGTAAGTAACAGCTCGATGTTTAAATTCTTTTCCGTATGTTATAGAATACAGATCAAATTACACATTCTGGTGACTTTGGTTTGCGCTAATGATTGCATTTTCTTTCGTTAGCAGGTTGACAAGGGATATGTGAGAGCGGCGACATATTCTAGAAGAAAATTGCTAGTGCTGTGCACATAGCATTCTTCACACCGAATGTATCTGCGTACAGGGGATGACTGCGTGAATAATTAGTTTTTTGGGAAGTAACAGCTCGATGTTTAAATTCTTTTCGTTATGTTATAGAATACAGATCAAATTAGACATTCTGGTGACTTTGGTTTGCGCTAATGATTGCATTTTCTTTCGTTAGCAGGTTGACAAGGGATATGTGGGAGCGGCGACATATTCTAGAAGAAAATCGCTAGTGCTGTGCACATAGCATTCTTCACACCGAATGTATCTGCGTTCAGGGGATGACTGCGTGAATAATTAGTTTTTGGGTAAGTAACAGCTCGATGTTTAAATTCTTTTCCGTATGTTATAGAATACAGATCAAATTACACATTCTGGTGACTTTGGTTTGCGCTAATGATTGCATTTTCTTTCGTTAGCAGGTTGACAAGGGATATGTGGTTGCGGCGACATATTCTAGAAGAAAATCGCTAGTGCTGTGCTCATAGCATTCTTCACACCCAATGTATCTGCGTACAGGGGATGACTGCGTGAATAATTACTTTTTGATAAAGTAACAGCTCGATGTTTAAATTCTTTTCCGTACGTTATAGAATACAGATCAAATTACACATTCTGGTGACTTTGGTTTGCGGTAATGATTGCATTTTCTTTCGTTAGCAGGTTGACAAGGGATATGTGGGAGCGGCAACATATTCTAGAAGAAAATCGCTAGTGCTGTGCACATAGCATTCTTCACACCCAATGAATCTGCGTACAGGGGATGACTGCGTGAATAATTAGTTTTTGGGTAAGTAACAGCTCGATGTTTAAATTCTTTTCCGTATGTTATAGAATACAGATCAAATTACACATTCTGGTGACTTTGGTTTGCGCTAATGATTGCATTTTCTTTCGTTAGCAGGTTGACAAGGGATATGTGGGAGCGGCGGCATATTCTAGAAGAAAATAGCTAGTGCTGTGCACATAGCATTCTTCACACCCAATGTATCTGCGTACAGGGGATGACTGCGTGAATAATTAGTTTTTGGGTAAGTAACAGCTCGATGTTTAAATCCTTTCCCGTATGTTATAGAATACAGATCAAATTACACATTCTGGTGACTTTGGTTTGCGCTAATGATTGCATTTTCTTTCGTTAGCAGGTTGACAAGGGATATGTGGAAGCGGCGACATATTCTAGAAGAAAATCGCTAGTGCTGTGCACATAGCATTCTTCACACCCAATGTATCTGCGTACAGGGGATGACTGCGTGAATAATTAGTTTTTGGGTAAGTAACAGCTCGATGTTTAAATTCTTTTCCGTATGTTATAGAATACAGATCAAATTACACATTCTGGTGACTTTGGTTTGCGGTAATGATTGCATTTTCTTTCGTTAGCAGGTTGACAAGGGATATGTGGGAGCGGCGACGTATTCTAGAAGAAAATCGCTAGTGCTGTGCACATAGCATTCTTCACACCCAATGTATCTGCGTACAGGGTATGACTGCGTGAATAATTAGTTTTTTGGTAAGTAACAGCTCGATGTTTAAATTCTTTTCCGTATGTTATAGAATACAGATCAAATTACACATTCTGGTGACTTTGGTTTGCGCTAATGATTGCATTTTCTTTCGTTAGCAGGTTGACAAGGGATATGTGGGAGCGGCGGCATATTCTAGAAGAAAATAGCTAGTGCTGTGCACATAGCATTCTTCACACCCAATGTATCTGCGTACAGGGGATGACTGCGTGAATAATTAGTTTTTGGGTAAGTAACAGCTCGATGTTTAAATTCTTTCCCGTATGTTATAGAATACAGATCAAACTACACATTCTGGTGACTTTGGTTTGCGCTAATGATTGCATTTTCTTTCGTTAGCAGGTTGACAAGGGATATGTGGAAGCGGCGACATATTCTAGAAGAAAATCGCTAGTGCTGTGCACATAGCATTCTTCACACCCAATGTATCTGCGTACAGGGGATGACTGCGTGAATAATTAGTTTTTGGGTAAGTAACAGCTCGATGTTTAAATTCTTTTCCGTATGTTATAGAATACAGATCAAATTACACATTCTGGTGACTTTGGTTTGCGCTAATGATTGCATTTTCTTTCGTTAGCAGGTTGACAAGGGATATGTGGGAGCGGCGACATATTCTAGAAGAAAATCGCTAGTGCTGTGCACATAGCATTCTTCACACCCAATGTATCTGCGTACAGGGGATGACTGCGTGAATAATTAGTTTTTGGATAAGTAACAGCTCGATGTTTAAATTCTTTTCCGTATGTTATAGAATACAGATCAAATTACACATTCTGGTGACTTTGGTTTGCGCTAATGATTGCATTTTCTTTCGTTAGCAGGTTGACAAGGGATATGTGGGAGCGGCGACATATTCTAGAAGAAAATCGCTAGTGCTGTGCACATAGCATTCTTCACACCCAATGTATCTGCGTACAGGGGATGACTGCGTGAATAATTAGTTTTTGGGTAAGTAACAGCTCGATGTTTAAATTCTTTTCCGTATGTTATAGAATACAGATCAAATTACACATTCTGGTGACTTTGGTTTGCGCTAATGATTGCATTTTCTTTCGTTAGCAGGTTGACAAGGGATATGTGGGAGCGGCGACATATTCTAGAAGAAAATCGCTAGTGCTGTGCACATAGCATTCTTCACACCCAATGTATCTGCGTACAGGGGATGACTGCGTGAATAATTAGTTTTTGGGTAAGTAACAGCTCGATGTTTAAATTCTTTTCCGTATGTTATAGAATACAGATCAAATTACACATTCTGGTGACTTTGGTTTGCGCTAATGATTGCATTTTCTTTCGTTAGCAGGTTGACAAGGGATATGTGGGAGCGGCGACATATTCTAGAAGAAAATCGCTAGTGCTGTGCACAAAGCATTCTTCACACCCAATGTATCTGCGTACAAGGGATGACTGCGTGAATAATTAGTTTTTGGGTAAGTAACAGCTCGATGTTTAAATTCTTTTCCGTATGTTATAGAATACAGATCAAATTACACATTCTGGTGACTTTGGTTTCCGCTAATGATTGCATTTTCTTTCGTTAGCAGGTTGACAAGGGATATGTGGGAGCGGCGACATATTCTAGAAGAAAATCGCTAGTGCTGTGCACATAGCATTCTTCACACCCAATGTATCTGCGTACAGGGGATGACTGCGTGAATAATTAGTTTTTGGGTAAGTAACAGCTCGATGTTTAAATTCTTTTCCGTATGTTATAGAATACAGAACAAATTACACATTCTGGTGACTTTGGTTTGCGCTAATGATAGCATTTTCTTTCGTTAGCAAGTTGACAAGGGATATGTGGGAGCGGCGACATATTCTAGAAGAAAATCGCTAGTGCTGTGCACATAGCATTCTTCACACCCAATGTATCTGCGTACAAGGGATGACTGCGTGAATAATTAGTTTTTGGGTAAGTAACAGCTCGATGTTTAAATTCTTTTCCGTATGTTATAGAATACAGATCAAATTACACATTCTGGTGACTTTGGTTTGCGCTAATGATTGCATTTTCTTTCGTTAGCAGGTTGACAAGGGATATGTGGGAGCGGCGACATATTCTAGAAGAAAATCGCTAGTGCTGTGCACATAGCATTCTTCACACCCAATGTATCTGCGTACAGGGGATGACTGCGTGAATAATTAGTTTTTGGGTAAGTAACAGCTCGATGTTTAAATTCTTTTCCGTATGTTATAGAATACAGATCAAATTACACATTCTGGTGACTTTGGTTTGCGCTAATGATTGCATTTTCTTTCGTTAGCAGGTTGACAAGGGATATGTGGGAGCGGCGACATATTCTAGAAGAAAATCGCTATTGCTGTGCATATAGCATTCATCACACCCAATGTATCTGCGTACAGGGGATGACTACGTGAATAATTAGTTTTTGGGTAAGTAACAGCTCGATGTTTAAATTCTTTTCATTATGTTATAGAATACAGATCAAATTACACATTCTGGTGACTTTGGTTTGCGCTAATGATTGCATTTTCTTTCGTTAGCAGGTTGACAAGGGATATGTGGGAGCGGCGACATATTCTAGAAGAAAATCGCTAGTGCTGTGCACATAGCATTCTTCACACCCAATGTATCTGCGTACAGGGGATGACTGCGTGAATAATTAGTTTTTGGGTAAGTAACAGCTCGATGTTTAAATTCTTTTCCGTATGTTATAGAATACAGATCAAATTATACGTTATGGTGACTTTGGTTTGCGCTAATGATTGCATTTTCTTTCGTTAGCAGGTTGACAAGGGATATGTGGGAGCGGCGACATTTTCTAGAAGAAAATCGCTAGTGCTGTGCACATAGCATTCTTCACACCCAATGTATCTGCGTACAGGGGATGACTGCGTGAATAATTAGTTTTTGGGTAAGTAACAGCTCGATGTTTAAATTCTTTTCCGTATGTTATAGAATACAGATCAAATTACACATTCTGGTGACTTTGGTTTGCGCTAATGATTGCATTTTCTTTCGTTAGCAGGTTGACAAGGGATATGTGGGAGCGGCGACATATTCTAGAAGAAAATCGCTAGTGCTGTGCACATAGCATTCTTCACACCCAATGTATCTGCGTACAGGGGATGACTGCGTGAATAATTAGTTTTTGGGTAAGTAACAGCTCGATGTTTAAATTCTTTTCCGTATGTTTTAGAATACAGATCAAATTACACATTCTGGTGACTTTGGTTTGCGCTAATGATTGCATTTTCTTTCGTTAGCAGGTTGACAAGGGATATGTGGGAGCGGCGACATATTCTAGAAGAAAATCGCTAGTGCTGTGCACATAGCATTCTTCACACCCAATGTATCAGCGTACAGGGGATGACTGCGTGAATAATTAGTTTTTGGGTAAGTAACAGCTCGATGTTTAAATTCTTTTCCGTATGTTATAGAATACAGATCAAATTACACATTCTGGTGACTTTGGTTTGCGCTAATGATTGCATTTTCTTTCGTTAGCAGGTTGACAAGGGATATGTGGGAGCGGCGACTTATTCTAGAAGAAAATCGCTAGTGCTGTGCACATAGCATTCTTCACACCCAATGTATCTGCGTACAGGGGATGACTGCGTGAATAATTAGTTTTTGGGTAAGTAACAGCTCGATGTTTAAATTCTTTTCCGTATGTTATAGAATACAGATCAAATTACACATTCTGGTGACTTTGGTTTGCGCTAATGATTGCATTTTCTTTCGTTAGCAGGTTGACAAGGGATATGTGGGAGCGGCGACATATTCTAGAAGAAAATCGCTAGTGCTGTGCACATAGCATTCTTCACACCCAATGTAACTGCGTACAGGGGATAACTGCGTGAATAATTAGTTTTTGGGTAAGTAACAGCTCGATGTTTAAATTCTTTTCCGTATGTTATAGAATACAGATCTAATTACACATTCTGGTGACTTTGGTTTGCGCTAATGATTGCATTTTCTTTCGTTAGCAGGTTGGCAAGGGATATGTGGGAGCGGCGACATATTCTAGAAGAAAATCGCTAGTGCTGTGCACATAGCATTCTTCACACCCAATGTATCTGCGTACAGGGGATGACTGCGTGAATAATTAGTTTTTGGGTAAGTAACAGCTCGATGTTTAAATTCTTTTCCGTATGTTATAGAATACAGATCAAATTACACATTCTGGTGACTTTGGTTTGCGCTAATGATTGCATTTTCTTTCGTTAGCAGGTTGACAAGGCATATGTGGGAGCGGCGACATATTCTAGAAGAAAATCGCTAGTGCTGTGCACATAGCATTCTTCACACCGAATGTATCTGCGTACAGGGGATGACTGCGTGAATAATTAGTTTTTGGGTAAGTAACAGCTCTATGTTTAAATTCTTCTCCGTATGTTATAGAATACAGATCAAATTACACATTCTGGTGACTTTGGTTTGCGCTAATGATTGCATTTTCTTTCGTTAGCAGGTTGACAAGGGATATGTGGGAGCGGCGACATATTCTAGAAGAAAATCGCTAGTGCTGTGCACATAGCATTCTTCACACCCAATGTATCTGCGTACAGGGGATGACTGCGTGAATAATTAGTTTTTGGGTAAGTAACAGCTCGATGTTTAAATTCTTTTCCGTATGTTATAGAATACAGATCAAATTACACATTCTGGTGACTTTGGTTTGCGCTAATGATTGCATTTTCTTTCGTTAGCAGGTTGACAAGGAATATGTGGGACCGGCGACATATTCTAGAAGAAAATCGCTAGTGCTGTGCACATAGCATTCTTCACACCCAATGCATCTGCGTACAGGGGATGACTGCGTGAAGAATTAGTTTTTGGGTAAGTAACAGCTCGATGTTTAAATTCTTTTCCGTATGTTATAGAATACAGATCAAATTACACATTCTGGTGACTTTGGTTTGCGCTAATGATTGCATTTTCTTTCGTTAGCAGGTTGACAAGGGATATGTGGGAGCGGCGACATATTCTAGAAGAAAATCGCTAGTGCTGTGCACATAGCATTCTTCACACCCAATGTATCTGCGTACAGGGGATGACTGCGTGAATAATTAGTTTTTGGGTAAGTAACAGCTCGATGTTTAAATTCTTTTCCGTATGTTATAGAATACAGATCAAATTACACATTCTGGTGACTTTGGTTTGCGCTAATGATTGCATTTTCTTTCGTTAGCAGGTTGACAAGGAATATGTGGGAGCGGCGACATATTCTAGAAGAAAATCGCTAGTGCTGTGCACATAGCATTCTTCACACCCAATGTATCTGCGTACAGGGGATGACTGCGTGAATAATTAGTTTTTGGCTAAGTAACAGCTCGATGTTTAAATTCTTTTCCGTATGTTATAGAATACAGATCAAATTACACATTCTGGTGAATTTGGTTTGCGCTAATGATTGCATTTTCTTTCGTTTGCATGTTGACAAGGGACATGTGGGAGCGGCGACATATTCTAGAAGAAAATCGCTAGTGCTGTGCACATAGCATTCTTCACACCCAATGTATCTGCGTACAGGGTATGACTGCGTGAATAATTAGTTTTTGGGTAAGTAACAGCTCGATGTTCAAATTCTTTTCCGTATGTTATAGAATACAGATCAAATTACACATTCTGGTGACTTTGGTTTGCGCTAATGATTGCATTTTCTTTCGTTAGCAGGTTGACAAGGGATATGTGTGAGCGGCGACATATTCTAGAAGAAAATCGCTAGTGCTGTGCACATAGCATTCTTCACACCCAATGTATCTGCGTACAGGGGATGACTGCGTGAATAATTAGTTTTTGGGTAAGTAACAGCTCGATGTTTAAATTCTTTTCCGTATGTTATAGAATACAGATCAAATTACACATTCTGGTAACTTGGTTTGCGCTAATGATTGCATTTTCTTTCGTTAGCAGGTTGACAAGGGATATGTGGGAGCGGCGACATATTCTAGGAGAAAATCACTAGTGCTGTGCACATAGCATTCTTCACACCCAATGTATCTGTGTACAGGGGATGACTGCGTGAATAATTAGTTTTTGGGTAAGTAACAGCTCGATGTTTAAATTCTTTTCCGTATGTTATAGAATACAGATCAAATTACACATTCTGGTGACTTTGGTTTGCGCTAATGATTGCACTTTCTTTCGTTAGCAGGTTGACAAGGGATATGTGGGAGCGGCGACATATTCTAGAAGAAAATCGCTAGTGCTGTGCACATAGCATTCTTCACACCCAATGTATCTGCGTACAGGGGATGACTGCGTGAATAATTAGTTTTTGGGTAAGTAACAGCTCGATGTTTAAATTCTTTTCGGTATGTTATAGAATACAGATCAAATTACACATTCTGGTGACTTTGGTTTGCGCTAATGATTGCATTTTCTTTCGTTAGCAGGTTGACAAGGGATATGTGGGAGCGGCGACATATTCTAGAAGAAAATCGCTAGTGCTGTGCACATAGCATTCTTCACACCGAATGTATCTGCGTTCAGGGGATGACTGCGTGAATAATTAGTTTTTGGGTAAGTAACAGATCGAAGTTTAAATTCTTTTCCGTATGTTATAGAATACAGATCAAATTACACATTCTGGTGACTTTGGTTTGCGCTAATGATTGCTTTTTCTTTCGTTAGCAGGTTGACAAGGGATATGTGGGAGCGGCGACATATTCTAGAAGAAAATCGCTAGTGCTGTGCACATAGCATTCCTCACACCCAATGTATCTGCGTACAGGGGATGACTGCGTGAATAATTAGTTTTTGGGTAAGTAACAGCTCGATGTTTATATTCTTTTCCGTATGTTATAGAATACAGATCAAATTACACATTCTGGTGACTTTGGTTTGCGGTAATGATTGCATTTTCTTTCGTTAGCAGGTTGACAAGGGATATGTGGGAGCGGCGACATATTCTAGAAGAAAATCGCTAGTGCTGTGCACATAGCATTCTTCACACCCAATGTATCTGCGTACAGGGGATTACTGCGTGAATAATTAGTTTTTGGGTAAGTAACAGCTCGATGTTTAAATTCTTTTCCGTATGTTATAGAATACAGATCAAATTACACATTCTGGTGACTTTGGTTTGCGCTAATGATTGCATTTTCTTTCGTTAGCAGGTTGACAAGGGATATGTGGGAGCGGCGACATATTCTAGAAGAAAATCGCCAGTGCTGTGCACATAGCATTCTTCACACCCAATGTATCTGCGTAGAGGGGATGACTGCGTGAATAATTAGTTTTTGGGTAAGTAACAGCTCGATGTTTAAATTCTTTTCCGTATGTTATAGAATACAGATCAAATTACACATTCTGGTGACTTTGGTTTGCGCTAATGATTGCATTTTCTTTCGTTAGCAGGTTGACAAGGGATATGTGGGAGCGGCGACATATTCTAGAAGAAAATCGCGAGTGCTGTGCACATAGCATTCTTCACACCCAATGTATCTGCGTACAGGGGATGACTGCGTGAATAATTAGTTTTTGGGTAAGTAACAGCTCGATGTTTAAATTCTTTTCCGTATGTTATAGAATACAGATCAAATTACACATTCTGGTGACTTTGGTTTGCGCTAATGATTGCATTTTCTTTCGTTAGCAGGTTGACAAGGGATATGTGGGAGCGGCGACATATTCTAGAAGAAAATCGCCAGTGCTGTGCACATAGCATTCTTCACACCCAATGTATCTGCGTAGAGGGGATGACTGCGTGAATAATTAGTTTTTGGGTAAGTAACAGCTCGATGTTTAAATTCTTTTCCGTATGTTATAGAATACAGATCAAATTACACATTCTGGTGACTTTGGTTTGCGCTAATGATTGCATTTTCTTTCGTTAGCAGGTTGACAAGGGATATGTGGGAGCGGCGACATATTCTAGAAGAAAATCGCGAGTGCTGTGCACATAGCATTCTTCACACCCAATGTATCTGCGTACAGGGGATGACTGCGTGAATAATTAGTTTTTGGGTAAGTAACAGCTCGATGTTTAAATTCTTTTCCGTATGTTATAGAATACAGATCTAATTACACATTCTGGTGACTTTGGTTTGCGCTAATGATTGCATTTTCTTTCGTTAGCAGGTTGGCAAGTGATATGTGGGAGCGGCGACATATTCTAGAAGAAAATCGCTAGTGCTGTGCACATAGCATTCTTCACACCCAATGTATCTGCGTACAGGGGATGACTGCGTGAATAATTAGTTTTTGGGTAAGTAACAGCTCGATGTTTAAATTCTTTTCATTATGTATTAGTATACAGATGAAATTACACATTCTGGTGACTTTGGATTGCGCTAATGATTCCATTTTCTTTCGTTAGCAGGTTGACAAGGGATATGTGGGAGCGGCGACATATTCTAGAAAAAAATCGCTAGTGCTGTGCACATAGCATTCTTCACACCGAATGTATCTGCGTACAGGAGATGACTGCGTGAATAATTAGTTTATTGGTAAGTACAGCTCGATGTTTAAATTTTTTTCATTATGCCTTAGAATACAGACGAAATAAAACATTCTGGTGACTTTGGATTGCGCTAATGATTGCATTTTCTTTCGTTTGCATGTTGATAAGAGATGTGTGGGAGCGGCGACATATTCTCGAAGAAAATCGCTAGTGCTGTGCACATAGCATTCTTCACACCGAATGCGTCTACGTACAGGGGATGACAGCGTGAATAATTTGTTTTTTGGTAAGTAACAGCTCGATGTTTAAATTCTTTTCATTATGTATTAGTATACAGATGAAATTGCACATTCTGGTGACTTTGGATTACGCTAATGATTGCATTTTCTTTTGTTAGCAGGTTGACAAGGGATATGTGGAAGCGGCGACATATTCTAGAAAAAAATCGCTAGTGCTGTGCACATAGCATTCTTCACACCGAATGTCTCTACGTACACTGGATGACTGCGAGAATAATTAGTTTATTGGTAAGTACAGCTCGATGTTTAAATTTTTTTCATTATGCTTTAGAATGCAGACGAAATAAAACATTCTGGTGACTTTGGATTGCGCTAATGATTGCATTTTCTTTCGTTTGCAGGTTGACAAGAGATGTGTGGGAGCGGCGACATATTCTAGAAGAAAATCGCTAGTGCTGTGCACATAGCATTCTTCACACCGAATGTATCTGCGTTCAGGGGATGACTGCGTGAATAATTAGTTTTTGGGTAAGTAACAGATCGAAGTTTAAATTCTTTTCCGTATGTTATAGAATACAGATCAAATTACACATTCTGGTGACTTTGGTTTGCGCAAATGATTGCATTTTCTTTCGTTAGCAGGTTGACAAGGGATATGTGGGAGCGGCGACATATTCTAGAAGAAAATCGCTAGTGCTGTGCACATAGCATTCCTCACACCCAATGTATCTGCGTACAGGGGATGACTGCGTGAATAATTAGTTTTTGGGTAAGTAACAGCTCGATGTTTAAATTCTTTTCCGTATGTTATAGAATACAGATCAAATTACACATTCTGGTGACTTTGGTTTGCGCTAATGATTGCATTTTCTTCCGTTAGCAGGTTGACAAGGGATATGTGGGAGCGGCGACATATTCTAGAAGAAAATCGCTAGTGCTGTGCACATAGCATTCTTCACACCCAATGTATCTGCGTACAGGGGATGACTGCGTGAATAATTAGTTTTTGGGTAAGTAACAGCTCGATGTTTAAATTCTTTTCCGTATGTTATAGAATACAGATCAAATTACACATTCTGGTGACTTTGGTTTGCGCTAATGATTGCATTTTCTTTCGTTAGCAGGTTGACAAGGGATATGTGGGAGCGGCGACATATTCTAGAAGAAAATCGCTAGTGCTGTGCACATAGCATTCTTCACACCGAATATATCTGCGTTCAGGGGATGACTGCGTGAATAATTAGTTTTTGGGTAAGTAACAGATCGAAGTTTAAATTCTTTTCCGTATGTTATAGAATACAGATCAAATTACACATTCTGGTGATTTTGGTTTGCGCTAATGATTGCATTTTCTTTCGTTAGCAGGTTGACAAGGGATATGTGGGAGCGGCGACATATTCTAGAAGAAAATCGCTAGTGCTGTGCACATAGCATTCCTCACACCCAATGTATCTGCGTACAGGGGATGACTGCGTGAATAATTAGTTTTTGGGTAAGTAACAGCTCGATGTTTAAATTCTTTTCCGTATGTTATAGAATACAGATCAAATTACACATTCTGGTGACTTTGGTTTGCGGTAATGATTGCATTTTCTTTCGTTAGCAGGTTGACAAGGGATATGTGGGAGCGGCGACATATTCTAGAAGAAAATCGCTAGTGCTGTGCACATAGCATTCTTCACACCCAATGTATCTGCGTACAGGGGATGACTGCGTGAATAATTAGTTTTTGGGTAAGTAACAGCTCGATGTTTAAATTCTTTTCCGTATGTTATAGAATACAGATCAAATTACACATTCTGGTGACTATGGTTTGCGCTAATGATTGCATTTTCTTTCGTTAGCAGGTTGACAAGGGATATGTGGGAACGGCGACATATTCTAGAAGAAAATCGCTAGTGCTGTGCACATAGCATTCTTCACACCCAATGTATCTGCGTACAGGGGATGACTGCGTGAATAATTAGTTTTTGGGTAAGTAACAGCTCGATGTTTAAATTCTTTTCCGTATGTTATAGAATACAGATCAAATTACACATTCTGGTGACTTTGGTTTGCGCTAATGATTGCATTTTCTTTCGTTAGCAGGTTGGCAAGGGATATGTGGGATCGGCGACATATTCTAGAAGAAAATCGCTAGTGCTGTGCACATAGCATTCTTCACACCCAATGTATCTGCGTACAGGGGATGACTGCGTGAATAATTAGTTTTTGGGTAAGTAACAGCTCGATGTTTAAATTCTTTTCATTATGTATTAGTATACAGATGAAATTACACATTCTGGTGACTTTGGATTGCGCTAATGATTCCATTTTCTTTCATTAGCAGGTTGACAAGGGATATGTGGGAGCGGCGACATATTCTAGAAAAAAATCGCTAGTGCTGTGCACATAGCATTCTTCACACCGAATGTATCTGCGTACAGGGGATGACTGCGTGAATAATTAGTTTATTGGTAAGTACAGCTCGATGTTTAAATTTTTTTCATTATGCTTTAGAATACAGACGAAATAAAACATTCTGGTGACTTTGGATTGCGCTAATGATTGCATTTTCTTTCGTTTGCATGTTGATAAGAGATGTGTGGGAGCGGCGACATATTCTCGAAGAAAATCGCTAGTGCTGTGCACATAGCATTCTTCACACCGAATGCGTCTACGTACAGGGGAGGACAGCGTGAATAATTAGTTTTTTGGGAAGTAACAGCTCGATGTTTAAATTCTTTTCATTATGTATTAGTATACAGATGAAATTGCACATTCTGGTGACTTTGGATTACGCTAATGATTGCATTTTCTTTTGTTAGCAGGTTGACGAGGGATATGTGGAAGCGGCGACATATTCTAGAAAAAAATCGCTAGTGCTGTGCACATAGCATTCTTCACACCGAATGTCTCTACGTACACTGGATGACTGCGAGAATAATTAGTTTATTGGTAAGTACAGCTCGATGTTTAAATTTTTTTCATTATGCTTTAGAATGCAGACGAAATAAAACATTCTGGTGACTTTGGATTGCGCTAATGATTGCATTTTCTTTCGTTTGCAGGTTGACAAGAGATGTGTGGGAGCGGCGACATATTCTAGAAGAAAATCGCTAGTGCTGTGCACAAAGCATTCTTCACACCCAATGTATCTGCGTACAGGGGATGACTGCGTGAATTATTAGTTTTTGGGTAAGTAACAGCTCGATGTTTAAATTCTTTTCCGTATGTTATAGAATACAGATCAAATTACACATTCTGGTGACTTTGGTTTGCGCTAATGATTGCATTTTCTTTCGTTAGCAGGTTGACAAGGGATATGTGGGAGCGGCGACATATTCTAGGAGAAAATCGCTAGTGCTGTGCACATAGCATTCTTCACACCCAATGTATCTGCGTACAGGGGATGACTGCGTGAATAATTAGTTTTTGGGTAAGTAACAGCTCGATGTTTAAATTCTTTTCCGTATGTTATAGAATACAGGTCAAATTACACATTCTGGTGACTTTGGTTTGCGCTAATGATTGCATTTTCTTTCGTTAGCAGGTTGACAAGGGATATGTGGGAGCGGCGACATATTCTAGAAGAAAATCGCTAGTGCTGTGCACATAGCATTCTTCACACCCAATGTATCTGCGTACAGGGTATGACTGCGTGAATAATTAGTTTTTGGGTAAGTAACAGCTCGATGTTTAAATTCTTTTCCGTATGTTATAGAATACAGATCAAATTACACATTCTGGTGACTTTGGTTTGCGCTAATGATTGCATTTTCTTTCGTTAGCAGGTTGGCAAGGGATATGTGGGAGCGGCGACATATTCTAGAAGAAAATCGCTAGTGCTGTGCACATAGCATTCTTCACACCGAATGTATCTGCGTTCAGGGGATGACTGCGTGAATAATTAGTTTTTGGGTAAGTAACAGATCGAAGTTTAAACTCTTTTCCGTATGTTATAGAATACAGATCAAATTACACATTCTGGTGACTTTGGTTTGCGCTAATGATTGCATTTTCTTTCGTTAGCAGGTTGACAAGGGATATGTGGGAGCGGCGACATATTCTAGAAGAAAATCGCTAGTGCTGTGCACATAGCATTCCTCACACCCAATGTATCTGCGTACAGGGGATGACTGCGTGAATAATTAGTTTTTGGGTAAGTAACAGCTCGATGTTTAAATTCTTTTCCGTATGTTATAGAATACAGATCAAAATACACATTCTGGTGACTTTGGTTTGCGGTAATGATTGCATTTTCTTTCGTTAGCAGGTTGACAAGGGATATGTGGGAGCGGCGACATATTCTAGAAGAAAATCGCTAGTGCTGTGCACATAGCATTCTTCACACCCAATGTATCTGCGTACAGGGGATGACTGCGTGAATAATTAGTTTTTGGGTAAGTAACAGCTCGATGTTTAAATTCTTTTCCGTATGTTATAGAATACAGATCAAATTACACATTCTGGTGACTTTGGTTTGCGCTAATGATTGCATTTTCTTTCGTTAGCAGGTTGACAAGGGATATGTGGGAGCGGCGACATATTCTAGAAGAAAATCGCTAGTGCTGTGCACATAGCATTCTTCACACCCAATGTATCTGCGTACAGGGGATGACTGCGTGAATAATTAGTTTTTGGGTAGGTAACAGCTCGATGTTTAAATTCTTTTCCGTATGTTATAGAATACAGATCAAATTACACATTCTGGTGACTTTGGTTTGCGCTAATGATTGCATTTTCTTTCGTTAGCAGGTTGACAAGGGATATGTGGGAGCGGCGATATATTCTAGAAGAAAATCGCTAGTGCTGTGCACATAGCATTTTTCACACCGAATGTATCTGCGTTCAGGGGATGACTGCGTGAATAATTAGTTTTTGGGTAAGTAACAGATCGAAGTTTAAATTCTTTTCTGTATGTTATAGAATACAGATCAAATTACACATTCTGGTGACTTTGGTTTGCGCTAATGATTGCATTTTCTTTCGTTAGCAGGTTGACAAGGGATATGTGGGAGCGGCGACATATTCTAGAAGAAAATCGCTAGTGCTGTGCACATAGCATTCCTCACACCCAATGTATCTGCGTACAGGGGATGACTGCGTGAATAATTAGTTTTTGGGTAAGTAACAGCTCGATGTTTAAATTCTTTTCCGTATGTTATAGAATACAGATCAAATTACACATTCTGGTGACTTTGGTTTGCGCTAATGATTGCATTTTCTTTCGTTAGCAGGTTGACAAGGGATATGTGTGAGCGGCGACATATTCTAGAAGAAAATCGCTAGTGCTGTGCACATAGCATTCTTCACACCCAATGTATCTGCGTACAGGGGATGACTGCGTGAATAATTAGTTTTTGGGTAAGTAACAGCTCGATGTTTAAATTCTTTTCCGTATGTTATAGAATACAGATCAAATTACACATTCTGGTGACTTTGGTTTGCGCTAATGATTGCATTTTCTTTCGTTAGCAGGTTGGCAAAGGATATGTGGGAGCGGCGACATATTCTAGAAGAAAATCGCTAGTGCTGTGCACATAGCATTCTTCACACCCAATGTATCTGCGTACAGGGGATGACTGCGTGAATAATTAGTTTTTGGGTAAGTAACAGCTCGATGTTTAAATTCTTTTCATTATGTATTAGTATACAGATAAAATTACACATTCTGGTGACTTTGGATTGCGCTAGTGATTCCATTTTCTTTCGTTAGCAGGTTGACAAGGGATATGTGGGAGCGGCGACATATTCTAGAAAAAAATCGCTAGTGCTGTGCACATAGCATTCTTCACACCGAATGTATCTGCGTACAGGGGATGACTGCGTGAATAATTAGTTTATTGGTAAGTACAGCTCGATGTTTAAATTTTTTTCATTATGCTTTAGAATACAGACGAAATAAAACATTCTGGTGACTTTGGATTGCGCTAATGATTGCATTTTCTTTCGTTTGCATGTTGATAAGAGATGTGTGGGAGCGGCGACATATTCTCGAAGAAAATCGCTAGAGCTGTGCACATAGCATTCTTCACACCGAATGCGTCTACGTACAGGGGAGGACAGCGTGAATAATTAGTTTTTTGGGAAGTAACAGCTCGATGTTTAAATTCTTTTCATTATGTATTAGTATACAGATGAAATTGCACATTCTGGTGACTTTGGATTACGCTAATGATTGCATTTTCTTTTGTTAGCAGGTTGACAAGGGATATGTGGAAGCGGCGACATATTCTAGAAAAAAATCGCTAGTGCTTGCACATAGCATTGTTCACACCGAATGTCTCTACGTACACTGGATGACTGCGAGAATAATTAGTTTATTGGTAAGTACAGCTCGATGTTTAAATTTTTTTCATTATGCTTTAGAATGCAGACGAAATAAAACATTCTGGTGACTTTGGATTGCGCTAATGATTGCATTTTCTTTCGTTTGCAGGTTGACAAGAGATGTGTGGGAGCGGCGACATATTCTAGAAGAAAATCGCTAGTGCTGTGCACATAGCTTTCTTCACACCCAATGTATCTGCGTACAGGGGATGACTGCATGAATAATTAGTTTTTGGGTAAGTAACAGCTCGATGTTTAAATTCTTTTCCGTATGTTATAGAATACAGATCAAATTACACATTCTGGTGACTTTGGTTTGCGCTAATGATTGCATTTTCTTTCGTTAGCAGGTTGACAAGGGATATGTGGGAGCGGCAACATATTCTAGGAGAAAATCGCTAGTGCTGTGCACATAGCATTCTTCACACCCAATGTATCTGCGTACAGGGGATGACTGCGTGAATAATTAGTTTTTGGGTAAGTAACAGCTCGATGTTTAAATTCTTTTCCGTATGTTATAGAATACAGATCAAATTACACATTCTGGTGACTTTGGTTTGCGGTAATGATTGCATTTTCTTTCGTTAGCAGGTTGACAAGGGATATGTGGGAGCGGCGAAATATTCTATAAGAAAATCGCTAGTGCTGTGCACATATCATTCTTCACACCCAATGTATCTGCGTACAGGGGATGACTGCGTGAATAATTAGTTTTTGGGTAAGTAACAGCTCGATGTTTAAATTCTTTTCCGTATGTTATAGAATACAGATCAAATTACACATTCTGGTGACTTTGGTTTGCGCTAATGATTGCATTTTCTTTCGTTAGCAGGTTGACAAGGGATATGTGGGAGCGGCGACATATTCTAGAAGAAAATCGCTAGTGCTGTGCGCATAGCATTCTTCACACCGAATGTATCTGCGTTCAGGGGATGACTGCGTGAATAATTAGTTTTTGGGTAAGTAACAGATCGAAGTTTAAATTCTTTTCCGTATGTTATAGAATACAGATCAAATTACACATTCTGGTGACTTTGGTTTGCGCTAATGATTGCATTTTCTTCCGTTAGCAGGTTGACAAGGGATATGTGGGAGCGGCGACATATTCTAGAAGAAAATCGCTAGTGCTGTGCACATAGCATTCCTCACACCCAATGTATCTGCGTACAGGGGATGACTGCGTGAATAATTAGTTTTTGGGTAAGTAACAGTTCGATGTTTAAATTCTTTTCCGTATGTTATAGAATACAGATCAAATTACACATTCTGGTGACTTTGGTTTGCGGTAATGATTGCATTTTCTTTCGTTAGCAGGTTGACAAGGGATATGTGGGAGCGGCGACATATGCTAGAAGAAAATCGCTAGTGCTGTGCACATAGCATTCTTCACACCCAATGTATCTGCGTACAGGGGATGACTGCGTGAATAATTAGTTTTTGGGTAAGTAACAGCTCGATGTTTAAATTCTTTTCCGTATGTTATAGAATACAGATCAAATTACACATTCTGGTGACTTTGGTTTGCGCTAATGATTGCATTTTCTTTCGTTAGCAGGTTGGCAAGGGATATGTGGGAGCGGCGACATATTCTAGAAGAAAATCGCTAGTGCTGTGCACATAGCATTCTTCACACCCAATGTATCTGCGTACAGGGGATGACTGCGTGAATAATTAGTCTTTGGGTAAGTAACAGCTCGATGTTTAAATTCTTTTCCGTATGTTATAGAATACAGATCAAATTACACATTCTGGTGACTTTGGATTGCGCTAATGATTGCATTTTCTTTCGTTTGCATGTTGATAAGGGATGTGTGGGAGCGGCGACATATTCACGAAGAAAATCGCTAGTGCTGTGCACATAGCATTCTTCACACCGAATGCGTCTACGTACAGGGGAGGACAGCGTGAATAATTAGTTTTTTGGGAAGTAACAGCTCGATGTTTAAATTCTTTTCATTATGTATTAGTATACAGATGAAATTGCACATTCTGGTGACTTTGGATTACGCTAATGATTGCATTTTCTTTTGTTAGCAGGTTGACAAGGGATATGTGGAAGCGGCGACATATTCTAGAAAAAAATCGCTAGTGCTGTGCACATAGCATTCTTCACACCGAATGTCTCTACGTACACTGGATGACTGCGAGAATAATTAGTTTATTGGTAAGTACAGCTCGATGTTTAAATTTTTTTCATTATGCTTTAGAATGCAGACGAAATAAAACATTCTGGTGACTTTGGATTGCGCTAATGATTGCATTTTCTTTCGTTTGCAGGTTGACAAGAGATGTGTGGGAGCGGCGACATATTCTAGAAGAAAATCGCTAGTGCTGTGCACATAGCATTCTTCACACCGAATGTATCTGCGTACAGGGGATGTCAGCGTGAATACTTAGTTTTCCTCCAAAGTAACAGCTCGATGTTTAAATGTCTTTCATTATGTTTTAGAGTACAGATCAAATTACACATTCTGGTGACTTTGGTTTGCGCTAATGATTGCATTTTCTTTCGTTAGGAGGTTGACAGGGGATATGTGGGAGCGGCGACATATTCTAGAAAAAAATCGCTAGTGCTGTGCACATAGCATTCTTCACACCGAATGTATCTACGTACAGGGGATGACTGCGTGAATAATTAGTTTATTGGTAAGTACAGCTCGATGTTTAAATTTTTTTCATTATGCTTTAGAATACAGACGAAATAAAACATTGTGGTGACTTTGGATTGCGCTAATGATTGCATTTTCTTGCGTTTGCATGTTGACAAGAGATGTGTGGGAGCGGCGACATATTCTCGAAGAAAATCGCTAGTGCTGTGCACATTGCATTCTTCACGCCGAATGTCTCTACGTACAGGGGATGACAGCGTGAATAATTAGTTTTTTGGGAAGTAACATCTCGATGTTTAAATTCTTTTCATTATGTATTAGTATGCAGATCAAATTACACATTCTAGTGACTTTGGATTGCGATAATGATTGCATTTATTTCGTTAGCAGGTTGACAAGGGATATGTGGGAGCGGCGACATATTCTAGAAAAAAATCGCTAGTGCTGTGCACATAGCATTCTTCACACCGAATGCGTCTACGTACAGGGGATGACAGCGTGAATAATTAGTTTTTTGGGAAGTAACAGCTCGATGTTTAAATTCTTTTCATTATGTATTAGTATACAAATGAAATTACACATTGTGGTGACTTTGGATTACGCTAATGATTGCATTTTCTTTTGTTAGCAGGTTGACAAGGGATATGTGGAAGCGGCGACATATTCTAGAAAAAAATCTCTAGTGCTGTGCACATAGCATTCTTCACACCGAATGTCTCTACGTACACTGGATGACTGCGAGAATAATTAGTTTATTGGTAAGTACAGCTCGATGTTTAAATTTTTTTCATTATGTTTTAGAATACAGACGAAATAAAACATTCTGGTGACTTTGGATTGCGCTAATGATTGTATTTTCTTTCGTTTGCAGGTTGACAAGAGATGTGTGGGAGCGGCGACATATTCTAGAAGAAAATCGCTACTGCTGTGCACATAGCATTCTTCACACCGAATGTATCTCCGTACAGGGGATGACAGCGTGAATAATTAGTTTTTTGGGAAGTAACAGCTCGATGTTTAAATTCTTTTCATTATGTATTAGTATACAGATCAAATTACATATTCTGGTGACTTTGGATTGCGCTAATGATTGCATTTTCTTTCGTTAGCAGGTTGACAAGGGATATGTGGGAGCGCCGACATATTCCAGAAAAAAATCGCTACTGCTGGGCACATAGCATTCTTCACACCGAATGTCTCTACGTACAGGGGATGACAGCGCGAATAATTACTTTTTTGGTAAGTAACAGCTCGATGATCAAATTCTTTTCATTATGTATTAGTATACAGATCAAATGACAGATTCTGGTGACTTTGGATTGCGCTAATGATTGCAATTTCTTTCGTTAGCAGGTTGACAAGGGATATGTGGGAGCGGCGACGTATTCTAGAAAAAAATCGCTAGTGCTGTGCACATAGCATTCTTCACGCCGAATGTCTCTACGTACAGGGGATGACTGCGTGAATAATTAGTTTTTCGGTAAGTAACAGCTCGATGTTTAAATTTTTTTCATTATGTTTTAGAATACATATAAAATTAAACATTCTCGTGACTTTGGATTGCGCTAATGATTCTATTTTCTTTCGTTTGCAGGTTGACAAGGGATATGTGGGAGCGGCGACATATTCTAGAAAAAAATCGCTAGTGTTGTGCACATAGCATTCTTCACACCGAATGTATCTACGTACAGGGGCTGACAGCGTGAATAATTAGTTTTTTGGTAAGTAACAGCTCGAGGTTTAAATTCATTTCATTATGTTATAGAATACAGATCAAATTACACATTCTGTTGACTTTGGATTGCGCTAATGATTGCATTTTCTTTCGGTAGCAGGTTGGCAAGGGATATGTGGGAACCCCGACATATTCTAGAAAAAAATCGCTAGTGCTGTGCACATAGCATTCTTCACACCGAAAGTATCTACGTGCAGGGGATGACAGCGTGAATAATTAGTTTTTTGGTAAGTAACATCTCGATGTTTAAATTGTTTTCATTATGTATTAATATACAGATGAAATTACATATTCTGTTGACTTTGGATTGCGCTAATGATTACATTCTTTTTCGTTAGCAGGTTGACAAGGGATATGTGGGATCAGCGACATATTCTAGAAAAAAATCGCAAGTGCTCTGCACATAGCATTCTTCACACCGAATGTGTCTACGTACAGGGGATGACAGCGTGAATAATTAGTTTTTTGGTAAGTAACAGCTCGATGTTTAAATTTTTTTCATTATGCTTTAGAATACAGATGAAATTAAACATTCTGGTGACTTTGGATTGCGCTAATGATTGCATTTTCTTTCGTTTGCAGGTTGACAAGGGATGTGTGGGAGCGGCGACATATTCTACAAAAAAATCGCTAGTGCTGTGCACATAGCATTCTTCACACCGAATGTATCTGCGTACAGGGGAAGACTGCGATAATATTTAGTTTTCCTCCAAAGTAACAGCACGATGTTTAAATTTCTTTCAATATGTTTTAGAGTACAGATCAGATTACACTTTCTTTTGACTTTGGTTTGCGCAAATGATTGCATTTTCTGTCATTAGCAGGTTGGCAATGGATATGTGGGAGCGGCGACATATTCTATAAAAAAATCGCTAGTGCTGTGCACATAGCATTCTTCACACTGAATGTATCAACGTACAGGGGATGACAGCGTGAATAATTAGTTTTTTGGGAAGTAACAGCTCGATGTTTAAATTTCTTTCATTATGTTTTAGAGTACAGTTCAAATTACACATTCTGGTGACTTTAGTTTGCGCTAATGATTGCATTTTCTTTCGTTAGCAGGTTGGCAAGTAATATGTGGGAGCGGCGACATATTCTAGAAAGAAATCGCTAGTGCTATGCACATAGCATTCTTCACACGGAATGTATCTACGTACAGGGGATGACAGCGTGAATAATTAGTTTTTTGGTAAGTAACAGCTCGATGATTAACTTCTTTTCATTATGTATTGGTATACAGATCAAATTACACATTCTGGTGACTTTGGATTACGCTAATGATTGCATTTTCTTTCGTTAGCAGGTTGACAAGGGATATGTGGGAGCGGCGACATATTCCAGAAAAAAATCGCTAGTGCTGGGCACATAGCATTCTTCACACCGAATGTCTCTACGTACACGGGATGACAGCGCGAATAATTAGTTTTTTGGTAAGTAACAGCTCGATGTTTAAATTTTTTTCATTATGCTTTAGAATACAGATGAAATTAAACATTCTGGTGACTTTGGATTGCGCTAATGATTGCATTTTCTTTCGTTTGCAGGTTGACAAGAGATGTGTGGGAGCGGCGACATATTCTAGAAGAAAATCGCTAGTGCTGTGCACATAGCATTCTTCACACCGAATGTACCCACGTACAGGGGATGACAGCGTGAATAATTAGTTTTTATTAAGTAACAGCTCGATGTTTAAATTCTTTTCGTTATGTATTAGTATACAGTTGAAATTACACATTCTGGTGACTTTGGATTGCGCTGATGGTTGCATTTTCTAGCGTTAGCAGGTTGACAAGGGATATGTGGGAGCGGCGCCATAATCTAGAAGAAAATCGCTAGTGCTGTGCACATAGCATTCTTCACACCGAATGTATCTACGTACAGGGGATGACAGCGTGAATAATTAGTTTTTTGGTAAGTAACAGCTCGATGTTTAAATTCTTTTCATTATGTTATAGAATACAGATCAAATTACACATTCTGGTGACTTTGGTTTGCGCTAATGATTGCATTTTCTTTCGTTAGCAGGTTGGCAAGGGATATGTGGGAGCGGCGACATATTCCAGAAAAAAATCGCTAGTGCTGGGCACATAGCATTCTTCACACCGAATGTATCTACCTACAGGGGATGACAGCGTGAATAATTAGTTTTTTGGTAAGTAACAGCTCGATGTTTAAATTCTTTTCATTATGCTTTAGAATAGAGATGAAATTAAACATTCTGGTGACTTTGGATTGCGCTAATGATTGCATTTTCTTTCGTTTACAGGTTGACAAGAGATGTGTGGGAGCGGCGACATATTCTAGAAAAAAATCGCTAGTGCTGTGCACATAGCATTCTTCACACCGAATATATCTGCGTACAGGGGATGACTGTGATAATATTTAGTTTTCCTCCAAAGGAACAGCTCGATGTTTAAATTTCTTCCAATATGTTTTAGAGTACAGATCAAATTACACATTCTGGTAGTTTTGGTTTGCGCTAATGATTGCATTTTCTTTCGTTAGCAGGTTGACGAGGGATATGTGGGAGCGGCGACATATTCTAGAAAAAAAACGCTAGTGCTGTGCACATAGCATTCTTCACACCGAATGTATCTACGTACAGGTGCTGACAGCGGGAATAATTAGTTTTTTGGGAAGTAACAGCTCGATGACCAAATTCTTTTCATTATGTATTAGTATACAAATCAAATGACACATTCTGGTGACTTTGGATTGCGCTAATGATTGCATTTTCTTTCGTTAGCAAGTTGACAAGGGATATGAGGGAGCGGCGACGTATTCTAGAAAAAAATCGCTAGTGCAGTGCACATAGCATTCTTCACACCGAATGTATCTACGTACAGGGGCTGACAGCGAGAATAATTAGTTTTTTGGTAAGTAACAGCTCGAGGTTTAAATTGTTTTCATTATGTATTAATATACAGATCAAATTACACATTCTGGTGACTTTGGTTTGCGCTAATGATTGCATTTTCTTTCGTTAGCAGGTTGGCAATGGATTTGTAAGAGCGGCGACATATTCTAGAAAAAAATCGCAAGTGCTGTGCACATAGCATTCTTCACACCGAATGTGTCTACGTACAGGGGTGATAGCGTGAATAATTAGTTTTTTGGTAAGTAACAGCTCGATGTTTAAATTTTTTTCATTATGCTTCGGAATACAGATGAAATTAAACATTCTGGTGACTTTGGATTGCGCTAATGATTGCATTTTCTTTCGTTAGCAGGTTGACAAGGGATATGTGGGAGCAGCTGCATATTCTAGAAAAAAATCGCTAGTGCTCTGCACATAGCGTTCTTCACACCGAATGTGTCTACGTACTGGGGTGACAGCGTGAATAATTAGTTTTTTGGTAAGTAACAGCTCGATGTTTGAATTCTTTTCCGTATGTTATAGAATACAGATCAAATTACACATTCTGGTGACTTTGGTTTGCGCTAATGATTGCATTTTCTTTCGTTAGGAGGTTGACAGGGGATATGTGGGAGCGGCGACATATTCTAGAAAAAAATCGCTAGTGCTGTGCACATAGCATTCTTCACACCGAATGTATCTACGTACAGGGGATGACTGCGTGAATAATTAGTTTATTGGTAAGTACAGCTCGATGTTTAAATTTTTTTCATTATGCTTTAGAATACAGACGAAATAAAACATTGTGGTGACTTTGGATTGCGCTAATGATTGCATTTTCTTTCGTTTGCATGTTGACAAGAGATGTGTGGGAGCGGCGACATATTCTCGAAGAAAATCGCTAGTGCTGTGCACATAGCATTCTTCACGCCGAATGTCTCTACGTACAGGGGATGACAGCGTGAATAATTAGTTTTTTGGGAAGTAACATCTCGATGTTTAAATTCTTTTCATTATGTATTAGTATACAGATCAAATTACAGATTCTAGTGACTTTGGATTGCGATAATGATTGCATTTATTTCGTTAGCAGGTTGACAAGGGATATGTGGGAGCGGCGACATATTCTAGAAAAAAATCGCTAGTGCTGTGCACATAGCATTCTTCACACCGAATGCGTCTACGTACAGGGGATGACAGCGTGAATAATTAGTTTTTTGGGAAGTAACAGCTCGATGTTTAAATTCTTTTCATTATGTATTAGTATACAGATGAAATTACACATTGTGGTGACTTTGGATTACGCTAATGATTGCATTTTCTTTTGTTAGCAGGTTGACAAGGGATATGTGGAAGCGGCGACATATTCTAGAAAAAAATCGCTAGTGCTGTGCACATAGCATTCTTCACACCGAATGTCTCTACGTACACTGGATGACTGCGAGAATAATTAGTTTATTGGTAAGTACAGCTCGATGTTTAAATTTTTTTCATTATGTTTTAGAATACAGACGAAGTAAAACATTCTGGTGACTTTGGATTGCGCTAATGATTGTATTTTCTTTCGTTTGCAGGTTGACAAGAGATGTGTGAGAGCGGCGACATATTCTAGAAGAAAATCGCTAGTGCTGTGCACATAGCATTCTTCACACCGAATGTATCTCCGTACAGGGGATGACAGCGTGAATAATTAGTTTTTTGGGAAGTAACAGCTCGATGTTTAAATTCTTTTCATTATGTATTAGTATACAGATCAAATTACATATTCTGGTGACTTTGGATTGCGCTAATGATTGCATTTTCTTTCGTTAGCAGGTTGACAAGGAACATGTGGGAGCGGTGACATATTCTAGAAAAAAATCGCTAGTGCTGTGCACATAGCATTCTTCACACCGAATGTATCTGTGTACAGGGGATAACTGCGTGAATATTTAGTTTTCCTCCAAAGTAACAGCTCGATGTTTAAATGTCTTTCATTATGTATTAGAGTACAGATCAAATTACACATTCTGGTGACTTTGGTTTGCGCTAATGATTGCATTTTCTTTCGTTAGCAGGTTGGCAAGGGATATGTGGGAGCGGCGACATATTCTAGAAAAAAATCGCTAGTACTGTGCAAATAGCATTCATCACCCCCGAATGTATCTACGTACAGGGGATGACAGCGTGAATAATTAATTTTTTGGTAAGTAACAGCTCGATGATTAAATTCTTTTCATTATGTATTGGTATACAGATCAGATTACACATTCTGGTGACTTTGGATTACGCTAATGATTGCATTTTCTTTCGTTAGCAGGTTGACAAGGGATATGTGGGAGCGCCGACATATTCCAGAAAAAAATCGCTACTGCTGGGCACATAGCATTCTTCACACCGAATGTCTCTACGTACAGGGGATGACAGCGCGAATAATTACTTTTTTGGTAAGTAACAGCTCGATGTTTAAATTTTTTTCATTATGCTTTAGAATACAGATGAAATTAAACATTCTGGTGACTTTGGATAGCGCTAATGATTGAATTTTCTTTCGTTTGCAGGTTGACAAGAGATGTGTGGGAGCGGCGCCATATTCTAGAAGAAAATCGCTAGTGCTGTGCACATAGCATTCTTCACACCGAATGTATCTACGTACAGGGGATGACAGCGTGAATAATTAGTTTTTTGGAAGTAACAGCTCGATGTTTAAATTCTTTTCATTATGCTTTAGAATAGAGATGAAATTAAACATTCTGGTGACTTTGGAGTGCGCTAATGATTGCATTTTCTTTCGTTAGCAGGTTGACGAGGGATATGTGGGAGCGGCGACATATTCTAGAAAAAAATCGCTAGTGCTGTGCACATAGCATTCTTCACACCGAATGTATCTACGTACAGGGGCTGACAGCGGGAATAATTAGTTTTTTGAGAAGTAACAGCTCGATGATCAAATTCTTTTCATTATGTATTAGTATACAGATCAAATGACAGATTCTGGTGACTTTGGATTGCGCTAATGATTGCAATTTCTTTCGTTAGCAGGTTGACAAGGGATATGTGGGAGCGGCGACGTATTCTAGAAAAAAATCGCTAGTGCTGTGCACATAGCATTCTTCACGCCGAATGTCTCTACCTACAGGGGATGACTGCGTGAATAATTAGTTTTTCGGTAAGTAACAGCTCGATGTTTAAATTTTTTTCATTATGTTTTAGAATACATATAAAATTAAACATTCTCGTGACTTTGGATTGCGCTAATGATTCTATTTTCTTTCGTTTGCAGGTTGACAAGGGATATGTGGGAGCGGCGACATATTCTAGAAAAAAATCGCTAGTGCTGTGCACATAGCATTCTTCACACCGAATGTATCTACGTACAGGGGCTGACAGCGTGAATAATTAGTTTTTTGGTAAGTAACAGCTCGAGGTTTAAATTCATTTCATTATGTTATAGAATACAGATCAAATTACACATTCTGTTGACTTTGGATTGCGCTAATGATTGCATTTTCTTTCGGTAGCAGGTTGGCAAGGGATATGTGGGAACCCCGACATATTCTAGAAAAAAATCGCTAGTGCTGTGCACATAGCATTCTTCACACCGAAAGTATCTACGTACAGGGGATGACAGCGTGAATAATTAGTTTTTTGGTAAGTAACATCTCGATGTTTAAATCGTTTTCATAATATATTAATATACAGATGAAATTACATATTCTGTTGACTTTGGATTGCGCTAATGATTACATTCTTTTTCGTTAGCAGGTTGACAAGGGATATGTGGGATCAGCGACATATTCTAGAAAAAAATCGCTAGTGCTGTGCACATAGCATTCTTCACACCGAATGTGTCTACGCACAGGGGATGACAGCGTGAATAATTAGTTTTTTGGTAAGTAACAGCTCGATGTTTAAATTCTTTACATTATGTATTAGTATATAGATGAAATTACACATTCTGTTGACTTTGGATTGCGCTAATGATTGCATTTTCTTTCGTTAGCAGGTTGACAAGGGATATGTGGGAGCAGCTGCATACTCTAGAAAAAAATCGCTAGTGCTGTGCACATAGCATTCTTCACACCGAATGTGTCTACGTACAGGGGATGACAGCGTGAATAATTAGTTTTTTGGTAAGTAACAGCTCGATGTTTAAATTTTTTTCATTATGTATTAGTATATAGATAAAATTACACATTCTGTTGACTTTGGATTGCGCTAATGATTGCATTTTCTTTCGTTAGCAGATTGACAAGGGATATGTGGGAGCAGCTGCATATTCTAGAAAAAAATCGCTTGTGCTGTGCACATAGCATTCTTCACACCGAATGTGTCTACGTACAGGGGATGACAGCGTTAATAATTAGTTTTTTGGTAAGTAACAGCTCGATGTTTAAACTGTTTTCATTATGCTTTAGAATACAGATAAAATTAAACATTCTGGTGACTTTGGATTGCGCTAATGATTTCATTTTCTTTCGTTTGCAGGTTGACAAGAGATGTGTTAGCGGCGACATATTCCAGAAAAAAATCTCTAGTGCTGTGCTCATAGCATTCTTCACACCGAATGTATCTGCGTACAGGGGATGACTGCGATAATATTTAGTTTTCCTCCAAAGTAGCAGCTCGATGTTTAAATTTCTTTCAATATGTTTTAGAGTACAGATCAAATTACACATTCTGGTGACTTTGGTTTGCGCTAATGATTGCATTTTCTTTCGTTAGCAGGTTGGCAATGGATATGTAAGAGCGGCGACATATTCTAGAAAAAAATCGCTAGTGCTGTGCACAAAGCATTCTTCACACCGAATGTATCTACGTACAGGGGATGACAGCGTGAATAATTAGTTTTCTGGTAAGTAACAGCTCGATGTTTAAATTTTTTTCATTATGCTTTGGAATACAAATGAAATTAAACATTCCGGTGACTTTGGATTGCGCTAATGATTGCATTTTCTTTCGTTTGCAGGTTGACAAGAGATGTGTTAGCGGCGACATATTCTAGAAAAAAATCGCTAGTGCTGTGCACATAGCATTCTTCACTCCGAATGTATCTGCGTACAGGGGATGACTGTGATAATATTTAGTTTTCCTCCAAAGTAACAGCTCGATGGTTAAATTTCTTTCATTATGTTTTAGAGTACAGATCAAATTACACATTCTGGTGACTTTGGTTTGCGCTAATAATTGCATTTTCTGTCGTTAGCTGGTTGGCAATGGATATGTGAGAGCGGCGACATATTCTAGAAAAAAATCGCTAGTGCTGTGCACATAGCATTCTTCACACCGAATGTATCTACGTACAGGGGATGACAGCGTGAATAATTAGTTTTTTGGGAAGTAACAGCTCGATGTTTAAATTATTTTCATTATGTTATAGAATACAAATCAAATTACACATTCTGGTGACTTTGGATTGCGCTAATGATTGCATTTTCTTTCGTTAGCAGGTTGGCAATGGATATGTGGGTGCAGCGACATATTCTAGAAAAAAATGCCAAGTGCTGTGCACATAGCATTCTTCACACCGAATGTGTCTACGTACAGGGGATGACAGCGTGAATAGTTAGTTTTTTGGTAAGTAACAAACGATGTTTAAACTTTTTTCATTATTCTGTAGAATACAGATGAAATTAAACATTCTGGTGGTTTTGGATGACGCTAATGATTGCATTTTCTTTCGTTTGTAGGTTGACAAGAGGTGTGTGGGAGCGGCGACACATTCTAGAAAAAAATCGCTAGTGCTGTGCACATAGCATTCTTCACACCGAATGTATCTGCGTACAGGGGATGACTGCGATAATATTTAGTTTTCCTCCAAAGTAACAGCTCGATGTTTAAATTTCTTTCATTATGTTTTAGAGTACAGATCAAATTACACATTCTGGTGACTTTGGTTTGCGCTAATGATTGCATTTTCTGTCGTTAGCAGGTTGGCAATGGATATGTGAGAGCGGCGACATATTCTAGAAAAAAATCGCTGGTGCTGTGCACATAGCATTCTTCACACCGAATGTATCTACGTACAGGTGATGACAGCGTGAATAATAAGTTTTTTGGGAAGTAACAGCTCGATGTTTAAATTCTTTTCATTATGTTATAGAATACAAATCAAATTACACATTCTGGTGACTTTGGATTGCGCTAATGATTGCATTTTCTTTCGTTTGCAGGTTGACAAGAGATGTGTGGGAGCGGGGACACATTCTAGAAAAAAATCGCTAGTGCTGTGCACATAACATTCTTCACACCGAATGTATCTGCGTACAGGGGATGACTGCGATAATATTTAGTTTTCCTCCAAAGTAACAGCTCGATGTTTAAATTTCTATCATTATGTTTTAGAGTACAGATCAAATTACACATTCTGGTTACTTTGGATTGCGCTAATGATTGCATTTCCTTTCGTTAGCAAGTTGGCAAGGGATATGTGGGAGCGGCAACATATTCTAGAAAAAAATCGCTAGTGCTGTGCACATAGCATTCTTCACACCGAATGTATCTACGTACAGGGGATGACAGCGTGAATAATTAGTTTTTTGGTAAGTAACAGCTCGATGTGTAAATTCTTTTCATTATGTATTAGTATACAGATGAAATTACACATTCTGGTGACTTTGGATTGCGCTAATGATTGCATTTCCTTTCGTTAGCAGGTAGGCAAGGGATATGTGGAATCGGCGACATATTCTAGAAAAAAATCGCTAGTGCTGTGCACACAGCATTCTTCACGCCGAATGTATCTACGTACAGGGGATGACAGCGTGAATAATTATTTTTCCTCCAAAGTAACAGCTCGATGTTTCAATTTCTTTCAATATGTTTTAGAGTACAGATCAGATTACACTTTCTTTTGACTTTGGTTTGCGCAAATGATTGCATTTTCTGTCATTAGCAGGTTGGCAATGGATATGTGGGAGCGGCGACATATTCTATAAAAAAATCGCTAGTGCTGTGTACATAGCATTCTTCACACTGAATGTATCAACGTACAGGGGATGACAGCGTGAATAATTAGTTTTTTGGGAAGTAACAGCTCGATGTTTAAATTTCTTTCATTATGTTTTAGAGTACAGATGAAATTAAACATTCTGGTGACTTTGGATTGCGCTAATGATTGCATTTTCTTTCGTTTGCAGGTTGACAAGGGATGTGTGGGAGCGGCGACATATTCTACAAAAAAATCGCTAGTGCTGTGCACATAGCATTCATCACACCGAGTGTATCTGCGTACAGGGGAAGACTGCGATAATATTTAGTTTTCCTCCAAAGTAACAGCTCGATGTTTAAATTTCTTTCAATATGTTTTAGAGTACAGATGAAATTAAACATTCTGGTGACTTTGGATTGCGCTAATGATTGCATTTTCTTTCGTTAGCAGGTTGGCAAGTAATATGTGGGAGCGGCGACATATTCTAGAAAAAAATCGCTAGTGCTATGCACATAGCATTCTTCACACCGAATGTATCTACGTACAGGGGATGACAGCGTGAATAATTAGTTTTTTGGTAAGTAACAGCTCGATGATTAAATTCTTTTCATTATGTATTGGTATACAGATCAAATTACACATTCTGGTGACTTTGGATTACGCTAATGATTGCATTTTCTTTCGTTAGCAGGTTGACAAGGGATATGTGGGAGCGGCGACATATTCCAGAAAAAAATCGCTAGTGCTGGGCACATAGCATTCTTCACACCGAATGTCTCTACGTAGACGGGATGACAGCGCGAATAATTAGTTTTTTGGTAAGTAACAGCTCGATGTTTAAATTTTTTTCATTATGCTTTAGAATACAGATGAAATTAAACATTCTGGTGACCTTGGATTGCGCTAATGATTGCATTTTCTTTCGTTTGCAGGTTGACAAGAGATGTGTGGGAGCGGCGACATATTCTACAAGATAATCGCTAGTGCTGTGCACATAGCATTCTTCACACCGAATGTACCCACGTACAGGGGATGACAGCGTGAATAGTCAGTTTTTTGGTAAGTAACAGCTCGATGTTTAAATTCTTTTCATTATGCTTTAGAATAGAGATGAAATTAAACATTCTGGTGACTTTGGATTGCGCTAATGATTGCATTTTCTTTCGTTTACAGGTTGACAAGAGATGTGTGGGAGCGGCGACATATTCTAGAAAAAAATCGCTAGTGCTGTGCACATAGCATTCTTCACACCGAATATATCTGCGTACAGGGGATGACTGTGATAATATTTAGTTTTCCTCCAAAGGAACAGCTCGATGTTTAAATTTCTTTCAATATGTTTTAGAGTACAGATCAAATTACACATTCTGGTAGTTTTGGTTTGCGCTAATGATTGCATTTTCTGTCGTTAGGAGGTTGGCAATGGATATGTGGGAGCGGCGACATATTCTAGAAAAAAATCGCTAGTGCTGTGCACATAGCATTCTTCACACCGAATGTATCTACGTACAGGGGATGACAGCGTGAATAATTAGTTTTTTGGGAAGTAACAGCTCAATGTTTAAATTCTTTACATTATGTTATAGAATACAAATCAAATTACACATTCTGGTGACTTTGGATTGCGCTAATGATTGCATTTTCTTTCGTTAGCAGGTTGACAAGGGATATGTGGGAGCAGCTGCATATTCTAGAAAAAAATCGCTAGTGCTCTGCACATAGCGTTCTTCACACCGAATGTGTCTACGTACGGGGGTGACAGCGTGAATAATTAGTTTTTTGGTAAGTAACAGCTCGATGTTTAAATTTTTTTCATTATGCTTTGGAATACAGATGAAATTAAACATTCTGGTGACTTTGGATTGCGCTAATGATTGCATTTTCTTGCGTTTGCAGGTTGACAAGAAATATGTGGGAGCGGCGACATATTCTAGAAAAAAATCGCTAGTGCTGTGCACATAGCATTCTTCACACCGAATGTGTCTACGTACAGGGGATGACAGCGTGAATAATTAGTTTTTTGGTAAATAACAGCTCGATGTTTAAATTCTTTACATTATGTATTAGTATATAGATGAAATTACACATTCTGTTGACTTTGGATTGCGCTAATGATTGCATTTTCTTTCGTTAGCAGGTTGACAAGCGATATGTGGGAGCAGCTGCATACTCAAGAAAAAAATCGCTAGTGCTGTGCACATAGCATTCTTCACACCGAATGTGTCTACGTACAGGGGATGACAGCGTGAATAATTAGTTTTTTGGTAAGTAACAGCTCGATGTTTAAACTTTTTTCATTATGCTTTAGAATACAGATAAAATTAAACATTCTGGTGACTTTGGATTGCGCTAATGATTTCATTTTCTTTCGTTTGCAGGTTGACAAGAGATGTGTTAGCGGCGACACATTCTAGAAAAAAATCGCTAGTGCTGTGCTCATAGCATTCTTCACACCGAATGTATCTGCGTACAGGGGATGACTGCGATAATATTTAGTTTTCCTCCAAAGTAGCAGCTCGATGTTTAAATTTCTTTCAATATGTTTTAGAGTACAGATCAAATTACACATTCTGGTGACTTTGGTTTGCGCTAATGATTGCATTTTCTTTCGTTAGCAGGTTGGCAATGGATATGTAAGAGCGGCGACATATTCTAGAAAAAAATCGCTAGTGCTGTGCACATAGCATTCTTCACACCGAATGTATCTACGTACAGGGGATGACAGCGTGAATAATTAGTTTTCTGGTAAGTAACAGCTCGATGTTTAAATTTTTTTCATTATGCTTTGGAATACAGATGAAATTAAACATTCCGGTGACTTTGGATTGCGCTAATGATTGCATTTTCTTTCGTTTGCAGGTTGACAAGAGATGTGTTAGCGGCGACATATTCTAGAAAAAAATCGCTAGTGCTGTGCACATAGCATTCTTCACACCGAATGTGTCTACGTACAGGGGATGACAGCGTGAATAGTTAGTTTTTTGGTAAGTAACAAACGATGTTTAAACTTTTTTCATTATTCTGTAGAATACAGATGAAATTAAACATTCTGGTGGTTTTGGATGGCGCTAATGATTGCATTTTCTTTCGTTTGCAGGTTGACAAGATATGTGTGGAAGCGGCGACATATTCTAGAAAAAAATCGCTAGTGCTGTGCACATAGCATTCTTCACACCGAATGTATCTGCGTACAGGGGATGACTGCGATAATATTTAGTTTTCCTCCAAAGTAACAGCTCGATGTTTAAATTTCTTTCATTATGTTTTAGAGTACAGATCAAATTACACATTCTGGTGACTTTGGTTTGCGCTAATGATTGCATTTTCTGTCGTTAGCAGGTTGACAAGGGATATGTGGGAGCAGCTGCATACTCTAGAAAAAAATCGCTAGTGCTGTGCACATAGCATTCTTCACACCGAATGTGTCTACGTACAGGGGATGACAGCGTGAATAATTAGTTTTTTGGTAAGTAACAGCTCGATGTTTAAATTTTTTTCATTATGTATTAGTATATAGATAAAATTACACATTCTGTTGACTTTGGATTGCGCTAATGATTGCATTTTCTTTCGTTAGCAGGTTGACAAGGGATATGTGGGAGCAGCTGCATACTCTAGAAAAAAATCGCTAGTGCTGTGCACATAGCATTCTTCACACCGAATGTGTCTACGTACAGGGGATGACAGCGTGAATAATTAGTTTTTTGGTAAGTAACAGCTCGATGTTTAAATTTTTTTCATTATGTATTAGTATATAGATAAAATTACACATTCTGTTGACTTTGGATTGCGCTAATGATTGCATTTTCTTTCGTTAGCAGATTGACAAGGGATATGTGGGAGCAGCTGCATATTCTAGAAAAAAATCGCTTGTGCTGTGCACATAGCATTCTTCACACCGAATGTGTCTACGTACAGGGGATGACAGCGTGAATAATTAGTTTTTTGGTAAGTAACAGCTCGATGTTTAAACTGTTTTCATTATGCTTTAGAATACAGATAAAATTAAACATTCTGGTGACTTTGGATTGCGCTAATGATTTCATTTTCTTTCGTTTGCAGGTTGACAAGAGATGTGTTAGCGGCGACATATTCCAGAAAAAAATCGCTAGTGCTGTGCTCATAGCATTCTTCACACCGAATGTATCTGCGTACAGGGGATGACTGCGATAATATTTAGTTTTCCTCCAAAGTAGCAGCTCGATGTTTAAATTTCTTTCAATATGTTTTAGAGTACAGATCAAATTACACATTCTGGTGACTTTGGTTTGCGCTAATGATTGCATTTTCTTTCGTTAGCAGGTTGGCAATGGATATGTAAGAGCGGCGACATATTCTAGAAAAAAATCGCTAGTGCTGTGCACAAAGCATTCTTCACACCGAATGTATCTACGTACAGGGGATGACAGCGTGAATAATTAGTTTTCTGGTAAGTAACAGCTCGATGTTTAAATTTTTTTCATTATGCTTTGGAATACAAATGAAATTAAACATTCCGGTGACTTTGGATTGCGCTAATGATTGCATTTTCTTTCGTTTGCAGGTTGACAAGAGATGTGTTAGCGGCGACATATTCTAGAAAAAAATCGCTAGTGCTGTGCACATAGCATTCTTCACTCCGAATGTATCTGCGTACAGGGGATGACTGTGATAATATTTAGTTTTCCTCCAAAGTAACAGCTCGATGGTTAAATTTCTTTCATTATGTTTTAGAGTACAGATCAAATTACACATTCTGGTGACTTTGGTTTGCGCTAATAATTGCATTTTCTGTCGTTAGCTGGTTGGCAATGGATATGTGAGAGCGGCGACATATTCTAGAAAAAAATCGCTAGTGCTGTGCACATAGCATTCTTCACACCGAATGTATCTACGTACAGGGGATGACAGCGTGAATAATTAGTTTTTTGGGAAGTAACAGCTCGATGTTTAAATTATTTTCATTATGTTATAGAATACAAATCAAATTACACATTCTGGTGACTTTGGATTGCGCTAATGATTGCATTTTCTTTCGTTAGCAGGTTGGCAATGGATATGTGGGTGCAGCGACATATTCTAGAAAAAAATGCCAAGTGCTGTGCACATAGCATTCTTCACACCGAATGTGTCTACGTACAGGGGATGACAGCGTGAATAGTTAGTTTTTTGGTAAGTAACAAACGATGTTTAAACTTTTTTCATTATTCTGTAGAATACAGATGAAATTAAACATTCTGGTGGTTTTGGATGACGCTAATGATTGCATTTTCTTTCGTTTGCAGGTTGACAAGAGGTGTGTGGGAGCGGCGACACATTCTAGAAAAAAATCGCTAGTGCTGTGCACATAGCATTCTTCACACCGAATGTATCTGCGTACAGGGGATGACTGCGATAATATTTAGTTTTCCTCCAAAGTAACAGCTCGATGTTTAAATTTCTTTCATTATGTTTTAGAGTACAGATCAAATTACACATTCTGGTGACTTTGGTTTGCGCTAATGATTGCATTTTCTGTCGTTAGCAGGTTGGCAATGGATATGTGAGAGCGGCGACATATTCTAGAAAAAAATCGCTGGTGCTGTGCACATAGCATTCTTCACACCGAATGTATCTACGTACAGGTGATGACAGCGTGAATAATTAGTTTTTTGGGAAGTAACAGCTCGATGTTTAAATTCTTTTCATTATGTTATAGAATACAAATCAAATTACACATTCTGGTGACTTTGGATTGCGCTAATGATTGCATTTTCTTTCGTTTGCAGGTTGACAAGAGATGTGTGGGAGCGGGGACACATTCTAGAAAAAAATCGCTAGTGCTGTGCACATAACATTCTTCACACCGAATGTATCTGCGTACAGGGGATGACTGCGATAATATTTAGTTTTCCTCCAAAGTAACAGCTCGATGTTTAAATTTCTATCATTATGTTTTAGAGTACAGATCAAATTACACATTCTGGTTACTTTGGATTGCGCTAATGATTGCATTTCCTTTCGTTAGCAAGTTGGCAAGGGATATGTGGGAGCGGCAACATATTCTAGAAAAAAATCGCTAGTGCTGTGCACATAGCATTCTTCACACCGAATGTATCTACGTACAGGGGATGACAGCGTGAATAATTAGTTTTTTGGTAAGTAACAGCTCGATGTGTAAATTCTTTTCATTATGTATTAGTATACAGATGAAATTACACATTCTGGTGACTTTGGATTGCGCTAATGATTGCATTTCCTTTCGTTAGCAGGTAGGCAAGGGATATGTGGAATCGGCGACATATTCTAGAAAAAAATCGCTAGTGCTGTGCACACAGCATTCTTCACGCCGAATGTATCTACGTACAGGGGATGACAGCGTGAATAATTATTTTTCCTCCAAAGTAACAGCTCGATGTTTCAATTTCTTTCAATATGTTTTAGAGTACAGATCAGATTACACTTTCTTTTGACTTTGGTTTGCGCAAATGATTGCATTTTCTGTCATTAGCAGGTTGGCAATGGATATGTGGGAGCGGCGACATATTCTATAAAAAAATCGCTAGTGCTGTGTACATAGCATTCTTCACACTGAATGTATCAACGTACAGGGGATGACAGCGTGAATAATTAGTTTTTTGGGAAGTAACAGCTCGATGTTTAAATTTCTTTCATTATGTTTTAGAGTACAGATGAAATTAAACATTCTGGTGACTTTGGATTGCGCTAATGATTGCATTTTCTTTCGTTTGCAGGTTGACAAGGGATGTGTGGGAGCGGCGACATATTCTACAAAAAAATCGCTAGTGCTGTGCACATAGCATTCATCACACCGAGTGTATCTGCGTACAGGGGAAGACTGCGATAATATTTAGTTTTCCTCCAAAGTAACAGCTCGATGTTTAAATTTCTTTCAATATGTTTTAGAGTACAGATGAAATTAAACATTCTGGTGACTTTGGATTGCGCTAATGATTGCATTTTCTTTCGTTAGCAGGTTGGCAAGTAATATGTGGGAGCGGCGACGTATTCTAGAAAAAAATCGCTAGTGCTATGCACATAGCATTCTTCACACCGAATGTATCTACGTACAGGGGATGACAGCGTGAATAATTAGTTTTTTGGTAAGTAACAGCTCGATGATTAAATTCTTTTCATTATGTATTGGTATACAGATCAAATTACACATTCTGGTGACTTTGGATTACGCTAATGATTGCATTTTCTTTCGTTAGCAGGTTGACAAGGGATATGTGGGAGCGGCGACATATTCCAGAAAAAAATCGCTAGTGCTGGGCACATAGCATTCTTCACACCGAATGTCTCTACGTAGACGGGATGACAGCGCGAATAATTAGTTTTTTGGTAAGTAACAGCTCGATGTTTAAATTTTTTTCATTATGCTTTAGAATACAGATGAAATTAAACATTCTGGTGACCTTGGATTGCGCTAATGATTGCATTTTCTTTCGTTTGCAGGTTGACAAGAGATGTGTGGGAGCGGCGACATATTCTACAAGATAATCGCTAGTGCTGTGCACATAGCATTCTTCACACCGAATGTACCCACGTACAGGGGATGACAGCGTGAATAATCAGTTTTTTGGTAAGTAACAGCTCGATGTTTAAATTCTTTTCATTATGCTTTAGAATAGAGATGAAATTAAACATTCTGGTGACTTTGGATTGCGCTAATGACTGCATTTTCTTTCGTTTACAGGTTGACAAGAGATGTGTGGGAGCGGCGACATATTCTAGAAAAAAATCGCTAGTGCTGTGCACATAGCATTCTTCACACCGAATATATCTGCGTACAGGGGATGACTGTGATAATATTTAGTTTTCCTCCAAAGGAACAGCTCGATGTTTAAATTTCTTTCAATATGTTTTAGAGTACAGATCAAATTACACATTCTGGTAGTTTTGGTTTGCGCTAATGATTGCATTTTCTGTCGTTAGGAGGTTGGCAATGGATATGTGGGAGCGGCGACATATTCTAGAAAAAAATCGCTAGTGCTGTGCACATAGCATTCTTCACACCGAATGTATCTACGTACAGGGGATGACAGCGTGAATAATTAGTTTTTTGGGAAGTAACAGCTCAATGTTTAAATTCTTTACATTATGTTATAGAATACAAATCAAATTACACATTCTGGTGACTTTGGATTGCGCTAATGATTGCATTTTCTTTCGTTAGCAGGTTGACAAGGGATATGTGGGAGCAGCTGCATATTCTAGAAAAAAATCGCTAGTGCTCTGCACATAGCGTTCTTCACATAGAATGTGTCTACGTACGGGGGTGACAGCGTGAATAATTAGTTTTTTGGTAAGTAACAGCTCGATGTTTAAATTTTTTTCATTATGCTTTGGAATACAGATGAAATTAAACATTCTGGTGACTTTGGATTGCGCTAATTATTGCATTTTCTTGCGTTTGCAGGTTGACAAGAGAAATGTGGGAGCGGCGACATATTCTAGAAAAAAATCGCTAGTGCTGTGCACATAGCATTCTTCACACCGAATGTGTCTACGTACAGGGGATGACAGCGTGAATAATTAGTTTTTTGGTAAGTAACAGCTCGATGTTTAAATTTTTTTCATTATGCTTTGGAATACAGATGAAATTAAACATTCTGGTGACTTTGGATTGCGCTAATGATTGCATTTTCTTGCGTTTGCAGGTTGACAAGAAATATGTGGGAGCGGCGACATATTCTAGAAAAAAATCGCTAGTGCTGTGCACATAGCATTCTTCACACCGAATGTGTCTACGTACAGGGGATGACAGCGTGAATAATTAGTTTTTTGGTAAATAACAGCTCGATGTTTAAATTCTTTACATTATGTATTAGTATATAGATGAAATTACACATTCTGTTGACTTTGGATTGCGCTAATGATTGCATTTTCTTTCGTTAGCAGGTTGACAAGCGATATGTGGGAGCAGCTGCATACTCAAGAAAAAAATCGCTAGTGCTGTGCACATAGCATTCTTCACACCGAATGTGTCTACGTACAGGGGATGACAGCGTGAATAATTAGTTTTTTGGTAAGTAACAGCTCGATGTTTAAACTTTTTTCATTATGCTTTAGAATACAGATAAAATTAAACATTCTGGTGACTTTGGATTGCGCTAATGATTTCATTTTCTTTCGTTTGCAGGTTGACAAGAGATGTGTTAGCGGCGACACATTCTAGAAAAAAATCGCTAGTGCTGTGCTCATAGCATTCTTCACACCGAATGTATCTGCGTACAGGGGATGACTGCGATAATATTTAGTTTTCCTCCAAAGTAGCAGCTCGATGTTTAAATTTCTTTCAATATGTTTTAGAGTACAGATCAAATTACACATTCTGGTGACTTTGGTTTGCGCTAATGATTGCATTTTCTTTCGTTAGCAGGTTGGCAATGGATATGTAAGAGCGGCGACATATTCTAGAAAAAAATCGCTAGTGCTGTGCACATAGCATTCTTCACACCGAATGTATCTACGTACAGGGGATGACAGCGTGAATAATTAGTTTTCTGGTAAGTAACAGCTCGATGTTTAAATTTTTTTCATTATGCTTTGGAATACAGATGAAATTAAACATTCCGGTGACTTTGGATTGCGCTAATGATTGCATTTTCTTTCGTTTGCAGGTTGACAAGAGATGTGTTAGCGGCGACATATTCTAGAAAAAAATCGCTAGTGCTGTGCACATAGCATTCTTCACACCGAATGTGTCTACGTACAGGGGATGACAGCGTGAATAGTTAGTTTTTTGGTAAGTAACAAACGATGTTTAAACTTTTTTCATTATTCTGTAGAATACAGATGAAATTAAACATTCTGGTGGTTTTGGATGGCGCTAATGATTGCATTTTCTTTCGTTTGCAGGTTGACAAGATATGTGTGGAAGCGGCGACATATTCTAGAAAAAAATCGCTAGTGCTGTGCACATAGCATTCTTCACACCGAATGTATCTGCGTACAGGGGATGACTGCGATAATATTTAGTTTTCCTCCAAAGTAACAGCTCGATGTTTAAATTTCTTTCATTATGTTTTAGAGTACAGATCAAATTACACATTCTGGTGACTTTGGTTTGCGCTAATGATTGCATTTTCTGTCGTTAGCAGGTTGACAAGGGATATGTGGGAGCAGCTGCATACTCTAGAAAAAAATCGCTAGTGCTGTGCACATAGCATTCTTCACACCGAATGTGTCTACGTACAGGGGATGACAGCGTGAATAATTAGTTTTTTGGTAAGTAACAGCTCGATGTTTAAATTTTTTTCATTATGTATTAGTATATAGATAAAATTACACATTCTGTTGACTTTGGATTGCGCTAATGATTGCATTTTCTTTCGTTAGCAGGTTGACAAGGGATATGTGGGAGCAGCTGCATACTCTAGAAAAAAATCGCTAGTGCTGTGCACATAGCATTCTTCACACCGAATGTGTCTACGTACAGGGGATGACAGCGTGAATAATTAGTTTTTTGGTAAGTAACAGCTCGATGTTTAAATTTTTTTCATTATGTATTAGTATATAGATAAAATTACACATTCTGTTGACTTTGGATTGCGCTAATGATTGCATTTTATTTCGTTAGCAGATTGACAAGGGATATGTGGGAGCAGCTGCATATTCTAGAAAAAAATCGCTTGTGCTGTGCACATAGCATTCTTCACACCGAATGTGTCTACGTACAGGGGATGACAGCGTGAATAATTAGTTTTTTGGTAAGTAACAGCTCGATGTTTAAACTGTTTTCATTATGCTTTAGAATACAGATAAAATTAAACATTCTGGTGACTTTGGATTGCGCTAATGATTTCATTTTCTTTCGTTTGCAGGTTGACAAGAGATGTGTTAGCGGCGACATATTCTAGAAAAAAATCGCTAGTGCTGTGCTCATAGCATTCTTCACACCGAATGTATCTGCGTACAGGGGATGACTGCGATAATATTTAGTTTTCCTCCAAAGTAGCAGCTCGATGTTTAAATTTCTTTCAATATGTTTTAGAGTACAGATCAAATTACACATTCTGGTGACTTTGGTTTGCGCTAATGATTGCATTTTCTTTCGTTAGCAGGTTGGCAATGGATATGTAAGAGCGGCGACATATTCTAGAAAAAAATCGCTAGTGCTGTGCACAAAGCATTCTTCACACCGAATGTATCTACGTACAGGGGATGACAGCGTGAATAATTAGTTTTCTGGTAAGTAACAGCTCGATGTTTAAATTTTTTTCATTATGCTTTGGAATACAAATGAAATTAAACATTCCGGTGACTTTGGATTGCGCTAATGATTGCATTTTCTTTCGTTTGCAGGTTGACAAGAGATGTGTTAGCGGCGACATATTCTAGAAAAAAATCGCTAGTGCTGTGCACATAGCATTCTTCACTCCGAATGTATCTGCGTACAGGGGATGACTGTGATAATATTTAGTTTTCCTCCAAAGTAACAGCTCGATGTTTAAATTTCTTTCATTATGTTTTAGAGTACAGATCAAATTACACATTCTGGTGACTTTGGTTTGCGCTAATAATTGCATTTTCTGTCGTTAGCTGGTTGGCAATGGATATGTGAGAGCGGCGACATATTCTAGAAAAAAATCGCTAGTGCTGTGCACATAGCATTCTTCACACCGAATGTATCTACGTACAGGGGATGACAGCGTGAATAATTAGTTTTTTGGGAAGTAACAGCTCGATGTTTAAATTATTGTCATTATGTTATAGAATACAAATCAAATTACACATTCTGGTGACTTTGGATTGCGCTAATGATTGCATTTTCTTTCGTTTACAGGTTGGCAATGGATATGTGGGTGCAGCGACATATTCTAGAAAAAAATGCCAAGTGCTGTGCACATAGCATTCTTCACACCGAATGTGTCTACGTACAGGGGATGACAGCGTGAATAGTTAGTTTTTTGGTAAGTAACAAACGATGTTTAAACTTTTTTCATTATTCTGTAGAATACAGATGAAATTAAACATTCTGGTGGTTTTGGATGACGCTAATGATTGCATTTTCTTTCGTTTGCAGGTTGACAAGAGGTGTGTGGGAGCGGCGACACATTCTAGAAAAAAATCGCTAGTGCTGTGCACATAGCATTCTTCACACCGAATGTATCTGCGTACAGGGGATGACTGCGATAATATTTAGTTTTCCTCCAAAGTAACAGCTCGATGTTTAAATTTCTTTCATTATGTTTTAGAGTACAGATCAAATTAAACATTCTGGTGACTTTGGTTTGCGCTAATGATTGCATTTTCTGTCGTTAGCAGGTTGGCAATGGATATGTGAGAGCGGCGACATATTCTAGAAAAAAATCGCTGGTGCTGTGCACATAGCATTCTTCACACCGAATGTATCTACGTACAGGTGATGACAGCGTGAATAATTAGTTTTTTGGGAAGTAACAGCTCGATGTTTAAATTCTTTTCATTATGTTATAGAATACAAATCAAATTACACATTCTGGTGACTTTGGATTGCGCTAATGATTGCATTTTCTTTCGTTTGCAGGTTGACAAGAGATGTGTGGGAGCGGGGACACATTCTAGAAAAAAATCGCTAGTGCTGTGCACATAACATTCTTCACACCGAATGTATCTGCGTACAGGGGATGACTGCGATAATATTTAGTTTTCCTCCAAAGTAACAGCTCGATGTTTAAATTTCTATCATTATGTTTTAGAGTACAGATCAAATTACACATTCTGGTTACTTTGGATTGCGCTAATGATTGCATTTCCTTTCGTTAGCAAGTTGGCAAGGGATATGTGGGAGCGGCAACATATTCTAGAAAAAAATCGCTAGTGCTGTGCACATAGCATTCTTCACACCGAATGTATCTACGTACAGGGGATGACAGCGTGAATAATTAGTTTTTTGGTAAGTAACAGCTCGATGTGTAAATTCTTTTCATTATGTATTAGTATACAGATGAAATTACACATTCTGGTGACTTTGGATTGCGCTAATGATTGCATTTCCTTTCGTTAGCAGGTAGGCAAGGGATATGTGGAATCGGCGACATATTCTAGAAAAAAATCGCTAGTGCTGTGCACACAGCATTCTTCACGCCGAATGTATCTACGTACAGGGGATGACAGCGTGAATAATTATTTTTCCTCCAAAGTAACAGCTCGATGTTTCAATTTCTTTCAATATGTTTTAGAGTACAGATCAGATTACACTTTCTTTTGACTTTGGTTTGCGCAAATGATTGCATTTTCTGTCATTAGCAGGTTGGCAATGGATATGTGGGAGCGGCGACATATTCTATAAAAAAATCGCTAGTGCTGTGCACATAGCATTCTTCACACTGAATGTATCAACGTACAGGGGATGACAGCGTGAATAATTAGTTTTTTGGGAAGTAACAGCTCGATGTTTAAATTTCTTTCATTATGTTTTAGAGTACAGATGAAATTAAACATTCTGGTGACTTTGGATTGCGCTAATGATTGCATTTTCTTTCGTTTGCAGGTTGACAAGGGATGTGTGGGAGCGGCGACATATTCTACAAAAAAATCGCTAGTGCTGTGCACATAGCATTCTTCACACCGAGTGTATCTGCGTACAGGGGAAGACTGCGATAATATTTAGTTTTCCTCCAAAGTAACAGCTCGATGTATAAATTTCTTTCAATATGTTTTAGAGTACAGATGAAATTAAACATTCTGGTGACTTTGGATTGCGCTAATGATTGCATTTTCTTTCGTTAGCAGGTTGGCAAGTAATATGTGGGAGCGGCGACATATTCTAGAAAAAAATCGCTAGTGCTATGCACATAGCATTCTTCACACCGAATGTATCTACGTACAGGGGATGACAGCGTGAATAATTAGTTTTTTGGTAAGTAACAGCTCGATGATTAAATTCTTTTCATTATGTATTGGTATACAGATCAAATTACACATTCTGGTGACTTTGGATTACGCTAATGATTGCATTTTCTTTCGTTAGCAGGTTGACAAGGGATATGTGGGAGCGGCGACATATTCCAGAAAAAAATCGCTAGTGCTGGGCACATAGCATTCTTCACACCGAATGTCTCTACGTAGACGGGATGACAGCGCGAATAATTAGTTTTTTGGTAAGTAACAGCTCGATGTTTAAATTTTTTTCATTATGCTTTAGAATACAGATGAAATTAAACATTCTGGTGACCTTGGATTGCGCTAATGATTGCATTTTCTTTCGTTTGCAGGTTGACAAGAGATGTGTGGGAGCGGCGACATAATCTACAAGATAATCGCTAGTGCTGTGCACATAGCATTCTTCACACCGAATGTACCCACGTACAGGGGATGACAGCGTGAATAATCAGTTTTTTGGTAAGTAACAGCTCGATGTTTAAATTCTTTTCATTATGCTTTAGAATAGAGATGAAATTAAACATTCTGGTGACTTTGGATTGCGCTAATGATTGCATTTTCTTTCGTTTACAGGTTGACAAGAGATGTGTGGGAGCGGCGACATATTCTAGAAAAAAATCGCTAGTGCTGTGCACATAGCATTCTTCACACCGAATATATCTGCGTACAGGGGATGACTGTGATAATATTTAGTTTTCCTCCAAAGGAACAGCTCGATGTTTAAATTTCTTTCAATATGTTTTAGAGTACAGATCAAATTACACATTCTGGTAGTTTTGGTTTGCGCTAATGATTGCATTTTCTGTCGTTAGGAGGTTGGCAATGGATATGTGGGAGCGGCGACATATTCTAGAAAAAAATCGCTAGTGCTGTGCACATAGCATTCTTCACACCGAATGTATCTACGTACAGGGGATGACAGCGTGAATAATTAGTTTTTTGGGAAGTAACAGCTCAATGTTTAAATTCTTTACATTATGTTATAGAATACAAATCAAATTACACATTCTGGTGACTTTGGATTGCGCTAATGATTGCATTTTCTTTCGTTAGCAGGTTGACAAGGGATATGTGGGAGCAGCTGCATATTCTAGAAAAAAATCGCTAGTGCTCTGCACATAGCGTTCTTCACACCGAATGTGTCTACGTACGGGGGTGACAGCGTGAATAATTAGTTTTTTGGTAAGTAACAGCTCGATGTTTAAATTTTTTTCATTATGCTTTGGAATACAGATGAAATTAAACATTCTGGTGACTTTGGATTGCGCTAATTATTGCATTTTCTTGCGTTTGCAGGTTGACAAGAGAAATGTGGGAGCGGCGACATATTCTAGAAAAAAATCGCTAGTGCTGTGCACATAGCATTCTTCACACCGAATGTGTCTACGTACAGGGGATGACAGCGTGAATAATTAGTTTTTTGGTAAGTAACAGCTCGATGTTTAAATTTTTTTCATTATGCTTTGGAATACAGATGAAATTAAACATTCTGGTGACTTTGGATTGCGCTAATGATTGCATTTTCTTGCGTTTGCAGGTTGACAAGAGATATGTGGGAGCGGCGACATATTCTAGAAAAAAATCGCTAGTGCTGTGCACATAGCATTCTTCACACCGAATGTGTCTACGTACAGGGGATGACAGCGTGAATAATTAGTTTTTTGGTAAATAACAGCTCGATGTTTAAATTCTTTACATTATGTATTAGTATATAGATGAAATTACACATTCTGTTGACTTTGGATTGCGCTAATGATTGCATTTTCTTTCGTTAGCAGGTTGACAAGCGATATGTGGGAGCAGCTGCATACTCAAGAAAAAAATCGCTAGTGCTGTGCACATAGCATTCTTCACACCGAATGTGTCTACGTACAGGGGATGACAGCGTGAATAATTAGTTTTTTGGTAAGTAACAGCTCGATGTTTAAACTTTTTTCATTATGCTTTAGAATACAGATAAAATTAAACATTCTGGTGACTTTGGATTGCGCTAATGATTTCATTTTCTTTCGTTTGCAGGTTGACAAGAGATGTGTTAGCGGCGACACATTCTAGAAAAAAATCGCTAGTGCTGTGCTCATAGCATTCTTCACACCGAATGTATCTGCGTACAGGGGATGACTGCGATAATATTTAGTTTTCCTCCAAAGTAGCAGCTCGATGTTTAAATTTCTTTCAATATGTTTTAGAGTACAGATCAAATTACACATTCTGGTGACTTTGGTTTGCGCTAATGATTGCATTTTCTTTCGTTAGCAGGTTGGCAATGGATATGTAAGAGCGGCGACATATTCTAGAAAAAAATCGCTAGTGCTGTGCACATAGCATTCTTCACACCGAATGTATCTACGTACAGGGGATGACAGCGTGAATAATTAGTTTTCTGGTAAGTAACAGCTCGATGTTTAAATTTTTTTCATTATGCTTTGGAATACAGATGAAATTAAACATTCCGGTGACTTTGGATTGCGCTAATGATTGCATTTTCTTTCGTTTGCAGGTTGACAAGAGATGTGTTAGCGGCGACATATTCTAGAAAAAAATCGCTAGTGCTGTGCACATAGCATTCTTCACTCCGAATGTATCTGCGTACAGGGGATGACTGCGATAATATTTAGTTTTCCTCCAAAGTAACAGCTCGATGTTTAAATTTCTTTCATTATGTTTTAGAGTACAGATCAAATTACACATTCTGGTGACTTTGGTTTGCGCTAATGATTGCATTTTCTGTCGTTAGCAGGTTGGCAATGGATATGTGAGAGCGGCGACATATTCTAGAAAAAAATCGCTAGTGCTGTGCACATAGCATTCTTCACACCGAATGTATCTACGTACAGGTGATGACAGCGTGAATAATTAGTTTTTTGGGAAGTAACAGCTCGATGTTTAAATTCTTTTCATTACGTTATAGAATACAAATCAAATTACACATTCTGGTGACTTTGGATTGCGCTAATGATTGCATTTTCTTTCATTTGCAGGTTGACAAGAGATGTGTGGGAGCGGCGACACATTCTAGAAAAAATCGCTAGTGCTGTGCACATAACATTCTTCACACCGAATGTATCTGCGTACAGGGGATGACTGCGATAATATTTAGTTTTCCTCCAAAGTAACAGCTCGATGTTTAAATTTCTTTTATCATGTTTTAGAGTACAGATCAAATTACACATTCTGGTTACTTTGGATTGCGCTAATGATTGCATTTCCTTTCGTTAGCAAGTTGGCAAGGGATATGTGGGAGCGGCGACATATTCTAGAAAAAAATCGCTAGTGCTGTGCACATAGCATTCTTCACACCGAATGTATCTACGTACAGGGGATGACAGCGTGAATAATTAGTTTTTTGGTAAGTAACAGCTCGATGTTTAAATTCTTTTCATTATGTATTAGTATACAGATGAAATTACACATTCTGGTGACTTTGGATTGCGCTAATGATTGCATTTCCTTTCGTTAGCAGCTAGGCAAGGGATATGTGGAATCGGCGACATATTCTAGAAAAAAATCGCTAGTGCTGTGCACACAGCATTCTTCACGCCGAATGTATCTACGTACAGGGGATGACAGCGTGAATAATTATTTTTCCTCCAAAGTAACAGCTCGATGTTTCAATTTCTTTCATTGTGTTTTAGAGTACAGATCAAATTACACATTCTGGTGACTTTGGTTTGCGCTAATGATTGCATTTTCTTTCGTTAGCAGGTTGGCAAGGGATATGTGGGAGCGGCGACATATTCTAGAAAAAAAACGCTAGTGCTGTGCACATAGCATTCTTCACACCGAATGTATCTACGTACTGGGGATGACAGCGTGAATAATTAGTTTTTTGGTAAGTAACAGCTCGATGTTTAAATTCTTTTCATTATGTATTAGTATACAAATGAAATTACACATTCTGGTGACTTTGGATTGCGCTAATGATTGCATTTCCTTTCGTTAGCAGGTTGGCAAGGGATATTTGGGAGCGGCGACATATTCTAGAAAAAAATCGCTACTGCTGTGCACATAGCATTCTTCACACCGAATGCATCTGCGTACAGGGGATGCCTGCGTGAATATTTAGTTTTTTGGTAAGTAACAACTCGATGTTTAAATTCTTTTCATTATGTATTAGTATACAGATGAAATTACACATTCTGGTGACTTTGGATTGCGCTAATGATTGCATTTCCTTTCGTTAGCAGGTAGGCAAGGGATATGTGGAATCGGCGACATATTCTAGAAAAAAATCGCTAGTGCTGTGCACACAGCATTCTTCACGCCGAATGTATCTACGTACAGGGGATGACAGCGTGAATAATTATTTTTCCTCCAAAGTAACAGCTCGATGTTTCAATTTCTTTCAATATGTTTTAGAGTACAGATCAGATTACACTTTCTTTTGACTTTGGTTTGCGCAAATGATTGCATTTTCTGTCATTAGCAGGTTGGCAATGGATATGTGGGAGCGGCGACATATTCTATAGAAAAATCGCTAGTGCTGTGCACATAGCATTCTTCACACTGAATGTATCAACGTACAGGGGATGACAGCGTGAATAATTAGTTTTTTGGGAAGTAACAACTCGATGTTTAAATTTCTTTCATTATGTTTTAGAGTACAGATGAAATTAAACATTCTGGTGACTTTGGATTGCGCTAATGATTGCATTTTCTTTCGTTTGCAGGTTGACAAGGGATGTGTGGGAGCGGCGACATATTCTACAAAAAAGTCGCTAGTGCTGTGCACATAGCATTCTTCACACCGAGTGTATCTGCGTACAGGGGAAGACTGCGATAATATTTAGTTTTCCTCCAAAGTAACAGCTCGATGTTTAAATTTCTTTCAATATGTTTTAGAGTACAGATCAGATTACACTTTCTTTTGACTTTGGTTTGCGCAAATGATTGCATTTTCTGTCATTAGCAGGTTGGCAATGGATATGTGGGAGTGGCGACATATTGTATAAAAAAATCGCTAGTGCTGTGCACATAGCATTCTTCACACTGAATGTATCAACGTACAGGGGATGACAGCGTGAATAATTAGTTTTTTGGGAAGTAACAGCTCGATGTTTAAATTTCTTTCATTATGTTTTAGAGTACAGATCAAATTACACATTCTGGTGACTTTAGTTTGCGCTAATGATTGCATTTTCTTTCGTTAGCAGGTTGGCAAGTAATATGTGGGAGCGGCGACATATTCTAGAAAAAAATCGCTAGTGCTATGCACATAGCATTCTTCACACCGAATGTATCTACGTACAGGGGATGACAGCGTGAATAATTAGTTTTTTGGTAAGTAACAGCTCGATGATTAAATTCTTTTCATTATGTATTGGTATACAGATCAAATTACACATTCTGGTGACTTTGGATTACGCTAATGATTGCATTTTCTTTCGGTAGCAGGTTGACAAGGGATATGTGGGAGCGGCGACATATTCCAGAAAAAAATCGCTAGTGCTGGGCACATAGCATTCTTCACACCGAATGTCTCTACGTTGACGGGATGACAGCGCGAATAATTAGTTTTTTGGTAAGTAACAGCTCGATGTTTAAATTTTTTTCATTATGCTTTAGAATACAGATGAAATTAAACATTCTGGTGACCTTGGATTGCGCTAATGATTGCATTTTCTTTCGTTTGCAGGTTGACAAGAGATGTGTGGGAGCGGCGACATATTCTAGAAGATAATCGCTAGTGCTGTGCACATAGCATTCTTCACACCGAATGTACCCACGTACAGGGGATGACAGCGTGAATAATTAGTTTTTATTAAGTAACAGCTCGATGTTTAAATTCTTTTCGTTATGTATTAGTATACAGTTGAAATTACACATTCTGGTGACTTTGGATTGCGCTGATGGTTGCATTTTCTAGCGTTAGCAGGTTGACAAGGGATATGTGGGAGCGGCGCCATAATCTAGAAGAAAATCGCTAGTGCTGTGCACATAGCATTCTTCACACCGAATGTATCTACGTACAGGGGATGACAGCGTGAATAATTAGTTTTTTGGTAAGTAACAGCTCGATGTTTAAATTCTTTTCATTATGTTATAGAATACAGATCAAATTACACATTCTGGTGACATTGGTTTGCGCTAATGATTGCATTTTCTTTCGTTAGCAGGTTGGCAAGGGATATGTGGGAGCGGCGACATATTCCAGAAAAAAATCGCTAGTGCTGGGCACATAGCATTCTTCAAACCGGATGTATCTACGTACAGGGGATGACAGCGTGAATAATCAGTTTTTTGGTAAGTAACAGCTCGATGTTTAAATTCTTTTCATTATGCTTTAGAATAGAGATGAAATTAAACATTCTGGTGACTTTGGATTGCGCTAATGATTGCATTTCCTTTCGTTTACAGGTTGACAAGAGATGTGTGGGAGCGGCGACATATTCTAGAAAAAAATCGCTAGTGCTGTTCACATAGCATTCTTCACACCGAATATATCTGCGTACAGGGGATGACTGTGATAATATTTAGTTTTCCTCCAAAGGAACAGCTCGATGTTTAAATTTCTTTCAATATGTTTTAGAGTACAGATCAAATTACACATTCTGGTAGTTTTGGTTTGCGCTAATGATTGCAATTTCTGTCGTTAGGAGGTTGGCAATGGATGTGTGGGAGCGGCGACATATTCTAGAAAAAAATCGCTAGTGCTGTGCACATAGCATTCTTCACACCGAATGTATCTACGTACAGGGGATGACAGCGTGAATAATTAGTTTTTTGGGAAGTAACAGCTCGATGTTTAAATTCTTTACATTATGTTATAGAATACAAATCAAATTACACATTCTGGTGACTTTGGATTGCGCTAATGATTGCATTTTCTTTCGTTAGCAGGTTGACAAGGGATATGTGGGTGCAGCTGCATATTCTAGAAAAAAATCGCTAGTGCTCTGCACATAGCGTTCTTCACACCGAATGTGTCTACGTACGGGGGTGACAGCGTGAATAATTAGTTTTTTGGTAAGTAACAGCTCGATGTTTAAATTTTTTTCATTATGCTTTGGAATACAGATGAAATTAAACATTCTGGTGACTTTGGTTTGCGCTAATTATTGCATTTTCTTGCGTTTGCAGGTTGACAAGAGATATGTGGGAGCGGCGACATATTCTAGAAAAAAATCGCTAGTGCTGTGCACATAGCATTCTTCACACCGAATGTGTCTACGTACAGGGGATGACAGCGTGAATAATTAGTTTTTTGGTAAGTAACAGCTCGATGTTTAATTTCTTTACATTATGTATTAGTATATAGATGAAATTACACATTCTGTTGACTTTGGATTGCGCTAATGATTGCATTTCCTTTCGTTAGCAGGTTGACAAGGGATATGTGGGAGCAGCTGCATATTCTAGAAAAAAATCGCTAGTGCTGTGCACATAGCATTCTTCACACCGAATGTGTCTACGGACAGGGGATGACAGCGTGAATAATTAGTTTTTTGGTAAGTAACAGCTCGATGTTTAAATTTTTTTCATTATGTATTAGTATATAGATAAAATTACACATTCTGTTGACTTTGGATTGCGCTAATGATTGCATTTTCTTTCGTTAGCAGGTTGACAAGGGATATGTGGGATCAGCTGCATATTCTAGAAAAAAATCGCTAGTGCTCTGCACATAGCGTTCTTCACACCGAATGTGTCTACGTACGGGGGTGACAGCGTGAATAATTAGCTTTTTGGTAAGTAACAGCTCGATGTTTAAATTTTTTTCATTATGCTTTGGAATACAGATGAAATTAAACATTCTGGTGACTTTGGATTGCGCTAATGATTGCATTTTCTTGCGTTTGCAGGTTGACAAGAGATATGTGGGAGCGGCGACATATTCTAGAAAAAAATCGCTAGTGCTGTGCACATAGCATTCTTCACACCGAATGTGTCTACGTACAGGGGATGACAGCGTGAATAATTAGTTTTTTGGTAAATAACAGCTCGATGTTTAAATTCTTTACATTATGTATTAGTATATAGATGAAATTACACATTCTGTTGACTTTGGATTGCGCTAATGATTGCATTTTCTTTCGTTAGCAGGTTGACAAGCGATATGTGGGAGCAGCTGCATACTCAAGAAAAAAATCGCTAGTGCTGTGCACATAGCATTCTTCACACCGAATGTGTCTACGTACAGGGGATGACAGCGTGAATAATTAGTTTTTTGGTAAGTAACAGCTCGATGTTTAAATTTTTTTCATTATGTATTAGTATATAGATGAAATTACACATTCTGTTTACTTTGGATTGCGCTAATGATTGCATTTTCTTTCGTTAGCAGGGTGACAAGGGATATGTGGGAGCAGCTGCATATTCTAGAAAAAAATCGCTTGTGCTGTGCACATAGCATTCTTCACACCGAATGTGTCTACGTACAGGGGATGACAGCGTGAATAATTAGTTTTTTGGTAAGTAACAGCTCGATGTTTAAACTTTTTTCATTATGCTTTAGAATACAGATAAAATTAAACATTCTGGTGACTTTGGATTGCGCTAATGATTTCATTTTCTTTCGTTTGCAGGTTGACAAGAGATGTGTTAGCGGCGACACATTCTAGAAAAAAATCGCTAGTGCTGTGCTCATAGCATTCTTCACACCGAATGTATCTGCGTACAGGGGATGACTGCGATAATATTTAGTTTTCCTCCAAAGTAGCAGCTCGATGTTTAAATTTCTTTCAATATGTTTTAGAGTACAGATCAAATTACACATTCTGGTGACTTTGGTTTGCGCTAATGATTGCATTTTCTTTCGTTAGCAGGTTGGCAATGGATATGTAAGAGCGGCGACATATTCTAGAAAAAAATCGCTAGTGCTGTGCACATAGCATTCTTCACACCGAATGTATCTACGTACAGGGGATGACAGCGTGAATAATTAGTTTTCTGGTAAGTAACAGCTCGATGTTTAAATTTTTTTCATTATGCTTTGGAATACAGATGAAATTAAACATTCCGGTGACTTTGGATTGCGCTAATGATTGCATTTTCTTTCGTTTGCAGGTTGACAAGAGATGTGTTAGCGGCGACATATTCTAGAAAAAAATCGCTAGTGCTGTGCACATAGCATTCTTCACTCCGAATGTATCTGCGTACAGGGGATGACTGTGATAATATTTAGTTTTCCTCCAAAGTAACAGCTCGATGTTTAAATTTCTTTCATTATGTTTTAGAGTACAGATCAAATTACACATTCTGGTGACTTTGGTTTGCGCTAATGATTGCATTTTCTGTCGTTAGCAGGTTGGCAATGGATATGTGAGAGCGGCGACATATTCTAGAAAAAAATCGCTAGTGCTGTGCACATAGCATTCTTCACACCGAATGTATCTACGTACAGGGGATGACAGCGTGAATAATTAGTTTTTTGCGAAATAACAGCTCGATGTTTAAATTATTTTCATTATGTTATAGAATACAAATCAAATTACACATTCTGGTGTCTTTGGATTGCGCTAATGATTGCATTTTCTTTCGTTAGCAGGTTGGCAATGGATATGTGGGTGCAGCGACATATTCTAGAAAAAAATGCCAAGTGCTGTGCACATAGCATTCTTCACACCGAATGTGTCTACGTACAGGGGATGACAGCGTGAATAGTTAGTTTTTTGGTAAGTAACAAACGATGTTTAAACTTTTTTCATTATTCTGTAGAATACAGATGAAATTAAACATTCTGGTGGTTTTGGATGGCGCTAATGATTGCATTTTCTTTCGTTTGCAGGTTGACAAGATATGTGTGGGAGCGGCGACACATTCTAGAAAAAAATCGCTAGTGCTGTGCACATAGCATTCTTCACACCGAATGTATCTGCGTACAGGGGATGACTGCGATAATATTTAGTTTTCCTCCAAAGTAACAGCTCGATGTTTAAATTTCTTTCATTATGTTTTAGAGTACAGATCAAATTACACATTCTGGTGACTTTGGTTTGCGCTAATGATTGCATTTTCTGTCGTTAGCAGGTTGGCAATGGATATGTGAGAGCGGCGACATATTCTAGAAAAAAATCGCTAGTGCTGTGCACATAGCATTCTTCACACCGAATGTATCTACGTACAGGTGATGACAGCGTGAATAATTAGTTTTTTGGGAAGTAACAGCTCGATGTTTAAATTCTTTTCATTATGTTATAGAATACAAATCAAATTACACATTCTGGTGACTTTGGATTGCGCTAATGATTGCACTTTCTTTCATTTGCAGGTTGACAAGAGATGTGTGGGAGCGGCGACACATTCTAGAAAAAAATCGCTAGTGCTGTGCACATAACATTCTTCACACCGAATGTATCTGCGTACAGGGGATGACTGCGATAATATTTAGTTTTCCTCCAAAGTAACAGCTCGATGTTTAAATTTCTTTCATCATGTTTTAGAGTACAGATCAAATTACACATTCTGGTTACTTTGGATTGCGCTAATGATTGCATTTCCTTTCGCTAGCAAGTTGGCAAGGGATATGTGGGAGCGGCGACATATTCTAGAAAAAAATCGCTAGTGCTGTGCACATAGCATTCTTCACACCGAATGTATCTACGTACAGGGGATGACAGCGTGAATAATTAGTTTTTTGGTAAGTAACAGCTCGATGTTTAAATTCTTTTCATTATGTATTAGTATACAGATGAAATTACACATTCTGGTGACTTTGGATTGCGCTAATGATTGCATTTCCTTTCGTTAGCAGCTAGGCAAGGGATATGTGGATTCGGCGACATATTCTAGAAAAAAATCGCTAGTGCTGTGCACACAGCATTCTTCACGCCGAATGTATCTACGTACAGGGGATGACAGCGTGAATAATTATTTTTCCTCCAAAGTAACAGCTCGATGTTTCAATTTCTTTCATTGTGTTTTAGAGTACAGATCAAATTACACATTCTGGTGACTTTGGTTTGCGCTAATGATTGCATTTTCTTTCGTTAGCAGGTTGGCAAGGGATATGTGGGAGCGGCGACATATTCTAGAAAAAAAACGCTAGTGCTGTGCACATAGCATTCTTCACACCGAATGTATCTACGTACAGGGGATGACAGCGTGAATAATTAGTTTTTTGGTAAGTAACAGCTCGATGTTTAAATTCTTTTCATTATGTATTAGTATACAGATGAAATTACACATTCTGGTGACTTTGGATTGCGCTAATGATTGCATTTCCTTTCGTTAGCAGGTTGGCAAGGGATATTTGGGAGCGGCGACATATTCTAGAAAAAAATCGCTACTGCTGTGCACATAGCATTCTTCACACCGAATGCATCTGCGTACAGGGGATGCCTGCGTGAATATTTAGTTTTTTGGTAAGTAACAACTCGATGTTTAAATTCTTTTCATTATGTATTAGTATACAGATGAAATTACACATTTTGGTGACTTTGGATTGCGCTAATGATTGCATTTCCTTTCGTTAGCAGGTTGGCAAGGGATATGTGGGAGCGGCGACATATTCTAGAAAAAAATCGCTAGTGCTGTGCACACAACATTCTTCACGCCGAATGTATCTACGTACAGGGGATGACAACGTGAATAATTAGTTTTCCTCCAAAGTAACAGCTCGATGTTTAAATTTTTTTCATTATGTATTAGTATACACATGAAATAACACATTCTGGTGACTTTGGATTGCGCTAATGATTGAATTTCCTTTCGTTAGCAGGTTGGCAAGGGATATGTGGGAGCGGCGACATAATCTAGAAAAAAATCGCTAGTGCTGTGCACATAGCATCCTTCACGCCGAATGTATCTACGTACAGGGGATGACAGCGTGAATAATTAGTTTTCCTCCAAAGTAACAGCTCGATGTTTTAATTCTTTTCATTATGTATTAGTATACAGATGAAATTACACATTCTGGTGACTTTGGATTGCGCTAAAGATTGCATTTCCTTTCGTTAGCAGGTAGGCAAGGGAAATGTGGAAGCGGCGACATATTCTAGAAAAAAATCGCTAGTGCTGTGCACACAGCATTCTTCACGCCAAATGTATCTACGTACAGGGGATGACAGCGTGAATAATTAGTTTTCCTCCAAAGTAACAGCTCGATGTTTAAATTCTTTTCATTATGTATTAGTATACAGATGAAATTACACATTCTGGTGACTTTGGATTGCGCTAATGATTGCATTTCCTTTCGTTAGCAGGTTGGCATGGGATATGTGGGAGCGGCGACATATTCTAGAAAAAAATCGCTAGTGCTGTGCACATAGCATTCTTCACGCCGAGTGTATCTACGTACAGGGGATGACAGCGTGAATAATTAGTTTTCCTCCAAAGTAACAGCTCGATGTTTAAATTCTTTTCATTATGTATTAGTATACAGATGAAATTACACATTCTGGTGACTTTGGATTGCGCTAATGATTGCATTTCCTTTCGTTAGCAGGTTGGCAAGGGAAATGTGGGAGCGGCGACATATTCTAGAAAAAAATCGCTAGTGCTGTGCACATAGCTTTCTTCACGCCGAATGTATCTACGTACAGGGGATGACAGCGTGAATAATTAGTTTTCCTCCAAAGTAACAGCTCGATGTTTACATTCTTTTCATTATGTATTAGTATACAGATGAAATTACACATTCTGGTGACTTTGGATTGCGCTAATGATTGCATTTCCTTTCGTTAGCAGGTTGGCAAGGGATATGTTGGAGCGGCGACATATCCTAGAAAAAAATCGCTAGTGCTGTGCACATAGCATTCTTCACGCCGAATGTATCTACGTACAGGGGATGACAGCGTGAATAATTAGTTTTCCTTCTAAAGTGACAGCTCGATGTTTAAATTCTTTTCATTATGTATTTGTATACAGATGAAATTACACATTCTGGTGACTTTGGATTGCGCTAATGATTGCATTTCCTTTCGTTAGCAGGTTGGCAAGGGATATGTGGGAGCGGCGACATATTCTAGAAAAAAATCGCTAGTGCTGTGCACATAGCATTCTTCACGCCGAATGTATCTACGTACAGGGGATGACAGCGTGAATAATTAGTTTTCCTCCAAAGTAACAGCTCGATGTTTAAATTCTTTTCATTATGTATTAGTATACAGATGAAATTACACATTCTGGTGACTTTGGATTGCGCTAATGATTGCATTTCCTTTCGTTAGCAGGTTGGCAAGGGATATGTGGGAGCGGCGACATATTCTACAAAAAAATCGCTAGTGCTGTGCACATAGCATTCTTCACACCGAATGTATCTACGTACAGGGGATGACAGCGTGAATAATTAATTTTCCTCCAAAGTAACAGCTCGATGTTTAAATTCTTTTCATTATGTATTAGTATACAGATGAAATTACACATTCTGGTGACTTTGGATTGCGCTAATGATTGCATTTCCTTTCGTTAGTAGGTTGGCAAGGGATATGTGGGAGCGGCGACATATTCTAGAAAAAAATCGCTAGTGCTGTGCACATAGCATTCTTCACGCCGAATGTATCTACGTACAGGGGATGACAGCGTGAATAATTAGTTTTCCTTCTAAAGTAACAGCTCGGTGTTTAAATTCTTTTCATTATGTATTAGTATACAGATGAAATTACACATTCTGATGACTTTGGATTGCGCTAATGATTGCATTTCCTTTCGTTAGCAGGTTGGCAAGGGATATGTGGGAGCGGCGACATATTCTAGAAAAAAATCGCTAGTGCTGTGCACATAGCATTCTTCACGCCGATTGTATCTACGCACAGGGGATGGCAGCGTGGATAATTAGTTGTCCTCCAAAGTAACAGCTCGATGTTTAAATTCTTTTCATTATGTATTAGTGTACAGATGAAATTACGCATTCTGGTGACTTTGGATTGCGCTAATGATTGCATTTCCTTTCGTTAGCAGGTTGGCAAGGGATATGTGGGAGCGGCGACATATTCTAGAAAAAAATCGCTAGTGCTGTGCACATAGCATTCTTCCCACCGAATGTATCTACGTACAGGGGATGACAGCGTGAATAATTATTTTTTGGTAAGTAACAGCTCGATGTTTAAATTCTTTTCATTATGTATTAGTATACAGATGAAATTACACATTCTGGTGTCATTGGAATGCGCTAATGTTTGCATTTCCTTTCGTTAGCAGGTTGGCAAGGGATATATGGGAGCGGCGACGTATTCTAGAAAAAAATCGCTAGTGCTGTGCACATAGTATTCTTCACACCGCATGTATCTGCGTACAGGGGATGACTGTGTGAATAATTAGTTTTTTGGTAAGTAACAGCTCGATGTTTAAATTCTTTTCATTATGTATTAGTATACAGATGAAATTACACATTCTGGTGACTTTGGATTGCGCTAATAATTGCATTTCCTTTCGTTAGCGGGTTGGCAAGGGATATGTGGGAGCGGCGACATATTCTACAAAAAAATCGCTAGTGCTGTGCACATAGCATTCTTCACACCGAATGTATCTACGTACAGGGGATGACAGCGTGAATAATTAGCTTTCCTCCAAAGTAACAGCTCGATGTTAAAATTCTTTTCATTATGTATTAGTATACAGATGAAATTACACATTCTGGTGACTTTGGATTGCGCTAATGATTGCATTTCCTTTCGTTAGCAGGTTGGCAAGGGGTATGTGGGAGCGGCGACATATTCTAGAAAAATATCGCTAGTGCTGTGCACATAGCATTCTTCACACCGAATGTATCTACGTACAGGGGATGACAGCGTGAATAATTAGTTTTTTGGTAAGTAACAGCTCGATGTTTAAATTCTTTTCATTATGTATTGGTATACAGATGAAATTACACATTCTGGTGACTTTGGATTGCGCTAATGATTGCATTTCCTTTCGTTAGCAGGTTGGCAAGGGATATGTGGGAGCGGTGACATATTCTAGAAAAAAATCGCTAGTGCTGTGCACATAGCATTCTTCACGCCGAATGTATCTACGTACAGGGGATGACAGCGTGAATAATTAGTTTTCCTCCAAAGTAACAGCTCGATGTTTAAATTCTTTTCATTATGTATTAGTATACAGATGAAATTACACATTCTGGTGAATTTGGATTGCGCTAATGATTGCATTTCCTTTCGTTAGCAGGTTGGCAAGGGATATGTGGGAGCGGCGACATATTCTACAAAAAAATCGCTAGTGCTGTGCACATAGCATTCTTCACGCCGAATGTATCTACGTACAGGGGATGACAGCATGAATAATTAGTTTTCCTCCAAAGTAACAGCTCGATGTTTAAATTCTTTTCATTATGTATTAGTATACAGATGACATTACACATTCTGGTGACTTTGGATTGCGCTAATGATTGCATTTCCTTTCGTTAGCAGGTTGGCAAGGGATAAGTAGGAGCGGCGACATATTCTAGAAAAAAATCGCTAGTGCTGTGCACATAGCATTCTTCACAACGAATGTATCTACGTACAGGGGATGACAGCGTGAATAATTAGTTTTTTGGTAAGTAACAGCTCGATGTTTAAATTCTTTTCATTATGTATTAGTATACAGATGAAATTACACATTCTGGTGACTTTGGATTGCGCTATTGATTGCGTTTCCTTTCGTTAGCAGGTTGGCAAGGGATATGTGGGAGCGGCGACATATTCTAGAAAAAAATCGCTAGTGGTGTGCACATAGCATTCTTCACGCCGAATGTATCTACGTACAGGGGATGACAGCGTGAATAATTAGTTTTCCTTCTAAAGTAACAGCTCGATGTTTAAATTCTTTTCATTATGTATTAGTATACAGATGAAATTACACATTCTGATGACTGTGGATTGCGCTAATGATTGCGTTTCCTTTCGTTAGCAGGTTGGCAAGGGATATGTGGGAGCGGCGACATATTCTAGAAAAAAATCGCTAGTGCTGTGCACATAGCATCCTTCACGCCGAATGTATCTACGCACAGGGGATGACAGCGTGAATAATTAGTTTTCCTCCAAAGTAACAGCTCGATGTTTAAATTCTTTTCATTATGTATTAGTATACAGATGAAATTACACATTCTGGTGACTTTGGATTGCGCTAATGATTGCATTTCCTTTCGTTAGCAGGTTGGCAAGGGATATGTGGGAGCGGCGACATATTCTAGAAAAAAATCGCTAGTGCTGTGCACATAGCATTCTTCACACCGAATGTATCTACGTACAGGGGATGACAGCGTGAATAATTACTTTTTGGTAAGTAACAGCTCGATGTTTAAATTCTTTTCATTATGTATTAGTATACAGATTAAATTACACATTCTGGTGACTTTGGATTGCGCTAATGATTGTATTTCCTTTCGTTAGCAGGTTGGCAAGGGATATGTGGGAGCGGCGACATATTCTAGAAAAAACTCGCTAGTGCTGTGCACATAGCATTCTTCACACCGAATGTATCTACGTACAGGGGATGATAGCGTGAATAATTAGTTTTTTGGTAAGTAACAGCTCGATGCTTAAATTCTTTTCATTATGTATTAGTATACAGATGAAATTACACATTCTGGTGACTTTGGATTGCGCTAAAGATTGCATTTCCTTTCGTTAGCAGGTTGGCAAGGGATATGTGGGAGCGGCGACATATTCTAGAAAAAAATCGCTAGTGCTGTGCACATAGCATTCTTCACACCGAATGTATCTACGTACAGGGGATGACAGCGTGAATAATTAGTTTTTTGGTAAGTAACAGCTCGATGTTTAAATTCTTTTCATTATGTATTAGTATACAGATGAAATTACACATTCTGGTGACTTTGGATTGCGCTAATGATTGCATTTCCTTTCGTTAGCAGGTTGGCAAGGGATATGTGGGAGCGGCGAAATATTCTAGAAAAAAATCGCTAATGCTGTGCACATAGCATTCTTCACACCGAATGTATTTACGTACAGGGGATGGCAGCATGAATAATTAGTTTTCCTCCAAAGTAACAGCTCGATGTTTAAATTCTTTTCATTATGTATTAGTGTACAGATGAAATTACACATTCTGGTGACTTTGGATTGCGCTAATGATTGCATTTCCTTTCGTTAGCAGGTTGGCAAGGGATATGTGGGAGCGGCGACACATTCTACAAAAAAATCGCTAGTGCTGTGCACATAGCATTCTTCACGCCGAATGTATCTACGTACAGGGGATGACAGCATGAATAATTAGTTTTCCTCCAAAGTAACAGCTCGATGTTTAAATTCTTTTCATTATGTATTAGAATACAGATGAAATTACACATTCTGGTGACTTTGGATTGCGCTAATGATTGCATTTCCTTTCGTTAGCAGGTTGGCAAGGAATATGTGGGAGCGGCGACATATTCTAGAAAAAAATCGCTAGTGTTGTGCACATAGCATTCTTCACACCGAATGTATCTACGTACAGGGGATGACAGCGTGAATAATTAGTTTTTTGGTAAGTAACAGCTCGATGTTTAAATTCTTTTCATTATGTATTAGTATACAGATGAAATTACACATTCTGGTGACTTTGGATTGCGCTAATGATTGCATTTCCTTTCGTTAGCAGGTTGGCAAGGGATATGTGGGAGCGGTGACATATTCTAGAGAAAAATCGCTAGTGCTGTGCACATAGCATTCTTCACACCGCATGTATCTACGTACAGGGGATGACAGCGTGAATAATTAGTTTTTTGGTAAGTAACAGCTCGATGTTTAAATTCTTTTCATTATGTATTAGTATACAGATGAAATTACACATTCTGCTGACTTGGATTGCGCTAATGATTGCATTTCCTTTCGTTAGCAGGTTGGCAAGGGATATGTGGGAGCGGTGACATATTCTAGGAAAAAATCGCTAGTGCTGTGCACATAGCATTCTTCACACCGAATGTATCTGCGTACAGGGGAAGACTGCGTGAATATTTAGTTTTCCTCCAAAGTAACAGCTCGATGTTTAAATTTCTTTCATTGTGTTTTAGAGTACAGATCAAATTACACATTCTGGTGACTTTGGTTTGCGCTAATGATTGCATTTTCTTTCGTTAGCAGGTTGGCAAGGGATATGTGGGAGCGGCGACATATTCTAGGAAAAAATCGCTAGTGCTGTGCACATAGAATTCTTCACACCGAATGTATCTACGTACAGGGGATGACAGCGTGAATAATTAGTTTTTTGGTAAGTAACAGCTCGATGTTTAAATTCTTTTCATTATGTATTAGTATACAGATGAAATTACACATTCTGGTGACTTTGGATTGCGCTAATGATATCATTTCCTTTCGTTAGCAGGTTGGCAAGGGATATGTGGGAGCGGTGACATATTCTAGAAAAAAATCGCTAGTGCTGTGCACATAGCATTCTTCACACCGAATGTATCTGCGTACAGGGGAAGACTGCGTGAATATTTAGTTTTCCTCCAAAGTAACAGCTCGATGTTTAAATTTCTTACATTGTGTTTTAGAGTACAGATCAAATTACACATTCTTATGACTTTGGATTGCGCTAATGATTGCATTTTCTTTCGTTAGCACGTTGGCAAGGGATATGTGGGAGCGGCGACATATTCTAGAAAAATATCGCTAGTGCTGTGCACATAGCATTCTTCACACCGAATGTATCTACGTAAAGGGGATGACAGCGTGAATAATTAGTTTTTTGGTAAGTAACAGCTCGATGTTTAAATTCTTTTCATTATGTATTAGTATACAGATGAAATTACACATTCTGGTGACTTTGGATTGCGCTAATGATTGCATTTCCTTTCGTTAGCAGGTTGGCAAGGGATATGTGGGTGCGGCGACATATTCTAGAAAATAATCGCTAGTGCTGTGCACATAGCATTCTTCACACCGAATGTATCTGCGTACAGGGGAAGACTGCGTGAATATTTAGTTTTCCTCCAAAGTAACAGCTCGATGTTTAAATTTCTTTCATTGTGTTTTAGAGTACAGATCAAGTTACACATTCTGGTGACTTTGGTTTGCGCTAATGATTGCATTTTCTTTCGTTAGCAGGTTGGCAAGGGATATGTGGGAGCGGCGACATATTCTAGAAACAAATCGCTAGTGCTGTGCACATAGCATTCTTCACGCCGAATGTATCTACGTACAGGGGATGACAGTGTGAATAATTAGTTTTTTGAGAAGTAACAGCTCGATGTTTAAATTGTTTTCATTATGTATTAATATACAGATGAAATTACACATTCTGGTGACTTTGGATTGCGCTAATGATTGCATTTCCTTTCGTTAGCAGGTTGGCAAGGGATATGTGGGAGCGGCGACATATTCTAGAAAAAAATCACTAGTGCTGTGCACATAGCATTCTTCACACCGAATGTATCTACGTACAGGGGATGACAGCGTGTATAATTAGTTTTTTGGTAAGTAACAGCTCGATGTTTAAATTCTTTTCATTATGCATTAGTATACAGATGAAATTACACATTCTGGTGACTTT